>NC_069499.1:1225670190-1226270190 GCF_027579735.1 Bombina bombina | reverse complement strand
TTTTAATTATGTTAAAGTTAGGGAGTGTTAGGGTTAGGGTTTTGTTAGAGTTAGGGTTAGGTTTAGGGGTTAATAGTTTGATTTAGGTTGTTGCGATGTGGGGGGCTGGCAGTTTAGGGGTTAATAGGTTTATTTTGTGGTAGTGATGTGGGAGGTCAGAGGTTTAGGAGTTAATAACTTTATTATAGTGGTAGCGATGTCGGGGAGCAGCGGAATAGGTGTTAATATCTTTATTATAGTGTGGGTGATGGGGTGCAGAGGAATAGGGGTTAATAACTTAAGTATAGTGGCAGCGATATTGGGAGCGGCAGATTAGGGTTTAATAGCTATAGGTGGCGGTGATATCAGGAGCGGCAGATTAGGGGTTAATAACATTAAGTAGGTGTCGACGATGTAGTGGGCAGCAGATTAGGGGTGTTTAGACTTGGGGTTTATGTTAGGGTGTTAGGTTTAAACGTATCTTTTTTTCCCCCCTTACATTTATGAGGCTGCGTTATTGAGCTTTTCATTCCACGCTTCAGGTTTTTTTCTAACACCTTCTCCCCATTGATGTCTATGGAGAAAGGGTGCACGAGCACGTCAAAACAGCGCTTGAATTGCGTGTGGTATGGAGCTCAACGCAACCATATCGCACACACAAGCCGGCTGTTTGAAAACTTGTAATGGCAGAGCTATAGTGGGTTAAATAACGCAACTTTTTTATGTTCGTTAAATTCCCTATAGCGCGCATAACTCATAATGTAGGTGAATGTTATTAGAATAATACTGCAGGTCCTGTGCACTAAACTTAGCGCAACCCTCTGAATCCTCTTCCAGTCATAAGATGCACTTAGCGCACCCCTTTCTGTCAGTAACTCTGAGCCATTTATTTTTAGTGCACCCTTGGACTCCAGCAGCGCTCACAGCTTCTTTCAGAGCTCGACCCTGAATTTTCACTCTACACCCAGACTTTCGATTAGCGCTTCCCCCTAAAATACTCAGTTAAATACCTGGGAGCATGACAAGCAGCAAGATGGCTCATAAAGTAAAAAAAAAAAAAAAGACACTCTTTTATTTTCATATTAAAATATTTAGTGCAATGACATTCATAGTACAAGAAATATCCATAAACATTAGGACTGACAATCTTTTTTGTTTCGATGACCTCCGTAATCATAGATCTATAATCTAGCTACTTCTCCTTGTATGGTTATACATATACCTATCATTATTCACAAAACAAATTGCTCTGTGGTTCCTGACTCAGTTTAATAACATATAATACTGGTGTGGTCCAAAATAAATAATTTGTTAGCTAAAAAAATACATATTAAATAGCTATGACAAATATAGGCCTAGATTTGGAGTTTGGCGGTAGCCGTGAAAACCAGCGTTAGAGGCTCCTAACGCTGGTTTTAGGCTACCGCCGGTATTTTGAGTCATTCAAAAAAGGGTCTAACGCTCACTTTTCAGCCGCGACTTTTCCATACCGCAGATCCCCTTACGTCAATTGCGTATCCTATCTTTTCAATGGGATCTTTCTAACTCCGGTATTTAGAGTCGTGTCGGAAGTGAGCGTTAGAAATCTAACGACAAAACTCCAGCCGCAGAAAAAAGTCAGTAGTTAAGAGCTTTCTGGGCTAACGCCGGTTCATAAAGCTCTTAACTACTGTACTCTAAAGTACACTAACACCCATAAACTACCTATGTACCCCTAAACCGAGACCCCCCCACATCGCCGACACTCGATTACATTTTTTTAACCCCTAATCTGCTGACCGTCACCTACGTTATACTTATGTACCCCTAATCTGCTGCCCCTAACACCGCCGACCCCTATATTATATTTATTAACCCCTAACCTGCCCCCCACAACGTCGCAGCCAGCTACCTACAATAATTAACCCCTAATCTGCCAACCGCAAAGAGCCGCCACCTACATTATAGCTATGTACCCCTAATCTGCTACCCCTAACACCGCCGACCCCTATATTATATTTATTAACCCTTAATCTGCCCCCCTCAACGTCGCCTCCACCAGCCTACACTTATTAACCCCTAATCTGCCGAGCGGACCGCACCGCTACTATAATAAAGTTATTAACCCCTAATCCGCCTCACTAACCCTATAATAAATAGTATTAACCCCTAATCTGCCCTCCCTAACATCGCAGACACCTAACTTCAATTATTAACCCCTAATCTGCCGACTGGAGCTCACCGCTATTCTAATAAATGTATTAACCCCTAAAGCAAAGTCTAACCCTAACACTAACACCCCCCAAAATTAAATATAATTTTAATCTAACGAAATTAATTAACTCTTATTAAATAAATTATTCCTATTTAAAGCTAAATACTTACCTGTAAAATAAATCCTAATATAGCTACAATATAAATTATAATGATATTATAGCTATTTTAGGATTAATATTTATTTTACAGGTAACTTTGTATTTATTTTAACCAGGTACAATAGCTATTAAATAGTTAAGAACTATTTAATAGCTAAAACAATTACAAATTTACCTGTAAAATAAATCCTAACCTAAGTTACAATTAAACCTAACACTACACTATCAATAAATAAATTAAATAAAATACCTATAATTATCTACAATTAAACCTAACACTACACTATCAATAAATAAATTAAATACAATTCCTACAAATAAATACAATGAAATAAACTAACTAAAGTACAAAAAATAAAAAAGAACTAAGTTACAAAAAATAAAAAAGACAACTTAAGGTAGGGAGATCTTCAGGGGCTTAGTGTTAGGTTTATTTAAGGGGGGTTTGGGTTAGATTAGGGGTATGTGGGTGGTGGGTTGTAATGTTGGGGGGGGGGTATTGTATGTTTTTTTTTACAGGCAAAAGAGCTGAACTTCTTGGGGCATGCCCCGCAAAGGGCCCTGTTCAGGGCTGGTAAGGTAAAAGAGCTTTGAACTTTAGTAATTTAGAATAGGGTAGGGCATTTTTTTATTTTGGGGGGCTTTGTTATTTTATTAGGGGGCTTAGAGTAGGTGTAATTAGTTTAAAATTGTTGTAATATATTTCTAATGTTTGTAAATATTTTTTTATTTTTTGTAACTTAGTTCTTTTTATTTTTTGTACTTTAGTTAGTTTATTTCATTGTATTTATTTGTAGGAATTGTATTTAATTTATTTATTGATAGTGTAGTGTTAGGTTTAATTGTAACTTAGGTTAGGATTTATTTTACAGGTAAATTTGTAATTATTTTAACTATTTTAGCTATTAAATAGTTCTTAACTATTTAATAGCTATTGTACCTGGTTAAAATAAATACAAAGTTACCTGTAAAATAAATATTAATCTTAAAATAGCTATAATATCATTATAATTTATATTGTAGCTATATTAGGATTTATTTTACAGGTAAGTATTTAGCTTTAAATAGGAATAATTTATTTAATAAGAGTTAATTAATTTCGTTAGATTAAAATTATATTTAACTTAGGGGGGTGTTAGTGTTAGGGTTAGACTTAGCTTTAGGGGTTAATACATTTATTAGAATAGCGGTGAGCTCCAGTCGGCAGATTAGGGGTTAATAATTGAAGTTAGGTGTCGGCGATGTTAGGGAGGGCAGATTAGGGGTTAATACTATTTATTATCGGGTTAGTGAGGCGGATTAGGGGTTAATAACTTTATAATAATAGCGGTGCGGTCCGCTCGGCAGATTAGGGGTTAATAAGTGTAGGCAGGTGGAGGCGACGTTGTGGGGGGCAGATTAGGGGTTAATAAATATAATATAGGGGTCGGCGGTGTTAGGGGCAGCAGATTAGGGGTACATAGGGATTATGTAAGTAGCGGCGGTTTACGGAGCGGCAGATTAGGGGTTAATAATAATATGCAGGAGTCAGCGATAGCGGGGGCGGCAGATTAGGGGTTAATAAGTGTAAGGTTAGGGGTGTTTAGACTCGGGGTACATGTTAGAGTGTTAGGTGCAGACATAGGAAGTGTTTCCCCATAGCAAACAATGGGGCTGCGTTAGGAGCTGAACGCGGCTTTTTTGCAGGTGTTAGGTTTTTTTTCAGCTCAAACAGCCCCATTGTTTCCTATGGGGGAATCGTGCACGAGCACGTTTTTGAGGCTGGCCGCGTCCATAAGCAACTCTGGTATCGAAAGTTGAAGTTGCGTTAAATATGCTCTACGCTCCTTTTTTGGAGCCTAACGCAGCCATTCTGTGGACTCTCAATACCAGAGTTATTTTAAAGGTGCGGCCAGAAAAAAGCCAGCGTTAGATTCGCGGGTCGTTACCGACAAAACTCTAAATCTAGCCGTTAATTAATTAATTAATATATGTATGTGGACCATTATTTGGTAAATGGCCATTTAAATGCTAGTTTATTTTTTTATAGTTTCTAATCAAAAGGAACAGTATCAAATTTATTTTAAATACATCAGTGCCTAGCATCTTATGTTTTTTTTTATCTAGGAACAGTGATCATGTGATCTTATTTGCGATTCAAGTGGAAGTCTACTGAATAGTCTATGGTGTGGTGGTGTTCTTTGGTTATATTGAGAAATTTATGTAAATTGTAGGAAGATGGTGTAAGAAACTAAAAAATCATCATGTTAATTGCCTTTGTATGTATTGCTCAGCACTTTATTTAAGTGATTCTACAGCTCAGAGTCTCCTGCCTGTCTGCTTAACAGGTCGATTTCAGCAAGTGCATCTCAGGTTGTGAAGCCTAAATGCTGGACATTCAATTACCAGCCTGCAAAGCAGTTATTATACGGCCAATGAGCTCAGCACCTGTATCGTTATATAATCACACGTTTGCAAACAGTAACATGTATTTGTTAATAATACAGCTGGGGAGAGCTCTTGCCATTGCTCTGCCCTAATTGCAGAATTTCTGCTTGTTCTTGTTGCGACAAACAAAGACACTGTACATTGTATATTGTTTCTAGTTTATATAAACCTGTTAAACACTGAAAAGGTTAATTGCAGCTTCTTAACTATATTATAGAAAATATATTTTGTGCAAGTTCTTCTTCCACCTTACTTATTTTTTTTGCCATTATGTAAAAACACAAATATTTGAAATGAGCTTTTCTTGTATATTTGAAATCCAGTATTCTGAAAACTTTTGATTAGTTTGGCTGGATGGTTTCACATATCCTTGGTATGCTTCTTAGGTGTATCAGCGAAGAGAACTTGCAACCATTCCATGAGGCCGAATTATCAAGCCGTCAACTATGCTGCAGTTGCCGGGACCAATACGCTCGCCTAACATCGCCAAAAATCGTGGCTGCGGACCTGAATACGATCTCCATATTTATAAAAAAAACGGCAAAAAGCTGCGCACCAAGTACGGGGCGATGAGGAGTGGACTGTTGTTAACTAACTGTCATCGATCTCGCTTCTATTCGTCTTTTTCCCAACTTTATTTATATCCTGTCACTAAACACCGCCACTATACTAAAATGTTTAACCCCTATCCCGCCACTCCCGGAGCCCACCGCAACTTTGATTAAGCTATTAACCACTATCCTGCCACTCCTGGACCCCTCCGCAACTAAATAAATGTATTAACCCCTATCCCGCCGCTCCCGGAGCCCACCAAAACTTTAATATAGCTATTAACCCCTATCCCACCACTCCCGGACCCCACCGCCACTAAATAAATGTATTAACCCCTAAACTCCTGGCCTCCCACATCACTACCACTTACTAAACCTATTAACCACTAAACCGCCAGCCATAAAGAGAGTGCTGTGTTTTGTGGTGCTGGATGCACTGGCAGATGGGGTAGAAGTGACACAGGTGACACTGAATAAACTGGCGACTGGGGCAGGAGTGGGAGACATGAAGTAGGGTGCACTGGCAGTTGCAGTAGACTCTAGGAATACTGCTTTATTTTTGCTGGCAAATGACATTGTAGACTATTGCTTAGCCTTTGACCCATGCCATGGTTTAAGGGTAGTGCCACCTTCATTCTTTTTTGGTGGCCTCACAGACGATCTCTTCACATCTGTCCACTCATTCTGCTGAGGCATGCCTGCACTATGCACTGCTGCTGGAGGCTGATGGCAGTAAGGGAGGGGTGGATTTATTTGAGGTAACTACTGCTTTCCCTGCTGTTTCCTTATCACCTTTTATCTGTGTACTGTCACAGGACTGCATACAACAACTTCTAAAATATGGAAATCGGCACTTTACTGGGCAAACCTGCACCTCCAATAATTGGGGGACTAGGTCTGTTGCACCCATTGAAAACAGATAACAGTGAGTCTTGTGTAATTTAAAATGCTTCTATGCAATGCTACAGGTGATTTTTAGCCACAATAACTGTTAGAGTGTTAAAACTGGTATTTTATTTGGCACACCAGCACCTCCTGCAATGTGGGCACTAGGCCTTTTGCACCCACTGAAAACAACAGATAACATTGAGTGGTTTGCAATGTAATCTATGTTTCTATTTATGGCCAATACACCTTTTGAAATATGGAAACTGGAACTTTATAGGTCACATCTATGCCAGCTACAACATTGGCATTGAAAGGCACACCCACTGAAAACAAAAATGTGTGTACAAATATTTTTGTAATGTCTAAGTTGATGGAAGATACAACCACAATTTTTGGTACATAAATAATGGTACTTTTTTGGTCACACCTGTGTCTTCTGCAGTGTTGGTAAATGGAAGATCAGTTACACAAAGATAGCAACACATAATGGGTCTCACTTGTTGCTGGTAAAAAAATATATATATTTAGCACAGCTCTGCAGGCACATTTATGGTATTGCTGGATAGTGCTGCTGCCCTTACTTCAGATTTCCCAGTCCCACTTCCTCTCTTCCACCCTGTAGCCTCCCTTCAGGAGTTGCAGGCTCTTAGGGTCTGATATGAAGTCTGTGGGAATGTGACTTGCATAGGGACTGCTGGGCTAAGGGCTCTGAAAGGCATATGTAGTTTATATAGGTCAGTTGGACCACGTCTTCTAATCTGAGATCTGACGTGGGCACGTGGCTGAGAAAAGTTTCACATAACAGGCCATAAAAGTGGTCATAGATGCCAAATCGACTAAATACATCATATAACACATTTTATCCCAGCACTCCCAGAGCTTATTGTCCCAATTAAACTTTAAAAATTATGGAAACTTTGAGATTAAATGTATCTTCAAATAATGTATTATATTATGTAGTTTCATATTACTTTATTACTTTCAGTGGGGTGGGAAGTTTTTAGTGTTTGATAAAGAACTTAAAATGTAGCATTAATGGAAGTTTTTACAATTGAATGTCCTAGATTTTTATAGTAAAACATTGCCTTTTTGGGTGTATTGTAAATGTCTTGTTATTTTCATATGGTAAATAAAATTCCTATTTTTCCTATTTTTCCTCCTTTTTCTTTCTGTTTGCTTTATCTGCTGTTCTTAGGTGACAGTAGTTATTTTTAGGAATAAGCAGTGATCACATGATAATGTATGTAGGAGCTCCACTCCTTTACTGTCTGTGAGGAGAATCTAAGGTAAATGGAGCAGCCATGAAGCTGTTCTGTAACAGTGATTGCCTGCAAAGCAACCAAGTAAATTTAAATATTTATCAGCCAATATTGGGGACATTCAAAATCCTTTAGAAAAGTTTAGCAAATGATTTATCTACAAAAATCCCCATAACATTTTATAGTTAAAAGTAATTATATAAACCTTTCTAAAGGATTGTGATCAATCCCATTGTAACAAGAGTTTCTGTGTGTGAATAATAAGTTCAGAACATCATAATACACGTTTGTGTTTATATAAAAGATGTTCTATTAAGAATAACTTAGATAAAGAAGTAGATAGAAGGCATCTGTAATACCTACAGGTTATAAACCCTCCTCCTGTATTCATGTAAGAACTAATAGCCCACTGAATCACACCAATACAATGTGTAAATGGGAGCGACACTCGCTGGTCTTATGCGAACAAGTTTAATTGTGACATTTCGGGAGAGAGAACCCTTTCTACACTACCTCAAAACATCTCAAATAAACTTGTGTGCATAAGACCCGCGAGTGTTGCTCCAATTTACACATTGTATTGGTGTAATACGGTGAGTTATTCGTTCTTGTACACAAGAGTGTGGATATGTGGATAATATATATATATATATATATATATATATATATATATATATATATAAACTATATATGCATATACAGGTGGCCCTCATTTTACAACGGTTCAATTTACACCGTTTCAGAATAACAACCTTTTTTTCCAGTCATGTGACTGCTATTGAAAAGCTTTGAGAAGCAGTGCATTTATTAAAATAGCCAGTAGGTGGAGCTGTCCGCTTGTGTTGCAGCAAAGCCAAGCAAGCTGAAATTAATCAGTTTAGCCAGACCTGAGCTATCTGGTCTGTCCAGTCCAGTCCAGATTGGAATGCATAGAAAGAACTGTTTGCAGAAAAATGCAAGTGAAGTCTGTGTTGTGTGATTATTTTATTAGGTTTATAATACTGTTTAGCAAATGTTTTTGATCATTTAACTTAGTTTAATTATATATTCTGTGTTGTGTGATTATTTTATTAGGTTTATAATGCTGTTTAGCATTTAAAGTCTTCATTTCAAAGCTTTAAAAATAATGTATTAGGTGTTCCTTATGACAATTTTGAGAGGGGCCTGGAACCTATCTCCCTCAATTCCCATTGACTTACATTATAAACTGGATTTCAATTTACAACGGTTTCGATTTACAACCATTCCTTCTAGAACCTAACCCCGGCGTAAACTGAGGGCTACCTGTATCTATCTATATCTATTTATCTATCTATCTATCTATCTCTCTATCTAGATAGATATAGCTATAGCTGCATTCACATGGGGTGTAAAGTAACATTATAGTTTACCAGCTCAGGGAAGAACATTACTATTCAATGAAAAAAAAAGATTTTTACATGTCCTTATTAGTCACTGAGAGTGGACAAACCTTGTATTCAGTGTTTCATTAAAAGACAAACATATAATTTAAAAATCATGAAAAACAAACAGTTATACTAGGTGCTGCTAACTTGTGTTAGATGATAATAGGTGATTTAAACATAATACATCCAAAATACATCCAAAGGAGTAATTTAGGCACAGATAAATGTTCACAAGAACACACTTGTCCAAAAGAGTACCTCTCAATGTCCGATGCAGGCTGAAATGATCTCTTATACGTGTCTTGTATATACGTGTCTTCTGTATATACGTGTCTCGTATGTATATACAGTCCTTAAATGAACTGCAGCTCCTCAACAAGAGTCCCATCACAGACCCATCGATAGAAACACTAAAGGAAATGGCAAGAAGAGCGCAAAGCAAACACATCTAAGTGCAGATTAAAAATGACATTTAGTAACAGATATACCTATCCAAGAAAATAACTCACAAGATTAAAAAGTATAAATATGCATAAAACAAAGTAGATGTACGGCAAACCAGCTCCACCTAACTAACACCTCACTAACACAATAACCGGAAATATATTATTAAGATAGGTAGGTATAGAATATGGGACTTTATTTTAATGTGTTTTTTTATACCT
Organism: Bombina bombina; assembly: GCF_027579735.1. NCBI lineage: Eukaryota > Metazoa > Chordata > Amphibia > Anura > Bombinatoridae > Bombina > Bombina bombina. Next base: position 1,226,260,661 of record NC_069499.1, on the reverse strand, counting down.
ATAGGACTATTAGGGCTTTATAGGATAAGATAATTGGTCACCTTTTATTTCCATATGAATATCGCTATCATATAGTCAAATGAATTGATCTCTCAGTAGTATGATCATACGAATTAAGTATTAGTCGGTATAGGATAGTATAATGTGAACAATATTTATTCCAAAAGATTTGCAACCCCCTTTGTTTTGACATATAAAGTGTGCCCCTTATACTAATCCTGTAATGGCACACATAAAGTATTATGAAGCTGTTTAGGATATATTTATGTATTTAGCGTTGTGCAAAATAATTCATTGTAGCATTGCTCCTATGTTAAATTTATTATCATGTTGTATTGGTGTATGAACATGGAACATTTAAGGTAAAAGGTTTTGTAAGGATGTTGAGCTTTTAATATGCAAGCATGTAAAGGGTTAACAGTTAGGATCTTCCTATTTCTGCCTATAAATAGGCAGGAAGTAAGTAAGTTTATTCTCTCTTGAAAAAGTTCCTAGTTGGAACGCAATGTACGTTGAGTGTTGTTGCTTTTGAACATTCCCTGTGAGGCTACAATTCTTGTGAAAGCATTAACACTGTTTCTTAACGTGAGCGAGGGTTTTTAGTTTCTGTTTTACTATTCTTTATATTATATATTTTACGAGTGCTTATTCCAGCCTCTATACTTGGAGTAGGGATGGGCGAATGTTTATAAAAATTCGGAATTTAAAATGCATTTTTAATACATTCGTTCGTTCTAATCGAAATTCGAATGTTTATATAACATTCTAACATTCTATTTTCAAATTTTTGTTTTCAAATCTTTCAAAAAAATTCGAAAATATTTGTTCGAATAATAGAATGTTTATCTATGTATTCATTCAATTTTGAAATTTAATATTCAAATTCGAATGTGTCAGGTTACTGTTCCTTTAAGTAAGGGGAATCGTTCTCTCCCTCCCTCTAGCTATTTAAGCACACCTGTGGCTACTGCAAATTGCTCGCTAATGAATGTCTTGCACACATCATGAAGACATCCTCCAAAGCCAACTCCTGAAGTCAGCCAATCTGAAGACTAAAGTCCTACTATTGCACTCTCTAAACAGGAGAACTACTGCCTTCTTACTACCGCTTCTTCACAGATTCTTAGGTAAATACCTATTCTCCTGTCACTGTGATATAGCAACTGCGATCTCTCATCCTGCAGCCGTAGACACACTTCCAGTTATCGGCACATCATAACCAGAGAGATCCGCCTCTTCTAGGAAGCCTGCCACGCTACAGGAGACTCGTCACAGGACTTCCTATACAGCACCGGTGTCTGTCACTCACTGACGCTTCCATCTGAGATCTCTCACCACCGGAGAAGTAAGTCCGTTGTTTCAATATTTCCTGCCTGTTGAAATCATTATTTTTAACCCTCAGCATATGCATACTAACTGCCTAACATTTAACAGGTTACCTACTTGCTGCTTACACCCATCTGTGCCTAATCCATTTTCTCACGAGTATCCTTCCACTATACTGTTATATTTAACAATTGTTAATGCTATTCTTAACATCTGTGTTGCGCAAGGTTTTAGTTCCCACTAAGTCACTGTAACCTTTTTTCTGCAGTTGTTTTATATCAAATTGCCAATTTCTGATCCTCATATACAAGGTATATATGGGTATCTTTAGCTGGCTACATTATATTATTAAACACTTTATGATAATCCTTAACTCTGCAAAAACAGATCCTACTTTAACCAAACAGAGCATTACAAATTAGCAAGCCAATTATTGGATCCTACAGAGTTAACCTCTCATGTGCAGAATCTAAATCAGAGGGTTGAACACCTAGCACAGAGGCTCAGGGAGCTACGGATCCAGAATAAAACTCTTAGGGCTGTTATTAAAGATACAGCAGTACAAAAAACTCACAACTCTGAACATGTACACAAACCCATTATTAGCCCACCAGAAAAATTTTATGGGGACAGATCCCAGTTTAGGGATTTTACCAAATCATGTTATTTAATGTTTGATTTAAAACTAAGATCTTATCCCACTGATAAACAAAAGGTGCTCACAGTAATAACATATCTTTGTGCAGAATCTAGGGCTTGGGCTAACTCATTTTATGAGACTAATGGCCCCATACTGAATTCCATAGATTCTCTTTTTGCTGCCATGGTGCAGTTGTATGATGACCCGCTAAAACAGTTAACAGCTGAAAACAATATGAGAACACTTAAACAGCTTAGAAGACCAGTAGAGGACTACATAGCTGATTTTAAAAGATGGTCAAAAGACAGCGAATGGAACAATATAGCTCTTAAAAACCAATTCAGAATAGGATTATCTGATGCAATAAAAGATGAGCTTGCTAGAGTAGACTCCCCTGATACCCTAGAAAACTTAATGTCACTTAGTATGAATATTGATAGGAGATTACGGGAAAGAAAGAAGGAAAGGGTTTTTTTAGAACCCATCAGACACAAACATTACACTCCTACCTCTATAAACCCAACACCATCGTCTGTTGAACCTATGGAAGTGGGATTGGTCAGAGGTCCCAGAAAAAAAAAGGCCAGGAGAAGATTATTGAATTTGTGTCTATACTGTGGTACCAAAGGTCACGAGGTTAAAGACTGCCCCACTTTGGCAAGAAATAAAAAAGGTAAACCTAGGACTAAACATAGTGATCCAATATATAACACCACTTTCTCACACTTCTGTCATCTCTCTATCACGTTACAGTGGGAACATTATCATATTGAAGTTACAGCCATTCTGGATTCCGGGGCCTCAGGAGTGTTTGTTGATTCCTCACGTGTTAATGTAAATAAAATACCCACTGTTAAAAAGCAATTTACAGTTGTTTTGCGAGTTTTGATGGTACATCCTCCTCTAAAGGGCCAATCACACACCAGACAATTCCTCTATCTCTCACCACTATAACATTTGATGTCACTTGTTCCCCCTTGTTCCCAGTTGTGTTGGGATTAACGTGGCTAAAACTACATCAGCTATTCGCAAAACCGGAAAATGTATATTTCATATGACCAACTTATACTTCATTGGATATAAAATCCATCCAGAGGGTATACAAATGGAGGACAACAAGATATCAGCAATCACTAACTGGCCCACTCCAAACTCCAAGAAGCAGGTCCAGAGGTTTCTTGGATTTTCTATTTTTTATCGGAAATTTATACAGGGATTCCCTGGTATAGTAAAACCCTTAACAAGCTTGACAGGGAAAAACACCCCGTTCCACTGGACTCCTCAGGCATAGCGATCTTTTGAATTGTTGAAGGATAAGTTTACTTCTGCTCCTATCCTCCATTTTCCGGATCATAGACTACAATTCATCTTAGAAGTGGATGCAGTGATCAATAGGTGCTATTTTGTCTCAGCGAAAAACTCTAGATCTTCCCATACATCCTATCGCCTACTACTCCAGGACCATGTCCCCTGCAGAACTTCACTATCCCATAGGTGAAAAGGAGCTACTAGCCATCAAATCTTCATTGGAGGCACCTACTGGAAGACACCGAAAAACCTATCATTATTTACACAGACCATAAAAACTTGGAGTACCTGCAGACCACCCGAACTCTATCTGCACGTCAAGTCCGATGGAGCCTCTATTTTGCCAGATTCCATTATAATATTATACACCGACCTAGACTTTCCAGACTACCACCCCCAACAACTGGGTACACCATTCCAGATACGGTAATTCCAAAATCACAGATAGTAGCCATGAATATTCCATTTCTACAAGAACTTAGCAGTGCTCAAAACAAAGATACGGCAAAACCCATACAGAAGCTGCAGAAACATCCTGACGGGTTGTATTACCACAACCACCAAATGTACATACCTCCTGAACTTCACAACAAAATCTTGCATCTTGTTCATGACACTGTTCTCTCGAATCATCCTGGGGAAAAGAAAACCATTGTTAATACAATGTAATTTCTGGTAGCCAAGAATGTCTGATATTATTTCCACCTATGTAAAATCATGTCCTGTTTGCGAACAAACAAAACCACAACATAAAAAACCTTATGGTTTATTGCTATCTTTACCAATAGCCACTAGACCATGGACTGATATAGCTATGGATTATATCGTCGAACTACCTTCCACTTCAGGGTACACAACCATTTTAGTCATAATCGACTTATTCACGAAAAATGGCTCATTTCATTCCTACACAAAAACTTCCTTCTGCCTCTTCCACAGCACACCTTTTCCTGACAAATATCGTAAAGCTTCATGGAATACCACATTCCATAACTACAGATAGGGGAAGCCAATTCACCTCCAAATTCTGGAAGGAACTATGTTCACAATTAAAAATAAATGTACGGCATTTCACCCGCAGTCAAACGGTCAAACTGAGAGAGCAAATCAATGGCTGGAGCAGTATCTACGTTCCAATTGCAACCAACAACAAGACGAATGGGCTGAATATCTCCCTTATGCTGAATTTGCAATTCAGTAAACTCCTCTACTAAGTTTTCACAGTTTTTTGCAAACTATGGATATAACCCCACTTTCCTTCCACTCACCGAACCCTGCAACAAGAAAATGAACGTTGAACAGCTCACCAGAGATCTCACCCACATTCACAAAGTTTTAAGAGACAATATTCAAGAAGCTCAACATAACCAAAAATACTATTATGACCTTAGAAGAAGAGAGTCACCCCCGTATAAAATAGGAGATAAGGGGCTCCATGTACTATAGCGTCAATTTTCTCACCGACAACGTGTCTTCTCGACTCGCTTGAACTCGCAGCTAGCGAGATGTTGCCTGCCTGCCATATGTACTAAAAACTATCCCAAAAAAAGACGCGTCTAATCCGCATCGAGCACTGGCGAATGATTCATACATATGACGCCTCTCTATTTGCGAATGTACTATTAATCGCTTACAACCTGTCAGTCATGTTTGTCCCACGTGACTGTAAGGTGTCAGAAACGTCAGCTTTGTCGCGGGAACATATTGCAGCACTATATAAAGTCGATTTTATAAATTTTTTCAGACTGCATAGTTCCCGAACTTGAAGCTTTACTGACTGTTATTCTTATCGATAAATTAAGTATGGCTACTTCTCGATCTGATTCACATTCCAAATCGAAGAATCCACACTTTTCACATCAGCAGAACCTGGTTCTTGTCGATATGGTTCTAGACTCGTATGACTATTTATTTGGTTGTCGTGCAAAGCAAACTTCGACTATCCGTAAAAAAAGTATATGGACCCGGATAAGCGATGCTGTCAGTGCTCAGGGACCTGGGAAAAAGGACGTTGACCAAATCAAAAAACGGTTCAACGACATAAAAAGATTTGCAAAAGCCAAATTGGCAAAAGAAAAAAATTAAACTCGTGCCACCGGAGATGGAACAGCTTATGTCACTGATCTTAATGATTACGAGCAGAGACTGGTGCAGCGTCTAGGCCCAGAAGTAATCGTCGGGATCACAGATGATTGTGATAGCGACCTAAGAGGTAAAACATTAATCGAATTACTATTATTTAAATTGAATGATGATCATATTGTAATTATCCAGTGGAGTCGGTTTATAAAAATATTTAACATTTAAAGATATTTTGGAAAATCAATTTTTATTGGCGACAATTTTGATTATGCAACATATAGTCCTATTACTGCTTTATTTTTTTATAGCTTTAAAAATAACAATTGTTATCTAATTTACTTCATTCTCTTGATATCCTTTGCTGTAAAGCATATCTAGAAATGCTTACTAGCTAATTGAAAATAGACGCCTGTAATGGAAGTATATTTTAATGTATTTTAAAATCTTATTTTCTTTCTGACTGATGAACAAATATTTTGTGGTTTAATGTCCCTATTCATCAAATCAAAAGCAGCACCAAACAATGGTATTGCTATGTGAGCTCTGTATTAAATGAACGTTTGCAGATACAGTGCTATATTTTTGTAGCCAAATTTTGGTTTTAATAATATATTATTTCAAATGATAATAAAATGCATATACACCTGCATAGTATAAACCTACAAATGCAGAAACACCAACGCTACAGTATACATTAGACAAGCATGTATACACACACAACATATACACTTATACATGCAGATACACACACACTAAATATCATACACTTACACATGCAGATACACACTCACAACATTAGTGTATACTTATTTCATGCATATACACACACACACTATACATGCAGATGTTCTCAATAAATGAAGATACACAGTTATACATGCAGATACAATTATTAGCTTAAAATTATACATGTAGAAACACTGACTTCATAGCATACACTTATAAATGCATATACACACCCAGTGGAGTAGCGTGGGGGGGGCAACAGGGGCGGTTGCCCCGGGCGCATAATTCTGAGGGGCGCTTCCAGCCTCAACTTAGCAAAGGGAAGAAGGGAGGCTATAAATTCTGACAGGCCCCCAGCTCTGTTCTGCGACCCGTCAGGAATGTGGTGATGCCGCGACTAAGGTAAGGTGTCAGGACCAGACTTACTTATAGCCCTGTTTTTGCCTGATACTAGCAACATGCAAAATGCAGCTTAATTACGGTTCTATTATTACCCAACAATTAAGTTCCCTTCCAACAAAGGACCCAGAGCCAGAATGCCATGCATTGCCTGGGGCACTTTTTAAGGATCTCTAAGCAGAGGTGGGGGGGAGGAATCCTTAAAAAGTGCAATAAATCTCTTTGAAACCCGTGGCACTGGTGGCAGCATGGCTGGGCTCTGCCTTTCTGTTAACCCCAGTTACCTAGTTAGTGGGATGGTGGGGTGATCAGAGACCATACTTTCATGTTTGACCGGATTCTGATTACAACTTACGCCATCTTGTCCTTGCACAAAAAAAGTATATTTGTGACAGTTGACAAAAATTAGGCCTTGTTTCCTGTATTTGATTTTTCCCCTCCATGATCTTCCTAGGGCAGAAGTAGATTTAGGGATTTGTGTGCTGTCTGGCACCATGATTGTGCTGCTCACCAGGCATTTCACTGTGTTTGTCTCCTATCAAAGAAGTTCTATGAATTCACCATCTTGAATCTATTTCTTGCTGGACTCCTGAGGTGTGGACTTTTACCGATTTTTAGGGTTTGGGTGCTCATTGCCTTTTTTATTTACATTAAACCCACCCTTACTGCATTTAAAGTAAAAAAAATAACTATAATTTGTGTTAGTAAATACATTTAACAGCACCCCCCTAAATACCATACACCCTCCCCCCATATATGTATGTAATGTTGGGTTGTCTGTCCCATGCCCCTTTTATATTGATTACTTACAATTGTTATATTTATTAAGGTAGAATATATACCCCACTGTTATATGTCATTGGCACCCAAAAGACAGTCTGCCCAGGAGGGACAACCTTATGTAACAGCTGCCAACCTGTGTGTCCCCTTTTCCTCTTTTTAACGACTTACCAAAAACCTATTGCACCACATATACAATATGGGTTGCTGCAATGTGGGGGTGGGTGCACCCTGTGGTCTGCAGTATTTGTACAATGAAGTTTTACAGATCAGGACGTCACCACCAGATGGGGGTTAAGGGGGGCTTTCCACCCATGTGTAAAATGAGAATAAATCTTAAAATTTAATATTGTATATATTTGCCCAGCTCTGGAGAGCTGCAGACAGGGTTTGATCACAGGGGGATAGCACATAATGCTTGCAGGCTTCACCCACTGCCTCTTGTATTGCCAATATATTATTTTCATGGCTTTGTTTGTAAGGCGCTACTGATTAGCAGCTGCTTATGACAAGGGACATATTTTGGGGATATGGGTATCATCAGCAATAACTGTTAGTTATCCAGTAAAGATGGTTAAGGGAGCATTTTGTGGGAGAGGAGACAGTGTCCCTTGCTTTATGTGATCTACCAGGCTTGGGTCTTTGCTTGGTTTTTCCCAAATGTAAGAAGAAGCAGCATATCTAAAATGGGGTTGGGGGGGCGCAATACTTGCCTTGCCCTGGGCACTGACAACCCACGCTACGCCACTGTACACACCCACATTTTCTGTGGGTCGTACATAGATAACAATATTATCAAGATATTGTTTTTACAGCGGATTAATGAGTTTAAATGCTAGTATTAAATATATAGTATAGCATGAACATGATAGTGTTGTCTAAGTGGATTATTCAGTGTTTAAATGCTATTATTTAAAAATTCTGGAGGACTTGGTTTGACATAAAACAATAGTCCTGTGTTTTTTTTTTTTTTTTATTTTATTTATGACCAACAAGTGATACAGCAATAGATTATCAATCAAAGACACCACGCAGGGTGTGATAGTATAACATACAATTGGTGAGGCAACAAGACATATTCACATAATCCATCAGAGTTAGGATATAATATTCACCTTTGTATTCAGATCTATAGAGGAAATGTATGGATTAGAAAACATTCTAACAGAAATACTCATTTGTATCACAGTGTTGGGATTTTGTTTTTATGAAAACTAACACAACTAAATTATAAACTAACATAACTAAACCAAACTAGACCTTTTTAAACACTGCGCCTACTTTGTGCAGGTATATAATGCACAAGCATTGCCTTTATGTGGAAATAGTCAAATCTAGAATTCTGGCGTAAGTAGAGAGTATGTAAATTATACACAGTGCGGAGGTATATTAGGAAATATAATGGGTAAGGAAAAACAAAAACAAAACTGCATAATAGTGTGGGTAAGCACCAAGACATGGGCTAACTAAGAGCTTTGTGTCAGAAAATATCTAGCAATAACAAACAGGGAAGCGTAGAGAGAGGGCTAGACAGTGATCCAGTGAAAATACATACATGTGAAGTGTAGGTTCAGATTTCAGCATATTGGGATAGAGGGTGGTCATCTAGAAGTGTTGAAACAAAGACACCTGGCGCTAATCCCACCTCTGTAACCACTGTATGATTTAGTATAATGAGGTGCCCTACAGTACAGTGGGCAGAGACTGTTTAATATTGTAGCATGCAGGAGGGCCTAGACGTGTAGAAAGCATAATAACAGCACACTTTAGGTACAAAGAAACAATTAGGCATAGCCTGAGATAGAAACCTGGATCTAGTCAGTGAAGGATTATTTGATTGTTGATATGTCAGAGCCCCCCAGCATTTAGGAGACCAGCACTGAAACATTAAATGTTAGCCCTTAACTCCTGGGGTTACTTCAGCATTTAAAATTAGCTAGGCCAATGAGTATCTAAAGGTTAAACTTGAGTAGTGCTAATAAGATACAATGAGCAAACAGCATGAGATGGTATGATTACCTTAGGCAAAGTTAAAGGATTCCTATGAGTAGGAAGGAAATAACAGTGATTCTATACTTAGGATGCTCTCCTGTAATTTCAATATATGCGATAAAGCAGTTAAGTGCATATCTGAGTGGCAATCTATACAGTTCAACCCAAGCAAGGGGCATTGAGCAAAGTGTAACACACAAGTTAAAGTGACATGAGCTAGTGAATTGCATAGAGTCTAATTCAAAATATACGTTCTTTTAAGCAAGGGTGAATAGCAGTATGCATGTTGTAGTTTATTATCCTAAAGGTCCATTGCTGTTAGATAGGTTAACAAAAATGAAAACAGAACTGCACAAAGAGGATGACATTTCAGACATGCAAAGGTCCGAAGGGTTCATGCCCTGGAGCTACATCTCAGCAACAAGTGCATTAGCCCGCAGGAGTGAATCACCCAATTCCAGCGCGAAGCAAGCATAACGACAGTTGTCGGTGCTGGAGGAAGAACATGGTCGCGCCCCCTCCGAGTGCAAAGAGCCCAAGTGGTGTTTCGGGCTGGGGCCTTTGTGGTTCAAGACTTGGCTGTTGCGGAGCAGCAGAAAAACCTCCATCAATTCCGGGGGCCCAATTCCTACTATGTGCTATGGAGAAGTCCTGCAGCGGTTCTGGTATAACTGCCGACTCCATGCCCTGTCTCTCCGTGACCAGAGTTAGGACCTCCACTGAGGCGCAGGCTTCACGGATCTTCTCCGGTCTCACGGGAGCCACAGCAGGTGAGTGCAACCCCTGTTCCAAGTGGCAGGACAAGTCCCGGAATAGGATTGCTGGATCATCAGATGCGGCGGAGTCCCTTAGAGTGGTAGCGGCAGCGTGTAGTAAGTCCTATGTTGAGGAGCAAATTTGTGTATTCACAGGCTCAGGCTTCTTACGATAGGCCTCCCCGGTCAGCCAAATCACTGCATGCAGGGTTTTAAAGCTGCAGTCTAAACGGTCAAACAGCGGCAGGAAAGATTCAAGTATCTGTGCGGTAATATATTTTTCTGCCTCCATCAGGAAGGAAACCAGCGGAAAAAAATATGCGATGATTACTATGTACAATGTGGCGCTGTAGAACACGCCACGTTGCCAAATGGCTTCTTGCTTCTACTTTGGCCTCTGTGGGAGAGAAGATGGAATTTTCTCTATCCGCCTTTATTCTCGGACACGTACCTGTCAAGAGATATGCAGATGGCAGTGGATTTAGGCTGCAGAAAGGTTTGCCTTCTCAGGGTATCCCAGAGCTTCAGAAAAGTGCAGCCATCTTAGAATGCCACCCACCGGAAGTCCCCATAGTCCTGTGTTTATGTAATCTTTCATTCTATTCATTATTCATTCTATTCTATTCATTCATTCTATTCATTATATTCATTCATTCATTCATTCTATTATGTATCAAGAAGCTGTTATAAGTAGTCTTTGAACTTGTCATTTAATTAGCAAATGAGCAGACAACTCTTTTTCGTTTACAGTTAATTGTTAACAAGGTAATAAATTCAATGACGTGTCAACAAGCTTTTAAAAATGTTTTCAATACAAACAACCTTGAGTGTCTCAAAAAAGTTTAAATGTCCTTAAATCAAATTAGAATTAAGGTTTGTTTAATATTAAACACTGGTTAGTCTAGAGATATTTACTTTTTTAATTTTTAAATTCAAATTATTCAACCTGGATACTATTGTGTGTGCTACACTGTCCCTTTCAATAACCACTATTAAAATTTAAAATATCATTTGTTTATTAATCTTCTATGGATATAAACATGAATAACGATTAATTTTATTTATCTGTTAACAGCTCGACCACAATCGGTGACAGCTAGGGGTGGTGATGATCCTGCTTCAGCCATTCCATCAACCTCCTCTGGGACGTCGATGACAAGTGGTGCTGTCCTTACTGGACAATTGATACGCAGCACATCATCTACTAGCCATACCTTGTTATCAGCTGATACACTTCCAGATATCAGGACCAGCACTCCTGAAACAAGTGTTTGTCGAGGTACAGGTAAAAAATATCTTTTCATTTTTTTCATTCTCCACTGGTCATACTGGTCAAAGAAAAACGAATAAGGTTTGTCTCCAAAAATCTAATTCCTTGAAGGCCATTTTTTTTTAAAAAAAATTTATTTTTTAAAAGCGTGGTAGAGTTTGCTCACTTAGGCCATATAGATAACATTGATATAACAGTTTTTTTTTTTAAATAAATAATTTTTATGTTAATATATATATATATATATATATATATATATATATATATATATATATATATATATATATTTTAATCATAGCTGACCTTGGACATCTTTTTCGGACCATGATGGGAAGTTCTCCATGGTTGTTTGATGGTGAGAATCTCTACTATTAATACATAACAATTTTTTTATTTTATTTTTTAAGACATAAATATCAAGATAGCAACATATTCAAATATATTTTAATTTTTTTATATATAAAGATTTATATTTATATAAATAAAATTAAAATATATATATTGCTATCTATCTATCTATCTATCTATCTATCTATCTATCTATCTATCTATATATATATATATATATACACACATTTATATATATAGATAGATATATTTACAATTTTAGATTAAAAAAGGCATCAATCACTCGTCATTTGTAATTAAAATGAGCATTTAATAATACAAAAGCTTCATTTAATTTTCTAACTAAAAAATTCATGAAAGATTATTTAATTTTGTGTTATGAAAAGCTGAATTTTACTTACAAATGACCAGTGAGTGCTGCCTTTTTTTCCATAGTACATACTGTTTTTTAATTGCACCCTGACAGCTGCTACTAAATATTTATTTAGTTGCTTAGTTGTTTATGAACAAAAATCGTTAAATAAGAAAGTTAAAATATTGTTTATTTATATATATATATATATATTTATATATACACATTATATTTATATATATATATTAATATCTTAATATATTCATATATATTTATTTTTTCCTTTTTAATTTTCACAGATACAGAAGAGTCATCGAGGGAGGTAATCTTAAACATGGTTGCTGTACAACCAGAAATACCAGAGGAGGAGGAACTTCAATCCAGGGATCCTGGAAGTGAGACCCCAGAATATTTGGATGAAATCATGGATGCACAACCAATGGAGATCCATCAACCTGTCCCTGATGAATCCGAAGTTCAAGAACCAAGAATTCAAGGAAATGTACAGCCAGCACAACCACAATCTAACGAAAGACCAGTGGTACCTGGTAACTCTGAAATTGAAGAAGTGGATGATGTCTGTCTCAATTAAATGATCTCTCTTGCTAGACAATATAGGGTGGATCATAGAGAGTTACAGAATGTTATAATCGCACACCTGGACCGAAGTGCATCATTAGCAGAAAGACAATTGCAATTAGACAGAGAGAGGTTTGATTGGCAGAGGCGAATGGATGAGGAGCACAACGAACAGATAAATCGTTCATTACGCCTCGCAGAACAAACAATGAATTCTCTCCTGTCCATTATTTGAGAAAGACAGGGTCCTTCAGAACCCAATAGGCCAGGACAGTAGTGATAGACATCTTTTTTATTTTTTATTTATACCTCTAGTTCACACTGTTTTTGATGTTGCACTTTTTAATTTATTTTATATTTTTGTTCAAAATATATTTGTATTTTCGAGTTCCACTAATATTTTTAAAAAACAACCTTTTTTTTTAATAAAATTTAAAAAAACAAAAGAATCCAATTATTTGTTCATTGAATTTTTTTTTTTATTGTTTACAATATTTTTTTTTTATATGAAATGGTAAAAAAACAATATTTGGATTTTTATAAAATAAAATCCACATCCCTTTTTTTTTGGATGTTTCAAAATGTGTCAATTTTTTTTAAAAAAATATACATAGTACTTTAAAAGATTTATTTTAAAAAAATACTAAATGCCATATTTCTTGTACAAAAAATCAACTTGCTCCATCAACATTCTCATTGTTGACCTTATTTTTGCCAATTTAATTTTGAAGTAATCATCCAAAAAGGTTTGTGTGCTTTCATCGATTTTTTCTTCAAAAACTTCTATACCTTAAAATAAATAAAAATAGATTAAATTTACATATTAATCACATAACAAAATAGAAATAATATATTGATATCTGTATATACCTTCATTTTCTTTGGGAGGTATGATATCCATATAATTTTCTGTCTGCACAATTTTTTCCTCTAATATGTAAACATCGCTTGAACCAGAGGCTAGAGTAAGATAAATAAAAATTTTATGTTTTAATTTATTGTTTTTAAATATTTTCGATTTTTGCCAAGGGTAACTAAATAAAATACCTTTGTCTGTCAGATTTTTTGTAGGAGGAACCATGTTTTGTCCAATCTTATTACTTTTTGGGGATACCATGCCATCCAATTCTATTTCCACTTGTACCGCTTTGTCAAAAAATTGACCTTTTTATAAATTTATAAAAAATGAAATTTAATATCACATTATTTTTTCTATATTTCACTTCCCTAAAAAAACAAAAATTCTAATACCTCTTCCAAGATTAGTATCATCATCGTTTTGGGCATGGCTCACTGACCTCAAGATCAAAATAATAATTTTGTTGTTGTTCAAAGGATGGATTTTCTTCATAAGAACATCCAGGGATATCTAAATGTGCATTAGATTATTAAACAGAAAACAATTATTTAATTATTAGTTATTTTATTTACAATTTCTAGAACCTTGTTAACCCTGTTCTATCATTATGTACCTTTTTGAGTGTCGACAGCCATTTTTTTCACTGCTCTGTTATTTTTTGGAGTCATTGGTATGTCCATAAGTGTCAAAGGAAGGGGTGGTGAAGTGATCCCAATATTTGGAGTTTCAATCCTTATTTCTCGTAAATAACGTGGAATTTTTTGGGATTTTGATTTTTTCATATCTGTTTGTAAAAATTTACTTTCTTTTTATAGTTTTAATGAATAATACATGTTAATTTTCATTTCATATATGCAAGTTGAAGGTATACTAAAAACAAACATTTTCTTGATTAATAATACTAAAAATATATGATTAAATCGATTATAAAATGCTATTATCAATGTAAAATTTGATATTGTGATATCTTGATGTCAATATTATTAATTTAATGCTTAGTAGACAGTCCATTCTAGTTTAATCAACAAGTATATAGCTTACTTATAGTTGGATACCTTTAGAAAAACAATAAGATACTATAAACAAGGTGCTAAAAATTAAATATACAGTCTATTAAAGCTAAAGGAACACTGAACATAATTTTTGTCTTTCAATGTTCAGATAGAAAAGTTTGATCGGAATACTGAGGGCTCCATGTACTAAGCCGTCAATTCATCCGTCATTTTAGACGCGGCTAAACTCGCCGTTACTCGCCGCGGGCGAAATGGTGTCCACTGTTGCTATGTACTAATAATCCCACAATAAATAGACACGTCTAGCCCGCTGCAAGCAGTGGCGGAATATTGATAAATTTGATGCCTCGCTCGCCGCGACTAAGCTGATGTACTTAACTTTCAGTTGAATTGTCTGGCCAATCGTTAACACGTGACATGTAAGATGTCATGAACGTCATAGTAGTCGCGGGAATAGAATTTTGCTCCTATAAATGTACAACTTTTCTAAACAACTTTATTATTGTTCCCAAATTTTTGAAGAGTAATTACAGAGCGCTCTTTTTTGTGATCTTTATTTACAAATTCGATATGGCTAGAGAATCCTCACTTTTCTCATCAGCAAAACGTAATTTTGATTGACATGATTATTGACTCTTATGATTATTTGTTTGGATGTCGTGTCAAACAGACAAATTTTTAAACCTCAATGAACAATGTAAGTACAATGCTGATATTACTGCCTTTTATATATGTCTAGACTGGCGTCTACAGTGACTTTCCTATTGTTTTGTACCTTAACGAGGTGGGGGCGGAGATTGACGCGAGCGGACAAATAGATTTTTTAGTACATTCGTTTTTGGCGAGTTGGTGGTCAAATGTGTCTAATTACAGTAAAAAATGGAGAGGTAGCGAGGTTTGGCGGATAAGTACGCTCGCAATTTTAAAGATGTGAGTTTTAACATAATTGACGGCTTTGTACATATCAGTTTGCAAGTTTTGACGAGAGATTTGTTGCGGGTACCTCGCTGACTGCTTAGTACATGGAGCCCTGAAAGTCAAATGTTGTGTCCCTTGTTCCTACTATTATTGAAATTAAATCAATGGTGAAAGGTAAAAGATGACGCAGTTATTAAGCTTACTATCAATAACGTTTAAAATTGAAACTTACTATCAATAACGCTAAACATTTATACTTACAGTTTCTTATTAGTCGTTTAATTGAATTGTAATAGTTAGTCTCCCTACGCCTTAAATCGCTGTACTTTCTTAGGCATTGACGTCTTGTCCTTTTTATCTTTGATACTCTATACATCCTTCTTATCATTTCGTATATAATATGATCACGACTGTCCTGCTTTACCAATCTAACTCCTCCCATACGATGAGGAAAATAGCGTTCCATAGCATATACCAGTATTACTATTTCTCCAGCAGTGAAAGGCTCCGGTAGCGACATGTTAGTATCTGATTTCACAACTATACTTGTCAATCAAATTGACGCATGACTATTTTTACAATGTAGCATTATTTTTTGTTGAATCTTTATTTTTGTAATAAAATTTAACATGAATAATATTGTTGATCCGACTAACCGTTAGTAACAAGAATTATATTTAATTTTTGTTGGAACGATAAATTTTGCATGAGGAATGACTAATGACGATATAAATATATCGTCATGGATAATTGGTTTTTTAAAACATCACTATATCCAAGGTTATTGACCACAGCTAACATTACTAATATATATATTCTCAAATTTTGTGATTCATTTATATTTCATACCATTACTATGTAACAAAATCACTGGTTAAATGTAGAATAGTATGTCTAATATGTAACCTTTCAAAAGATAAATGTTGTACTTTTTTAGTTATGTAAATATATTATTTGTATTAGGATAGAAATAGTTATAATTGTTATTATTGTTGCTTTTTGAACTTAAAATAAATTGTTATATTATTTTTACGAAAAGAAACTTCTGTTTCATGTATTTTTTGGGTGTGACCAATGCAAATAAGGTTTGTTTATAAAAAGAGCTACAAAGAAATAACAATATGATGATGTTGCACAAAAATTTTATTTGAACAAAAAATAAAACATAACTGCCGAACACAATTTGCATACAAGAGGAAATAATTTGTTGAGAAAGATCAATCATCAAAATATTGGTTAGAAACCATATCCCTTGTGGCCATGCCACGTCTATTTGTGTTTTCTCTGCAAATTTCTTCGGGAAAATCATTAAAAGGCATGGCAATATCGTCAACAATGGGTCATCCTCTTTTTGTGGCAATATTATGCAAAACACAGCAAACTAATATGATTCTTGCTACTTTTTCAGTAGAATACTGCATTGCACCGCCAGATCTGTCCAGACATCGGAACCTCATTTTCAACAATCCATAAGTCCTTTCAATGACACCCCTTGTGCTCTTGTGTGCTTCATTAAAACGAATATGTTTCCTGAGTTGGGGGTTATTATAGGGTGTCAGAAGCCATTCATAACAAGGGTAACCGGCATCCCCTGTAATAAAAAAAAAAAATATTGATGTAAGTCAATTTTCATTCAAAAAAGAAAAAATAATTTTTATTAGTTATTGAGGCTAGCGTCAAATTAGTATAAATTTATAGTAACAACTTTACAATTTACTTGTATTATGTATTTTTAAGAATTATTTATATATCCTTTGTTGAAGAAATAGCAATGCACATGTGTGAGCCAATCACACAAGGCCTCTAGGTGCAGCAACCAATCGGCAGCTAATGAGCATATATCGAGATATGCTTTTCAGCAAGTGATATCAAAAGAATAAAGCTAATTCGATAATAGAAGTAAATTAGAAAGTTGTTTAAAATGACATGCTCTTTTTAAATCCTGAAAAAATGTGTTTATAGTTCCTTTTAAGCTTACCTAATAACCATCCCTCTGGCATCTCTCCATTCTCGAATTTTTGATACAGTCCGGTCTGCCGAAGGATATAAGCATCATGGCAGGAGCCAGGGTAATTTGATCTCACGCTTATTATTCTCATTTTCGGGTCACAAACCATCTGTACATTCAAGGAATTGCATGACTTTCTGTTGCGGTAAATCTCCTCCCGTAACCGTGGCGGTCGAACTGCAATATGGGTACAGTCTATTGCCCCAAGAACATTTGGCATTCCAGCCATACTGTAGAATTACGACTTTATCGATTGCCACTCTTCTGTGGTAGATGGTAGACAAACATATTCGGGGAATATATGCATGAGTGCATCGATAACTTTGGAAAGATGACGAGAAAAGGCAGACTGACTGAAACCAATGATGACGCTGGACACTGCCGGAAATGATCCGGTGGCAAAAAAGTGCAAGGTAGCAAGAAACTTGAGGATTCCGGGAATGGCCCTTGAACGAGCCGTCACAGGCTCTAGAAAATGTGCTATTTGAGCATATAAAGTCAATATTGAATGTCGATCCAGACGGAACCTTTGAATAACCTCTCGATCGGAAACGGCATCTAAAGGAACCCGAGGAAGGAATACCCGCTGTACTCGTAATCTCCTTCTTCGAACCGGATTTGGGGCATCAGGTTGACAAATTTGCCTTCTACCCCTCATTTGCATCAGACGAATAATATAAAGTTGAAGAAGTGTCGCCATGGCTAACAGGATCAAAAGTGAGTAACGATTCAATTGTACACCTCTTTTAAATCAGTTGTAGGAGTTGATCTGATAGACCCTATTGTTTATTATGGTGCTCGCCACCTATTAGCTGGCGAGGGATTTTTAACGAGGTAGGTGCGGAGAAATTCACGAGCGTATAAATAGATAGTTTAGTAATTACTGTTTTGTGCGAGATTTATGTCGAGCAAGTATTTTCTAGCTACAAAAAAGACGAGAATTCAAGAGTTGCGGACAAGTTCGCTCGACATTTGTTAATGTAAGGTTTTAAATGGATTCGTGGCATAGTACATACGGTTATTGATCCGCACGCAGAAATTTAGACGGAAATAGTCACAAAGACCTCGCAGACAGCTTAGTACATGGAGCCCAAGGTGTGGCTATCTACGAAGAATTTGAAACTACATGTTACATCTAGGAAACTCACCTCTTTGTACATAGGACCATTTCCAATTAGCAAAGTAGTAAATCAGAATGCTGTCACCCTTGTTCTGCCTCCATCTATTCACGTCCACCCTACTTTTCACGTCTCACTGCTAAAACCTTACCGCCTCTTATATGGAGATACCTTACAGATTCCTCCTACCAACCTCTCCAACCTACCAGAATATGAAGTCTCCCAGATCTTGGATTCCAGAAGACGTGGCCGCATTCTGGAATATTTGATACATTGGAAGGGTTACCCCCATGATGAGGACTCCTGGGAGCCCGCATCCAACCTACAAGCTAATTGTCTAGTATCCCTTTTTCATCGTAGGTTTCCAGATAGACCCTGTCCGTGACCACCTCTGGTGTTCCTTGTGTGGGGGGTACTGTCAGGTTACTGTTCCTTTAAGTAAGGGGAATCATTCTCTCCCTCTCTCTAGCTATTTAAGCACACCTGTGGCTACTGCAAATTGCTTGCTAATGAATGCACACATCGTGAAGACATCCTCCAAAGCCAACTCCTGAAGTCAGCCAATCTTAAGACTAAAGTCCTACTATTGCACTCTCTAAACAGGAGAACTACCGCCTTCTTACTACCGCTTCTTAACAGATTCTTAGGTAAATACCTATTCTCCTTTCACTGTGATATTGCAACTGCAATCTCTCATCCTGCAGCCGTAGACACACTTCCGGTTATCGGCACATCATAACCAGAGAGATCCACCTCTTCTAGGAAGCCTGCCACGCTACAGGAGACTCGTCACAGGACTTCCTATACAGCACCGGTGTCTGTCACTCACTGACGCTTCCATCTGAGATCTCTCACCACCGGAGAAGTAAGTCCGTTGTTTCAATATTTCCTGCCTGTTGATATCATTATTTTTAACCCTCACCATATGCATACTAACTGCCTAACATTTAACAGGTTACCTTCTTGCTGCTTACACCCATCTGTGCCTAATCCATTTTCTCACGAGTATCCTTCCACTATACTGTTATATTGTTAATGCTATTCTTAACACTGTAACTGTAACCTTTTTTCTGCAGTTGTTTTATATCAAATTGCCAATTTCTGATCCTCATATACAAGGTATATATGGATATCTTTAGCTGGCTACATTATACTATTAAACACTTTATGATAATCCTTAACTCTGCAAAAACAGATCCTACTTTAACCAAACAGAGCATTACAGAATGTGACATTCAAATTCAAATGTGACATTCAAATTGGCAATAGTATTTCTAGTCTACAACTGTGTTTAATAAATGTAATATTCAAATTCGAATGTGACAATCAATTCGAATGTCACAACATTGGCACCATTCTGAGGTATTTAATAGAATATAGTGACATGGCGGCACATCATTGCTATGATAATACAGCAGTAGCACTCATATTAAATGTCTCACTGGCAGTACATAAAGGAGAAACATACAAACACTTATATGATCGGGTGGGTTACCATGCCTTCATACATTTATTAGCAGTCCGAAATGGATACTACTAATATGGAAATGCCTATGAAAGTTAAAAATACATTGAATCTTAATGTTGAAAGAATGAAATAGAGCAGCCGCTCGCCAAAGTTTCAACGTATTTTTAACTTTCATAGGCATTTCCATATTAGTAGTATCCGTTTTGGACTGCTAATAAATGTATGAAGGCATGGTAAGCCGTGGAGCAGCGGTGCTTCATTGAAGGCTGCAAAATCAGAGAGGCTCAGCTGTTCCGTGTAGTGTCCAAATCTGGAAGGAGGTGTCTGTAGCAGGTGATTTGTGGTCAACCAGTCACGTGTGTGGTCAGGAATGTGGTGACATCACGGTCGCACATTCTGAGGGGTCGCAGATTTCGACAAGACACCGGCTATTATATACCTAAGACTGCTTAGTGATTACGGCATTGTCAGCCGCATAAGGACACCCACCCACCCACCTATTTAACCAATCAAGGTACAGGTGAAAGGAGGAGGAGACAGCCCTGCAAGCACTGTTTTGACGTCCGTACAAGTACACACACCCACTCTCTGGACCAATCAAGATGCTTGGTGGGAGGAGGAGTCTACAGCCCTGCGGACGCTGGAGCTGGTATTCCATACATCTACTTTGTTTTATGCATATTTATACTTTTAATCTTGTGAGTTATTTTCTTGGATAAGGATATCTGTTAATAAACGTCATTTTTAATCTGCACGTAGATGCGTTTGCTTTGCGCTCTTCTTGCCTTTTCCTTTAATATACTTTAAAAAGAGGAGCCATATTTGTGCTGAGCCTCTCGCTTAAAATTGTATGTCTAATTATTATTATTTATGTTTCTTACCAAGTCATTGTTCTTTCTTAATACATTTTAATACTCTATTTTCAGTATCTTTTTCAGTTTCCATATATTGAACTTCTGCTTCTCGATTTTACTTTCATGAAATCACTCAGCCATAGTGGAACAAAGTATCATATTTTTATGCATATTTTATGTAGGTTTACTTCTGAGCTATTTCTGGTTTCTGTGTCATCTGATTTGTTTTTTGAGGAAAAATATGCTTTCATAATTTTTAGGATTAAGTGCATGTCTGAGAAACTGAAAAAAACCCAGTAGTGCCCTTGAGACTTTTTGATCAGTCCTGGGCATTAATAAATGACGAGTTACTTAAATTCAGTTTCTAAATTCATGTATCCTTTATGCTCACTTTACATTTCAGTTATATAATGTATTTTGTCTAAACTCAATCCAGAAAATTAAGAAAATATTTGTATTTAATTTGAAATATATTTGCATTTTTTTAACTTGTCTATTATTTTTTTCATAGAGGGGCCGCTAAATTAATGTGCTTATGCAATGCCACCCCCTGCAGATTTGCGGCCAATCCGCTAGCAGAGGGTGTTAAGCAACCCGATCAAATACGATTGGGCTTATTGCTGTCCGCTGCCTCAGACCGCTGCTTCCTAACTCTTGTTTTCTGCAAGCCTGAATTATTAAAGCATAAAAAACAAGAAAGGGACATTCTGCTTACAGAGATTGATGAGGTATTAAGCACTCTCAAAACATTTGAACAGAAATAAAATGACTACAAGAAACAACTAAATGAGACTATGCAAAATTTAGACACACTACTCTCTAGCTGGAAAGGCAGCAAATACCTTGACATAGTATATTCTTGGCAAGAAAATAAACCCAATAGGTCACAAAAATCCCAACACCATACTAGAGGTAAGAAAAGGAAGAATCAATCTCATAATACACCCAACTCAACGAGAGTAACATTTTCTAGCATAGAAACTGACATTACAGATGACACCTCCAACCAAGATGATACACAAGCACACACCAGTAGATCTAGTGAAGAATAAGCTAGCTCACCAATGTCAAAAGGGAAAACAAGACTAACTACCTTAGTCAACACTCCCATCACTAGTAGCACTCCAAAAAAGGATTTACCACCCAGATATACAAGCAGGATAAAGAAAACGATAAAGAAGCAGTAATCTATCTATCTGACACACCTCTAACACACCATCAACTAACACTTTTAAATAAAGGGTTATCATTTGCACCTTCCACCAATTTTGACTTATTTTCCACTATTCTTGATGTTAATGCACTTATCAGATAAATCACTTTGAAAAAACACTTCACTACAAAAGCACTGAATGATATGCATATCGCCAAAGAAGTTGAGATGAGTTCTTCACATGCAGCACCCACAAATTTTCAAGCAACTATAGACTTGGCTAGACCCCTTGATAACACACCTACAGATAACATACCTATGGATATAGGCATCAGATTAACAGATTTATGTGATCGTAGTGATCTTATTACATTCCAAGCATCCACTCTAAGAGAAAAAAGTATCTACAATTCTACACCAATTATAGATACTACACTTAAAAGCAAATCACACTTTTACCCAGTACACAGTAGGTGCAAATTCATAGAAATTTTTTCAAAATCTGGATGGAACAAGAAATCACTCAACTATTGAAATTATTGATACCACAATCACCAACAAAGACAATCTAACAATAGGAGAAAGAAAATCATTACAAATTCTCAAGAATAATTCAAACATAGTCATCACTTCAGCAGACAAGGGAGGGGCCATTGTAGTCTTCAACAAATCTAATTACAGATCAGAGGCTCTCTCCCAACTAGCAGACACCAATACATATCAAAGACTCACTTTTAATCCCACAGACAACTTCAAGAGTTAATTACATGCACTATTGGATTTAGCCTGTAAGGAAGGACTCATAAAACATCAATTTGTCCAACGTTGTGTTATTGATCATCCCACTGTCCCAACTTTTTGCATAGTCCCCAAGATTCATAAGACCTTGGATAAACCTTCTGGCATACTAATAGTGGCCAGCAGGGGATCTCTATGCAAGAGGTTGGGAGACTGGCTTAATAATCTTCTTCAGCCAATAGTCAGAATGCTACCAGGAGGGGATATACTATCTCCAGAGATATGGTACAGCCATGGGGGCAAAATTTGCCCCCTCTTACGCTAATTTGTACATGAGATACTTTGAACACAGCCACATTTTTGGGGGAGATTGTCCCCCAAAACACAACATTATAACGTATGGTAGGTTTATAGACAATTTAAATTTAATTTACAAAGATGAAGACACAACAACAGTCCCACAATTCATAGAACATCTTAACCATAACAAGCTCAATCTTTCATTCACTCACAAGCTAATGCGTACAGCACAGAGTATCTGGATTTGTATTTGGAACATGATGAATGCAACAACATAATGACTTCCAACTACAGAAAGCCCCTCTCCAGAAACACTATACTGAGAGCAGATTCTTGCCATGCACCCCATATGAGAAAGGGTATACCAAAAGGCAAATTCCTGCGCATACGTAGAAACTATTCCCAATTAAAACTATATACTGTAGGCAAGAGGCGAAAACACTCACTAATAGATTAATGGCCAGAGGCTATAATAAAGCAACTCTCATCAAAATCAATTTACAAGTGGTAAAAATGGACAGAAATACTCTACGCAACAACATCAACAATAACAATAAAAAAGAAAAACATAAACAAGAACAAATATATGAATATAAATAATAAGAATACTGACTTACCTGATACAGATGATATATATATACTTTACAACTAAATATAGTACACAATTTTATACCATCTGTAGCATAATAAGAAAGTGTTTACCAGTCCTCAATGGAGTACCCACTCTGAAATTCAAATTGGATAACCGAGTGAAATACATAGACAAAAAAGAAATCAACATAGGAGAAGTAGTAAAGAAAATAATTAAACAAAAAAGAACCAAGACAAGACAAGTGGCTTACTCCAACCATAGGTTTCTTTAAATGTAGACATGTTCCCTGTAAGAGCTGTGCTTACACCAACAAAAGTAAAACATTTATCTCAACTTATATGAGAACACAATACCACATAAAGAGCAGAATAGACTTACATCTAGGTTTGTAATCTACTTAGTGACCTACAAACAATGTGATCTTCAGTACGTGGGTATCACCACATGTCCCTTAAAAACAGAATAAGAGAATACCTCATATCTATAGACAAAGAAACACCCAGAACACCTATAGCAAAACACTTCCACACACATCAAGCAGGCGTCTCCAAATACTCCTTTGTTGGTATAGAACATATGTAAAGAGACCCCCTGGGAGGTAATAGACTCAAACATTTACTAAAAAGAGAAGTCTATTGGATTTTCACACTGGCAACAAGAACACCCATGGGCATTAATCATAGGTATCCCCCTGAAGGCTCTTAACTGAATGAACCACACACTGCACTGGCTACCTGGCTCCGGTATCTCTTTTCTACTTTATTGCTTATCTATATATCTATATCTATATCTATATATCTATATATATATATATATATATATATATATATATATATTATATATTTATATATATACTATATATGCATATATCTATCTGTGTCATCTGATTTGTTTTTTTTCAGGAAAAATATCCTTTCATAAATTTTAGGATTAAAGGGCCATAATACCCAAATGTTTAAACACTTGAAAGTGATGCAGTATAGCTGTATAAAACTGACTAGTAAATATCACCTAAACATCTCTATGTAAAAAAGAAAGATATTTTACCTCAAAAGTTTCTTAGTAGCCACCTTCCATTGTAAATGACTTCTAAGCAGCATATCAGTATTTCTGTCCTGGGACAGCCAAAGGGTTGAGCCTCGTGCACTCTCATGTTATTTCCATATTCAGTGTAAGGAAGTTTACAATGAAATCTCATGAGAGTTAAGTCAAATCTCATGAGATCACAGTAAAAGAGTTCATGACCTCAGCACTGCTGATGCTGATTGGCTGCTGTTCATTTCTTCATTTATTTATTTTTTTACCTGCAGCTGGGCACCTGCAGCTGGGCTGCAGCTGAGTATAACGTTTTACACAGAACTTACTCTGCTGAGCTGAGGAAATTGTGAGGTAAAATATTTTCCTTTTTTAGATAGAGATGCTCAGGTGATATTTTCCTGTCAGTTTTTTACAGTTATACTGCATCAGTTTCAAGTAATTTAGCATATGAGTATTATGTCCCTTTAGGTGCATGTGTGAGAAACTTTTTGATCGGTCCTGGGCATTAATAAAGTTACTTAAATTTAGTTTCTAACTTCATGTATCCTTTATGCTGACCTTACATTTCAGTTATATAATGTATTTTGTCTAAACGCAATCCAGAAAATTAAGAAAATATTTGTATTTAATTTAAAATGTATTTGCATTTTTTTAACTTGTCTATTATTTTTTAATAGAAGGGCAGATTTATTAATATGCAGACGGACATGATCCCCTGTAGCGGATCATGTCCACCTCACATTGATAAATGCAGACAGCATACGCTTGTGCAATGCCACCCCCTGCAGATTCGTGGCCAATCGTCCGCTAGCAGGGGGTGTCAATCAATCCGATCGAAAACGAGGTGGCGGATGAGTTAAGGAGCAATGATCTGTAGACCGCTGCTTCTTAACTTTTGTTTCCGGCAAGCCTGAGGGCTCGCGCGGAAACAGCTGCATTGGGGCCAATACGGGGATTGATAAACAACTTACGTAAAATTTGAAAAATTTGCTAACAAAAATATGTAGCTTTCCATATGATGTTTACATTACTCAGTCCTAAACAGAATATAAAATATAAGGAATGGTATATGTGTGTGTAGTAGATTCCATTAAGGTGTGCAGACTGTGCACCCAGAGATTTTTTTTAGGTGACAAAATATATGAAAAGAAAGGACATGATAATGAAAATAAAACCAAACAAAACAAAATTTTAAGGGAAGATACAACCTCAACTTTTTAACTATGTATTTACTGTAAATATTTTACATTCCAATGTTCTGTATATAGCAGAATATGTTTTAAGTGTTTATAAAAAGATATTTCTATATGTCTGTGTATGTACAGTATATATATATATATATATATATATATATATATATATACCTATATATAATCATATATATATATATATGCAGTATATATAACTATAGGTCTAAATATATATTTTTAGAATCTATGTAGAAATATTTATTTATTAAAAAATAGAACATATTCTGTTACGTAAATAACATTGGAAAATTAAATGTTCATAATTTCATGTTGGGTTAGCGCTATTCCAAATATGTTATGGTGTTTACACGAGAGAGTGGGGTCTTTTTCAACTTTTTTTTCCCATTGACTTCTACTGTATGGGGAAATGCAAAAAAGCAATCGTGATTTTCTAATTTTTGCTCAATTAGGGTTATCGCTGGAGAAAAAACAGTTTACTTTCAACTTGTAATGCCAGCACAACCTGACTAGTGCAAAAATAAAAAATTCATAGAAAAGCAATCTTGTAATCTATCCCTAAATCTTTAATTGCTTTTTTTAACATTTTATTGTAATGTTGGTATAAAAATAATGGACACATAAATGTCCATTTATATATATATATTATAAAGACATACCAGCTGAGGGTCATGATAAATATTGCTAACAAGTAATAAATGGACCACTTTAATTTATTAGTGATCCATTTAGTGGCCTGGTAATCTAATGTACTAATAAATAAAGTTCCAAAAAAATGTAGTAGATAGCCAGCACAAACCTATTTTAAGCTAATTACTCCAAATACTGTGTCATAAATGAAGAATTCACTCCAGAGACTGAAGAAAAAAAGGGCCTTTATAAATTGCCTTTAAATACCATTCACAATTCATGTCATATAGTAAAGAGTATACACTTATGCACTGCGGGGTACCCCAATAATAAGTTATACTAATGCGTAACTACGGTTAATACCATAACATATTGGGAACATATAATTCCCCTTGGATATACAAGATTGTACAAATTACAGCATATACAGTTTATAACCTTCCGGATTACATACAGTATGTTAGGACACCTGTCCATATATTATTGTAGTGCATTTGATATACATGCACCCGCCTAATATAAAGTGTTCAACTTAGACAGTTCATCCATTTAAATACCCAATGGAAATTAAAGGATGTATTTGAGCTTTATTTGCCACACATTAGCACATCAAAGATACCAAGCTTCCTCAAAGCTGCTGCAAGATAGAGAGTCACAATGTAATCAAATTAGCTCACCGGATCACTCTTCCAATCCTCCCAGAGCACTCTCCTGCAATAACTCACCAGACCTGAAACCAGTAAGATCCGCCTGAGACTTTAACGTGCTTTATCCACAAATCCTCCTAAAGCAGTCGGCTGTCCATGCCGTCAACCTGAGTAGTTGGGAACTGTTTGTGGATCCTCTTTCGGTTGTATATCACAAGGAGGGATTACTTGATACTTGTATCATAACGCTTTCAATGCAACAGTGTTTCAATGCTCCAAACACTAGTTTGCTGTTAGCCACGCTGAACGCCTAAACTTCTTTTGTGTAGCTCCCTATACGTTTTCTCAATATAGAATTTTGGGCATTAACAGGAGACAAGATAGACAACCCCCTCACTCTTACATGTGATATGTCCTTTTATAGAAAAGGTTTCACCTTCAGTGTTAGAGACCTTATTGCCTCTCATCATAAATTTACAAATAATACATTTACCACAGGTAAATTAACCATTTTTGCTTTGCTTTTTACTTAACCAGTTTAATTTCTCGTATTTACTAGGATTAACAAAATGACTATGGACCAATTTATCCTTCAGAGAAGGAGCTCTACATGCAGTTAGGGACTATTTCTCTCCTACTATCTTAGTTACCTCACTATCTATGGTTAATACTTTCCAATGTTTCGCAAGTATGGACCTGATTTCTAGCCATCTATTATTATAAGTAGAAATAAATCTCACTATATTATCTTTTTGTTTGGTGCACCCATACAGCAGTTCTTCCATTGATGTTTGTTGGGCATGTTGATAGCCTTTATTAATTATATTTCTTGAATAACCACGATTTTTAAATATTTCCCTCTGATCCTGAGCATGTTGTTTAAATTTAGCTTGTGTTGAGCAATTTCTATGATATCTCAAAAAATGTCTTATTGGGATAGATCTAATTTGGGATGGTGGCTACTTGCTTGTAACAAAGTATTTGCTGCTGTAGGTTTTCTGTAGGATTCTGTAACTAACTTGTCCTCTACTTATTACTGTTATTTTTAAGTCCAGAAAGGTTAATTCCGTGTCACTAACAGTATATGTAAATTTGAGGTTCCACTCATTCTGGTTCAATTTTTTTCATAAACTCACTCAATTCCTGTTCAGTTCCCTTCCATAATAGAAGGGCATCATCAATATATCTGATTCAAAGATCAATTAATTCCTCAGTTCTGAGGGGACATCCATTATATTGTCCATCTCCCATTTCCCAAGGTACAAACAAGCATAAGTGGGGGCACAGCATGCCCCCATCGCAGTACCCAGTAATTGTCTATAGTATATGACATCAAACACAAAGGCCTAGATTTAGAGTTTGGCAGTAGCCGTGAAAACCAGCGTTAGAGGCTCCTAACGCTGGTTTTAGGCTACCGCCGGTATTTGGAGTCAGTCAGGAAAGGGTCTAACGCTCACTTTTCAGCCGCGACTTTTCCATACCGCAGATCCCCTTACGTCAATTGCGTATCCTATCTTTTCAATGGGATCTTTCTAACTCCGGTATTTAGAGTCGTGTCTGAAGTGAGCGTTAGAATTCTAACGACAAAACTCCAGCCGCAGAAAAAAGTCAGTAGTTAAGAGCTTTCTGGGCTAACGCCGGTTCATAAAGCTCTTAACTACTGTGCTCTAAAGTACACTAACAGCCATAAACTACCTATGTACAGCTAAACCGAGCTCCCACCACATTGCCGCCACTCGATTAATTTTTTTTAACCCCTAATCTGCCGACCGCCACCTACATTATACTTATGTACCCCTAATCTGCTGCCCCTAACACCGCCGACCCCTATATTATATTTATTAACCCCTAATCTGCCCCCCTCAACGTCGCCTCCACCTGCCTACACTTATTAACCCCTAATCTGCTGACCGAATCTCGCCGCTACTGTAATAAATGGATTAACCCCTAAAGCTAAGTCTAACCCTAACACCCCCCTAAGTTAAATATAATTTAAATCTAACGAAATAAATTAACTCTTATTAAATAAATTATTCCTATTTAAAGCTAAATACTTACCTGTAAAATAAACCCTAATATAGCTACAATATAAATTATAATTATATTATAGCTATTTTAGGATTTATATTTATTTTACAGGTAACTTTGTATTTATTTTAACCAGGTACAATAGCTATTAAATAGTTAATAACTATTTAATAGCTAAAATAGTTAAAATAATTACAAATTTACCTGTAAAATAAATCCTAACCTAAGTTACTATTAAACCTAACACTACACTATCAATAAATTAATTAAATAAAATACCTACAATTACCTACAATTAAACCTAACACTACACTATCAATAAATGAATTAAATACAATATCTACAAATAAATACAATTAAATAAACTAACTAAAGTACAAAAAATAAAAAAGAACTAAGTTACAAAAAATAAAAAAATATTTACAAACATTAGAAAAATATTACAACAATTTTAAACTAATTACACCTACTCTAAGCCCCCTAATAAAATAACAAAGCCCCCCAAAATAAAAAAAATGCCCTACCCTATTCTAAATTACCAAAGTTCAAAGCTCTTTTACCTTACCAGCCCTGAACAGGGCCCTTTGCGGCACAT
Organism: Bombina bombina; assembly: GCF_027579735.1. Taxonomy (NCBI): domain Eukaryota; kingdom Metazoa; phylum Chordata; class Amphibia; order Anura; family Bombinatoridae; genus Bombina; species Bombina bombina. The sequence continues at coordinate 1,226,230,937 of NC_069499.1, read as the reverse complement.
GCCCCAAGAAATTCAGCTCTTTTGCCTGTAAAAAAACACATACATTCCCCCCCCCAACATTACAACCCACCACCCACATACCCCTAATCTAACCCAAACCCCCCTTAAATAAACCTAACACTAAGCCCCTGAAGATCTTCCTACCTTATCTTCCCCTCACCGGGTATCACCGATCCGTCCTGGATCCAAAATCTTCATCCAAGCCCAAGCGGGGGCTAGACATCCATCATCCGACGGTTGAAGAAGTCTAGAAGAGGGTCCAAAGTCTTCATCCTATCCGGGAAGAAGAGTAGATCCGGACCGGCAACCATCTTCTTCCAAGCGGCATCTTCTATCTTCATCCGATGAGGACCGGCTCCATCGTGAAGACCTCCATCGCGGACCCATCTTCTTCCGACGACGTCCAACTGAAGAATGACGGTTCCTTTAAGGGACGTCATCCAAGATGGCGTCCCTCGAATTCCGATTGGCTGATAGGATTCTATCAGCCAATCGGAATTAAGGTAGGAAAATTCTGATTGGCTGATGGAATCAGCCAATCAGAATCAAGTTCAATCCGATTGGCTGATCCGATCAGCCAATCAGATTGAGCTTGCATTCTATTGGCTGATCGGAACAGCCAGATAGTTTCTGGGCAAAATATTGGAAACTATATTGATTGGTGTCTGAGGCCATTTCTGTTAAACCTTCCTTCTTTTGTACAGGACACTAGAGATGTCCATAAAAAACTGGATAATTTAGTCATTGCACCAAACACACTATTGGTATCAATTGATATGGAATCATTGTATTCCTCCATCCCCCACGACCAAGGTTTATGAGCTATTGAATATTTTCTTACACAAAGAGGTACTAGATTTGCAAAACATACTGAATTCATGGTTATATTACTCAAATTTTTGTTAGAACATAATTACTTTGTGTTGTGCCTTGGGAAATGGGAGATGGAGAATATAATGGATGTCCCCCAGAAACTGAGGAATTAATTGATGTTTGGATTAGATATATTGATGATGCCCTTCTATTATGGAAGGGAACTGAACAGGAATTGAGTGAGTTTATGAAAAAATTGAACCAGAATGAGTGGAACCTCAAATTTACACATACTGTTAGTGATACAGAATTAACCTTTCTGGACCTAAAAATAACAAAAGTAGAGGACAAGCTAGTGACAGAATCCTACAGAAAACCTACATCAGCAAATACTTTGTTACAAGCAAGTAGCCACCACCCACCATCCCAAATTAGATCTATCCCAATAGGACATTTTTTGAGACATCATAGAAATTGCTCAACACAAGCTAAATTTAAACAACATGCTCAGGATCAGAGGGAAAGATTTAGGACAAGCTAGTGACAGAATCCTACAGAAAACCTACATCAGCAAATACTTTGTTACAAGCAAGTAGCCACCACCCACCATCCCAAATTAGATCTATCCCAATAGGACATTTTTTGAGACATCATAGAAATTGCTCAACACAAGCTAAATTTAAACAACATGCTCAGGATCAGAGGGAAAGATTTAAAAATTGTGGTTATTAAAGAAATATAATTAATAAAGGCTATAAACATGCCCAAACATCAAGTGACAAACTGCTATATGGGTGCACCAAACAAAAAGATAATATAGTGAGATTTATTTCTACTTATAATAATAGATGGCTAGAAATCAGGTCCATACCTGTGAAACATTGGAAAGTATTTACCATAGATAGTGAGGTAACTAAGTTAGTAGGAGAGAAACCATCCCTAACTGCAAGTAGAGATCTTTCACTGAAGGATAAATTGGTCCATAGCCATTTTGATAATTCTAGAAAATACGAGAAATTAACCTGGTTAAGTAAAAAGCAAAGCAAAAATGGTTGCTTTACCTGTGGTAAATGTATTATTTGTATATTTATGATGAGAGGCAAAAAGGTAAAACATGTCACATGTAAGAGTGAGGGGGTTGTCTATCTTGTCTCCTGTTCATGCCCAAAATTCTATATTGGAAAATCGTATAGGGAGCTACATGAAAGTATTAAAGGGACACCTTGAAGGAATGAGTTAAAACCAGTGGAGTAGCAAGACACTTCTTTGAGTGTCATGGTAGTAGTGATTTAGATTTTAGATTGATGGGTCTATAATTAATTAATCTAAAATCCAGAGGAGGTGACATCGATAGATTATTACTAAAGGCCGAGTGTAAATGGATTTACAACATGAATTCCTTACAGCCTCCGGGTCTTAATGAGGAAATTAATTATGCACCATTTCTCATGGATTAATAATAAAAATATAAACACTTCACTGTAGTTATAGACTATTGAACATTAAGGATAGCAAGTGTAGTAATATAGGCAATATAAGTCCTTTTGTTAAAGAATAATAAGGACAGTAACTGCGGAAATTTAGGTAAACTAAGTCCTTATATTAGCATTTAGTATTTTTGTTAATGGTATTAAACTCTCACTCTTAACTAATTTGTTATATGTGTTAAGATTAGATTATAAATTGTTAGAATATATAATACGCATTCACAAAGTGTTTATACCCATTTCACCAATAGTCATTGGATTGATCCCTGTGAATATAAGGCAGGAGTATAGTCTATGCAAATTAGTACGCTTGAGAAAGCCTAACAGACTAGTTTGCTGATAGCCACGCCCCTCAGAAGTTCAGCGTGGCTATCAGCAAACTAGTGTTTGGAGCATTGAAACACTGTTGCATTGAAAGCGGTATGATACAAGTATCAAGGAATCCCTCCTTGTAATATACAATGGAAAGAGGATCCACAAGCAGTACCCAACTACTCAGGTTGACGGCATGGACAGCCGACTAGGATCTGTGGATAAAGCACGTTAAAGTCTCAGATGGACGGTACTGGTTTCAGGTCTGGTGATTTACTGCAGGAGAGTGCTCTGGGAGGATTGGAAGAGGGATCCGGTGAGCTAATTTGATTACATTGTGACTCTCTATCTTGCAGCAGCTTTGAGGAAGCTTATCTTTGACGTGCTAATGTGTGGCAAATAAAGCACAAATACATCCTTTAATTTCCATTGGGTGTTTATATGGATGGACTGTCTAAGTTGAACACTTTATATTAGGCAGGTGCATGTACATCAAATGCACCACAATGATATATAGACAGGTGTCCTAACATACTGTATGTAATCCAGAAGGTTATAAACCGTATATGCTGTAATTTGTACAATCTTGTATATCCAAGGTGAATTATATGTTGCCAATATGTTATGGTAATAACCGTAGTTACGCATTAGTATAACTTATTATTGGGGTACCCCACAGTGCATAAGTGTATGCTCTTTACTATATGACATGAATTTTGAATGGTATTTAAAGGTGATTTATAAAGGCCCTTTTTTTCTTCAGTCTCTGTAGTGATTCTTCATTTATGACACAGTATTTGCCTATAAATATGTTTGTGCTGGCTATAATATCTCTCTCTCTCTCTCTCTCTCTCTCTCTCTCTCTCTCTCTATATATATATATATATATATATATATATATATAAATTCCCTGAAAGGGAATGTCTTTATGCATCAAAACATCAAAACATGGGCCTGAAAGAAGTAACTTAGCACATGCACTGTGTTAGTGGCAGCTAAAGAAGGTACAAATATGTATTTTTGTGTTCCTGGTAGTTATGGGATTGTTAAAACCCCACTCTGTGTGTGTGTTGAATGTAGGCACTTGTGTAACTTTCCTGCTGTGTGTCTGCTGCTGATATTCAGCTTAGGGTCAAATTACTGCTGTGTGTGTCACTGACAGTGAAATAAGTTAAATGATTGATTTCTAGGATACTAGCAACCAGAGGGATAATATCACTGCTCAGTTACAAAATATATAGAATAGGGCCTACAAGGTAGAAACTGGGGGAGGGGCCATGGTGACCTCATATTACAACCTGTGTCAATTCACCTATAGGTAGTTCAATATTTTTCTGGTGGAGGACAGCTCGTAGCCCGCTGATGAGCCTTCTTAGATAATCTTGCCATAGTAGAGATCATCAGGCCATAAGGTCTGGATAGAGTTTTTGGACATATGTGACTTTCATGGCTACAGCAGGATACAAACCACAAATTTAAAGAAAGATCATTGGTCAAATAGATGAACATTTTGGTAGCATGAAAACTAGGCTCATGGCTACTGAGACTGAGTATAGAGAAGTTCAAATTGTGAGTAGCAAACAGTGACAAAAGCCTAAGTTTGAAAAAACTCCAGAGTAACACGGTAGATTCATACACACTGTATAACAGAACTGGAACTAGGGCTGGAAGAACAAAGCAAGCCAGTAAGTACTTGGAGACTGAGAGGCAGTACAGAGACTTTAGAAGTAATACTATATCCTTTTTTGGCATACTGGACGGGTACTCTTTTGTAAAACTATTTGGGAAAATTTAGAGATCAAAGGAGCACATTAGTTAATCTTTGTCAACTATTAGAAATTTAAATTGAAAATATTTGTTCCCAGCCCATTTCCATGAAAAAGGTCATTAATCTCAACAGTTATACTCTATTGTTATGATGGAATTACTGAACAAATACAGTGGATGTGATAGAGTGAAATGTCTATAGTATAGAGAAGCTAAATTGATCCACAGGTTTAGATATATTGTATCAAAAGGGGTTAATAGGAAGTATGATTTACACCATTTAAAAAAAAAAAATATATATATATATATATATATATATATATATATTTTAGTTTCAAAAAATTTCTGTAGAATGAATTCTCTGTTTAAAGGGACTGTATACTGTAAACATGTTTTTCCCTCAATGTGTTTCCAATTGATTTTTTTTACCAGTTTTTTTACCAGCTGCATAAAATGTATGAGATTTGCTTTTTAAGGCTGATTTGTGTATATGAATTAGCTGATTTTGTGTTTTGAAGCCACAACCTAATTCAATGGGTTGAGCTTGTAGGTATAATCAGATCTCATTACTGTATCACATTGTGTACATATACCTGCTTCTTATCTTATATCTCTCAATAAACCAATCACCAATACTTGGAGAGAACAATGAAAAATTAACATTTTATTATCTTATCTCTTCTATAACCCACTGGGAATGTAATTTATTCTACTGGCTATCAGCTAGATTATGAGTTTTGAGCACTATAGGGAAATTAATGACCGCCACAAAAGCGGCAATATTTCACCTCCTTATAGCGCTGCTATTACAGGTTTTGTAAAACCCAGCTTGTGCGGGCGATATGGTGGCATTGAGCTCCATACCTCAGCCAAATACAAGCAGTGTTTTGATGTGCTCGTGCTCGATTTCCCCATAGACATCAATGGGGAGAGTCGGCTAAAAAAAATCCTAACACCTGCGATCGTGGAATGAAAAGCTCCGTAACACAGCCCCATTGATGTCTATGGGGAAATAAAAAGTTATTCTATCAGCCAATAGGAATTAAAGGTGAAAAAATCCTATTGGCTGTTGCAGTCAGCCAATAGGATTGAACTCACATTCTATTGGCTATTCCAATCAGACAATAGAATGCAAGCTCAATCCTATTGGCTGATTGCAACAGCCAATAGGATTTTTTCACCTTTAATTCCTATTGGCTAATAGAATTCTATCAGCCAATCGGAATGTAAGGGACGCCATCTTGGATGACGTCACTTAAAGGGAAACTTCATTCTACAGCGGTGATCGGAAGAAGAGGATGCTCCGCGCCGGATGTCTTGAAGTTGGACCCGCTCTGCGCCGGATGGATGAAGATAGAAGATGCTGTCTGGATGAAGACTACTGCCCGCTTGGATGAAGACTTCTGCCGGCTTCGATCAGGACTTCTGCCCGCTTGGATGAAGACTTCTGCCACCTGGATGAGGATGGATGTCTGGTCTTCGAAAACTGTAAGTGGATTGTCGGGGGTTAGTGTTAGGTTTTTTAAGGGTTTATTGGGTGGGTTTTATTTTTAGAGTAGGATTTTGGGCAATGTAAAAGAGCTAAATGCCCTTTTAAGGGCAATACCCATCCAAATGCCCTTTTCAGGGCAATAGTTAGCTTAGGTTTATTTAGATAGGTTTTTATTTGGGGGGTTTGGTTGTGTGGGTGGTGGGTTTTACTGTTGGGGGTTGCTTGTTTTTTTACAGGTAAAAAAGCTGATTTCTTTGGGGCTGTCAGTATATTTATAAGAATCTCAGTAGTGCTCTCCAAATAATATATCAGTCTATGGCAGGGTTATTATACAATATATTTAATAATTATCCTTTAAAAATAAACCCCCAATCAATATGCATCTACTAGAAACCACAATTTTAATATAAATATCTGAATTCTTTTTATTAGTTAATATCTATGAACACATTGGAATATATTTGTATGGATCAGAATGTGAGTCAATACTATACACGTTTAAAAACTATTCAAATATGCTATGCAGAGTTCATACGAGTTCACCTTTTTCACAGTAGAATTTCATTCAGTTAACACAATGAGATTCCAAGATCTTTACCTGCTAAAGATCCAAGCAATACAATTCTAACAATGCTTATTTAAACAATAGGACAGTCTATATACTCTAATTTAAACACTAGAAGTTATATATATTATTTGTGTCAACAAACTCTGAGTTATAACTCTATATTTGCACAGATAAAACAATTTAGCATCAAGGATTTGTTTAACAATATACAGGCTATGAATATAAACTAAAATATAAACTGCTCTTTATAAATTTCTCAACTATACTTTAAACTGCAGCTACTATGCATATATTTTTGTTTTAAAATATTACCTGTAATATTTAACCTTTCATATATATATATATATATATATATATATATATATATATATATATATAGGGGAAATGACGGAGGGGACGCAGCTGCTGTGAGCTAATATAAAGTGACCCACCAGTTCATAATCAAATACTGGTATGGCCTTAAATATAACAGTAATGTGGTGCAGACCCTTAAAATAGATTATATGGGTTTAAGACAGAGAAGAAATCCTGAGCCAGGTATATCAGGATGAAAGACAGGGAATTCAGCACTCTTTTCAAAAAGTATTTTATTTAGCTCAACAAAGTAAAATGAGGAGTATCCAAAAAATAAACTTACGTGGCCACAAAAGAGGACAATCTCTAGCATTTATTTATTTAGCGAGACATATTGTTTAAAAACAGATACAATATGTCTAAATACTATGGACCAAAAAATGTACATACAAAAGAAAAAATAAACACAAAATTATAATACAAACCTGACCGGTCAGGGGTTAGTGTGAATGCTTGAACATAGTACATATACTGACAAAGAGTTTCAAAAGGTATACCAATATTACAGCAGATAGCTTAATCTGCTGTTTTTTATCATGTCAGACAGAGATATCTCATTGTATGAACCGTTGAGTAAATGTATTTCATAGGAAGCCTTTGTCAGACTACTACACCCTGCTGCGAACGGCACCTTCAAGTATAAGGTTAATTGCCGGGCAGGTATAAGAATGGGATCTAAGTAGATACTGACATTGCGCCCAAGAAAATATAGTGTAACTATGGGCAGTACATATAAGGCATGTCAATGCCGTGTACATACATTTATATGAGCAGTTATATTAGTGAGACACACTTATTAAACTACTACACCCTGCTGCGTACGGCACCTTATTATATAAGGCTTAATGCCGTGCAGGTATATTGATGGGATCTAAGTAGTTATTAATAATGTATCTCAAAATATGTACATACGTCTGTTAATAAGCAAGTAGCAAACAGTATAAGCGTAAGCATAGAAAATAGCTCAGCAGGAATGAGTGACGGACAGATAGTAGCATATATTTCTGTTAGTTGCTAGGCAGTCTCGTGCAAGCAGTCTTAAATACATGAGGATGAAAAGTTCATGATAGGAATGGTAAGCATAAATGCAAAGTAGAAGACTGCATAGTAGTTTTGCATAGTGATGGTGTTATTTAGAGACTTGCAGTTTTACCCTTACAACCGGGTAGCGATATCCAGATCATATAAAGATGTGCCTATTTATCAGGCAAGAGTTATAATAGCATACGACCTGTTTCCTGCACATTCCTGCACATTCCAAGGACTAGTAGATGGTAAAAAGTCCTTTTTGGATCCCCACAGTCATCTTACAGGAGATCCTTCGTTAGCGTTTAGTTTGCAAAGCGTCTATGTTCAGTGGCGTTCACACAGACCACATGTTCCGTGTCGGCTTGTCCAATGCCGACGCGCGTTTCACCCGCTGGGTGTGTCGGGCTTCGTCAGGGCATATTGTATCTGTTTTTAAACAATATGTCTCGCTAAATAAATAAATGCTAGAGATTGTCCTCTTTTGTGGCCACGTAAGTTTATTTTTTGGATACTCCTCATTTTACTTTGTTGAGCTAAATAAAATACTTTTTGAAAAGAGTGCTGAATTCCCTGTCTTTTATCCTGATATACCTGGCTCAGGATTTCTTCTCTGTCTTAAACCCATATAATATATATATATATATATATATATATATATACTTTACCAGATGATATTCAGCTTCAAGACTTGTCCCACCTCATATAAAAAATAAGTGTAATTGCAATTGATAAGAAAGAGTATGGCACTTTTGTTATAGTTTGGCTGTCTCCCACGCAACAGTTCCCTTCAGAACCTTCTTGTTATTGGCCCTTACTGAGCTGAGCATGGTCACCATGGAAACGCATCTTTTAACAGTTAAGTCCCTTGACTGTCATACTGGGTGCTGGCCCGCGGGTGACAGCAGATAACAACACAGCAATACATTTAATTTCCAACATTTTTAACAATTCAATATTTCTATGGAATGGTTATTATTTAGACCATAACTTCCTGCATCAATCACTCACAATATCAATCACAGATGGGGTAGTATCACATCACCTCTCTGATCATTTTGATATGAAACATCATGTGTCTAACATTATATTATATTAAAGCAATTTATACTGCTAATTATTCTGAAATTAATGGTATTTATACATCTGTTATATATGTATTCACTCAAATACAGCATGTTCTACATCTCCAACAAATTTTGCATGCATGAATCTCGTCTATGGTCCATCTGAAATAAAAATAAGTGTTATTAATCATTTCTTTTTAGGTCCACAAATAAAAAAAATACAGATGCTAAGACATGTTATGTTTTCATTGCCCCACTTACATAGCATGGGGTCAATTTGCATTTGAAATCTACATGGTTACTTTCTCACAAAATATCTCACCTAGGTCAGACTTCTAGGCAACATTTGGGAGGGGTAGGAGATTTTATCACATATTTCCAGGTAGTGACCACATGGCCTTTTGAAATGGCTGTTAAATTTAATTAAACCAAATGTCTTATTGTTCTTACTTGGATGTCCTTTTAACTTTTGCATCCTGAATGGGGGAAGAACTGACATGAGTTAAGTCAATTTTTCTGAATGAATGAATCATTTGCTACTAACTAGCCAAGTACATGTTTAAAATATATATATATTTATTAATCTTTATATATACCTTGACAGGGCAATGCCCCGCAAAAGGCCCTTTTTAGGGCTATTGGCAGTTTAGTATAGGCTAGGGTTTTTTTTTATTTTGGAGGGGGGGGGGGCTTTTTTATAGAGCTATTAGATTAGGGGTAATTTGTTTTAATTTTGGATAATTTCATTTTTTATTTTGTGCAATTTAGTGTTTATTTTTTTGTAATTTAGATAATTGTATTTGATTAATTAATTTATTTTATTTTATTGTAATGTTAGTTTTTAGTGTAAGGCAGGTTAGGATTTATTTTACAGGTAACTTTGTATTTATTTTAACTAGGTAGTTAGTAAATAGTTAATAACTATTTACTAACTAGTCTACCTAGTTAAAATACAAACTTACTTGTGAAATAAAAATAAAACCTAACCTAGCTACAATGTAACTATTAGTTTTTTTGTAGCTGGCTTAGGTTTTATTTTACAGGTAAGTATGGATTTAGTTTTAAATAGGCTATTTAGGTAATAATTGTAAGGTTTATTTAGATTTATTTTAATTATATTTAAGTTAGGGGGTTTTAGGGCTAGGGTTAGACTTAGGCTTAGGGTTACGTTAGAGTGAGGGTAAGGTTTAGGGGTTAATATATTTATGTAGTGATGCGGGAGGGTGTCGGTTTAGGGGTTAATAGGTTTATTATAGCGGTGGTGTGGGCGGACGGCAGATTAGGGGTTAATAATATTGAAACAGTGTTTGCGATGCGGGAGGGTGGCGGTTTAGGCATTAATAAGTTTATTATAGTGGAGACGATGTCAGGGAGCGGCGGAATAGGGGTTAATACATTTTTAAATGGCAGCGATGTCCGGAGCAGCAGATTAGGGGTTAATTAATTTATTATAGTGTTTGCGATGCGGGGGGGCCTCAGTTTATGGGTTAATAGGTAGTTTATGTGTGTTAGTGTACTTTTTAACTCTTTAGTTATGAGTTTTATGCTACAGTTTTGTAACGTAAAACTCATAACTACTGACTTTAGATGGCGGTACGGATATTGTGGTTATAGAGTATACCGCTCACTTTTTGGCCCCCCAGGCAAACTTGTAATACCAGCGCTATGAAAGTCCCATTAAAAAAGGACTTTTTTAAATGTGCGGTACTGACGTTGCGTGACGGCTAAAAAGGTGTGCGGTACACCTATACCTGCAAGACTTGTAATAGCGGCATTAGGGAAAAAGCAGCGTTATGAAGCATAACGATGCTTTTTTTAATCATAACGCCAAACTCGTAATCTAGCTGTATGTTAACTCAGCTTGGCCTTGAGGCCAAAAACTTTCAGGATGGGTGGGGATACCACAGGCTAAATAAACTATTTAAAATGCGAATATAAGGGTAATGGAAATACTTGTAAACAAATTAATACACTCCAGTAGGTAAATTGGATCATTGGGAACAAATTAAAGGGGAGAAATGTTATGAGTAAACTGTCCCTTTAATTGTTTATTGATAACGTTATTAATGTATAGAAAACAAAATTAGCTTAGTAGGATTAAAAACAATCTTTGAGACAAAATAGTTATAAAATATATGTTATACAGTGCTGATAAAGTAAATTATATTAATGAATGTTCAATTGGACTTTTAATAGATTGTACTATACTTTTTTTCTGGTTTTCGCATACAAGTGTTTAGAAAACTAATGTTCCCGTTTCACCTACAACTCTATGTTTGATATTACGTTTATGACACCATATAAAGATTTTGAGGTCTAATATTATAAGTGTGATACAGAGAGAATCTGGTCTTTTATTTTACAGTAAACAGTATCACACTATTGACTAGGGTGTGACTATTAAGGGAGACGTTCCTTCATAGTCTGAGCCGCATTTACTTTTAAATATATTCATTGGATTTTATATTTTTTTGGCAATTTGTAAGTATTTTTTATGATGATATTTTATGGATATTTAATAAATGTATTTAGATTACACTCCAGTACTCTATTGCTTCTTTTTAGTGCTCCTTATTCTACATTTGTTTTAGCTTTCTATTTTTTTGGCTATACTCAGGGAAGGGTTAGTCTGCATAGGAGCTTTTAGATTACATTTCTCTGAGCCCTGTTTTCCGCTTTTTGCATATTCTTACACTAGTGACACTCTGTTTTCTCTTTTTATTTCTGTTGATCACAAGCTTCCAGTTGTACCACATATTAAGCACTTACAACCCAACCAACTCCAGGAGGCAGAAAGCCCATACATTAGAAATAGAGAAAGATCACTGGAAGTGTCACTTTCAATATGTGGCCCTTACCTCATTCTGATTGAGGTTTTAACAAGTAGAACACCTCTGGGGGTTGAAATTACTTTGATTTGGAAGTTCTGAGAGGTATTTTAAGGGGACACTATAAAACAATTTTCATATAACTGCATGTAATAGACACTACTACAAAGAAGAATATGCACAGATACTGATTTAAAAATCCAGTATTAAACCTTTTAAAACTTACTTAGAAGCTCCCAATTTAGCAATGTTGATGAGGTTAAATAGGGACGCCCACTGAAAGGGGCTGGGAGCAAACCCTCCCCCTTCCCCTGCATATGAAAAGACCCATTAGAAAAACAGGAGCTAGCAGGAATCTGTAGACATCAGTATACATTTAAAACTTTGGGGCTTGGTTGGGAGTCTGAAAATCAGTAGAATGTTATTTAAAAATAAGCAAAACTATACATTTTTACAAAAACACCCCCAGATAGGCTATATATATGGATAATCTACAAAACATTTATGCAAGTAATGGATATTTGTTTTAATTTTTTGGCAAAAGAGCTGTTAACTTTAGGGCAATGCCATACAAAAGGCCCTTTTACGGGCTATTGGTAGTTTATTATAGATTCGTTTTTTTTTACTTTGGAATTGTTTTTTTTTTAAACGGCGTATTAGAATAGGAATAATTTGTATTATTTTGGATAATTTCATTTGTTATTTTTTGTAATGGTAGTTTTTAATTTTTTTGTAATTTTAGTGTTTATTATTTTTTGTAATTGTAGTTTTATTTTTTTTTGTAATGTTAGGTTTTATTACTTTTAGTAATGTTAGGTTTTTTATTTTTTGTATTAGTATATTATTTTTACACAAGTAATGTAAGTTTGTATTTATTTTAACTAGGTAGTTAGAAAAAGTAATATTGTAACTAGCTTAGATTTTATTTTTATTTCACAGGTAAGTTTGTATTTATTTTTAAATAGGTAGTTAATAATTGTAACGTTACTTTAGGTGTATTTTAATAATGTTAAAGTTAGGGGGTGTTAGGTTCAGGGGTTAATAATTTAATTTAGCTAGTTGCGCTGTGGGGGGCGGTGGTTTAGAGGTTAATAATTTAATTTAGAAAAGGTAATCTGGACCATTATCTTATCCTCTAAGCCAACTTAAAAGGAATATACTGCGATCTCTCTGGCGTGGTTAGGGAAAAAGGTTATGTGAAAAGATATTGAGTGGCGCTCTGTGGTGAGCAGAGGGGTATAGGGGTGTGTATGAAATAGGAATCTCTTTGCAGATCTAAAATCCAGAAGCCAAGGTAAATGTGAGTAAAAGTATCTTAGGAGGTGGGAATTAAAAATATGGGTAAATATTTATTCAGTATATATAAAATCACTTAGTATATCCAAATAACACATAAAAAATGTATCGGGGTGTGGCCACACCTGTGGAGCAGCAATTTTCTAAATGCAACAATCCTCTATACATAAGCATTAAATTAATCTCAAAAAGGCAAGACAAAAACAATGAAGAACAATAAAAAACAATTGTAAAAACAATTCAATAAGTGTAGGACAAATACATTGATTGATCAGTCCAAAAAATTATACTGATCTTGTAAAATGCATAAACAAAAAGTGCATGGGCTTCTGATAATGCAGTTAGATGTATGGTAAATACAGTAAATATTGTAGTAAATATTGTGGTATTCCACCGTTAATTGTTATGAAGAGGCAAAAGTTCTGTATGGTAAAGTTATGCACAATCAAGTATACCAGTTGCAGAGGTTCTGACCCTGCATTCTGGCTGCACCTCTCCCTGCAAGAGAGATCTGTTACAGAGTCTGTGGGCCTCTATGCAAAGAGCTGGCCTGCCTGAAAGGAGCAGCAAGGAAGATCAAAAGATGCAATATACATTTGATAGGTACGAATAACATAGATCAAAAGATGCAATATACATTTGATCGATACGAATTACAGAGTTCAATAGATGCAATATATATTTGATTGATACGATTGACATTTATATAATTTCCCTGACAGAGTATAACAATAAAACATGCGGTCTGGGACCTGTGGTGTGTTAAGCACTAAGTAGTACTATTCTTAGCAGTTTAATACCTGTTACTCCCCCTATTGGGGGAGGTCTATATGGCCTTGGTTTTCGGAACAGGGAGATGGAAGAAGATGCTTGGTCTGTCCTCCTACTTCAAATTTGGCCGAAACACAAGTTGCTGTCACAAAACAGTCCGGCCACGAGATCGATAGATTTGATAGATAGATCCATAGATTACATAGATCAATAGATGCAATATACATTTGATAGGTACGAATAACATAGATCAAAAGATGCAATATACATTTGATCAATACGAATTACAGAGATCAAAAGATGCAATATACATTTGATAGATACGAATTACATGGATCAAAAGATACAATATACATTTGTTAGGTACGAATTACATAGATCAAAAGATGCAATATACATTTGATCGATACGAATTACAGACATCAATAGATGCAATACATATTTGATTGATACGATTGATAGTTATATAATTTCCCTGACAGAGTATAACAATAAAACATGCGGTCTGTGACCCATGGTAAGGTTACTTCCTTTTGCACAATCGAGTACAGGTTGGGGTCCGGGATTGCCTTTTTGTGCTGTCTGATTCTTTCAGGTATACCAGTTTTGAGGTTCTGACCCTGCATTCTGTTACAGAGTCTGTGGGCCTGTATGCAAAGAGCTGACCTGCCTGAAAGGAGCAGCAAGGCAGAGGGATCGATTCCTGCCTATAAGAAACCAGAGAGCACGCTACCTGCTGGAAGTGTGCAGTGAGGCAGAGGGATCTATTTCTGCCTAGGAGCAGACAGGCAGAGGGGACGCTACCTGCCTGGGAGCCCACTGAGACCAGCCCAGCTTGGGGAGATACAGCCGCTGGCTTGACCCTGGTCTCAGCCACGATAGCCCTGGTCCCACTATTTGGAGGCATAGGGAGCTATTCCTGCCAAGAAGCAGCCTGGCAGCGGGGACGATACCTGCCAATAAAGAGCTGCAGGGCAGAGAGGACGCTACCTGACTGGGAGTCCACTGAGACCAGCCCAGCTGGGGGAGATACACCCGCTGGCTTGACCCCGGTCTCAGCAACTATATCTCTGGTCCCACTATCCGGTGGCCACCCCTGGGTTTGTACAGAGGAAGGGAGACCCCCTAGTGGAGTACCGCTACATCCGGGAGATGGAAAAAGATGTTTGGACAACCAGTACAGGTCGTTCTCCTTCAGCCTTTTTATACTTGGGTCCCACGACCCTCAACAGGCACAACAGCATGAAATACCACATATGCCATCCTTTTGCACAATAGAGTACAGGTATGGCATCGATTTTAGGAACCCGGAGATAATTCTTAGGAACCGGGAGATGGAAAAAGATGCTTGGACACCCAGTACAGGTCGTTCTCCTTCAGCCTTTTTATACTTGGGTCCCCGACCCTCAACAGGCACAACAGCATGAAATACCACATATGCCATCCTTTTGCACAATCGAGTACAGGTATGGCATCGATTTTAGGAACCTGGAGATACTTTCTAGGAACCGGGAGATGGAAAAAGATGATTGGACACCCAGTACAGGTCGTTCTCCTTCAGCCTTTTTATACGAGGGTCCCCGACCCTCAACAGAAACAACAGCATGAAATACCACATATGCCATCCTTTTGCACAATCGAGTACAGGTATGGCATCGATTTTAGGAACCCAGAGATAATTTTTAGGAACCGGGAGATGGAAAAAGATGCTTGGACACCCAGTACAGGTCGTTCTCCTTCAGCCTTTTTATACGAGGGTCCCCGACCCTCAACAGAAACAACAGCATGAAACACCACATATGCCATCCTTTTGAACAATCCAGTACAGGTATGGCATCGATTTTAGGAACCCGGAGATAATTTTTAGGAACCGGGAGATGGAAAAAGATGCTTGGACACCCAGTACAGGTTGTTCTCCTTCAGCCTTTTTATACGAGGGTCCCCGACCCTCAACAGAAACAACAGCATGAAACACCACATATGCCATCCTTTTGAACAATCTAGTACAGGTATGGCATCGATTTTAGGAACCCGGAGATAATTTTTAGGAACCGGGAGATGGAAAAAGATGCTTGGACACCCAGTACAGGTCGTTCTCCTTCAGCCTTTTTATACGAGGGTCCCCGACCCTCAACAGGCACAACAGCATGAAACACCACATATGCCATCCTTTTGCACAATAGAGTACAGGTATGGCATCAATTTTAGGAACCCGGGGATAATTTTTAGGAACTGGGAGATGGAAAAAGATGCTTGGTCGGTCCTCCTACTTCAAATTTGGGGCACTGCGCGTGCAATGTACTGTGCCACAAGATATGAGTGGTGTGTTAAGTAGTACTATTCTTAACAGTTTAATCACTGTTATGTGCCTTTTTTTGGTTTGGGTTTTGTAGCCACAGTGCAGCACCAGAGGCCAGAAAAATTAGGCATGTAAAACTGCCTGAAAAATTAGGTATTGTTGCAGCCGCTGCTGTAGCAGCGGCCAAAAAAATTAATGTTTGTTTGACAGTTAGAAAGTGCCCTAAAACATTGCGGCTTGAACCCTAGTTGTTGGCGGGTAAGTCATGCAAGTCATCCGCCATTCAAAGATAAAATACAGCAGCGTGTGTACCATTTGTAGCCCAAGGCAGCTCATCTCATCAGCCCTTTTTTATTCTAATATATCGCACAATGTCAGTCCCTTCGGGATGCATCCCTCATTCATTTTAATAAAGGTGAGATAATCAAGACTTTTTTGACCTAGGCGACTTCTCTTCTCAGTGACAATACCTCCTGCTGCACTGAAGGTCCTTTCTGACAGGACACTTGAAGCGGGGCAGGCCAGAAGTTCGATTGCAAATTGGGATAGCTCAGGCTACAGGTCAAGCCTGCACACCCAATAGTCAAGGGGTCCATCGCTCCTCAGAGTGTCGAGATCTGCAGTTAATGCTAGGTAGTCTGCTACCTGTCGGTTGAGTCTTTCTCTGAGGCTGGATCCCGAAGGGCTGTGACAATGCATAGGAGTTAAAAAGGTCCTCCATCAACAACACGTCTGGAAAGCGTCCTGTCCTTGCCGGCGTGGTCGTGGGAGGAGGAGGAGGATTACTTTCATCTCTTCCCCTGTTAGATTCCCGGCGTGCTGTGACATCACTAGTGATGTCGCGAACTTAAAAATTTCGGTTTGCGAACGGCGGACTCGAACTTCCGCTATTGTTCGTGAACCGGCGAAATGGGCGAACCGCCATTGACTTCAATAGGCTGGCGAACTTTAAAACCCACAAGGACTCTTTCTGGCCACAATAGTGATGGAAAAGTTGTTTCAAGGGTACTAACACCTGGACTGTGGCATGCGGAGGAGGATCCATGGCAAAACTCCCATGGAAAATTACATAGTTGATGCAGAGTCTGGTATTAACCCATAAAGGGCCTAAATCACCTAACATTCCTAAATTGTTTGGAATAACGTGCTTTAAAACATCAGGTATGATGTTGTATCGATCAGGTAGTGTAAGGGTTACACCCGCTTCACAGTGACAGACCAAACTCCCCGTGTAACGCACCGCAAACAACCGCAAACAGTCCATTTGCACAACCACGAGATAGATAGATTTCATAGATAGATACATAGATTACATAGCTCAATAGATGCAATATACATATGATAGATACAAATTACATAGATCAATAGATGCAATATACATTTGATAGATACAAATTACATAGATCAATAGATGCAATATACATTTGATAGATACGAATTACATAGATCAAAAGATGCAATATACATTTGATAGATACGAATTACATAGATCAATAGATGCAATATACATTTGATAGGTACGATTGATAGTTAGATTCGATAGATAAATAGATAGATTTGAAAGATATATCATTTCCCTGACAGAGTATAACAATAAGACATGTGGTCTGGGACCCGTGGTGTGTTAAGTAGTACTATTCTTAGCAGTTTACTACTACCAGGTATGATGTTGTATCGATCAGGTAGTGTAAGGGTTACACCCGCTTCACAGTGACAGACCAAACTCCCCGTGTAACGCACCGCAAACAACCGCAAACAGTCCATTTGCACAACCACGAGATAGATAGATTTCATAGATAGATACATAGATTACATAGCTCAATAGATGCAATATACATATGATAGATACAAATTACATAGATCAATAGATGCAATATACATTTGATAGATACAAATTACATAGATCAATAGATGCAATATACATTTGATAGATACGAATTACATAGATCAAAAGATGCAATATACATTTGATAGATACGAATTACATAGATCAATAGATGCAATATACATTTGATAGGTACGATTGATAGTTAGATTCGATAGATAGATAGATTTGAAAGATATATCATTTCCCTGACAGAGTATAACAATAAGACATGTGGTCTGGGACCCGTGGTGTGTTAAGTAGTACTATTCTTAGCAGTTTACTACTACCTGTTACTCCCCCTATCGGGGGAGGTCTATATGGCCTGCATTTTTGGAACAGGGAGATGGAAGAAGATGATTAAATAGATAGATTTGATAGATCTATAATTACCCTGACAAAGTATAATAATAAAACATGCGGTCTGGGACCCATGGTAACTGGGTTGTGTTAAGTAGTACTATTGTTAGCACTTTAATCCCTGTTACTCCCCCTATCGGGGGAGGTCTATATGGCCTGCATGATTACCCTGACAAAGTATAACAACAAGACACGCGGTCTGAGACCCATGGTAACTAGGTTGTGTTAAGTAGTACTGTTCTTAGCAGTTTAATCCCTCTTACTCCCCCTATCGGGGGAGGTCTATATGGCCTGCATGATTACCCTGACAAAGTATAACAACAAAACATGCGGTCTGGGACCCATGGTAACTAGGTTGTGTTAAGTAGTACTATTCTTAGCACTTTAATCCCTGTTACTCCCCCTATCGGGGGAGGTCTATATGGCCTTCCTGATTACCCTGACCAAATATAACAATAAGACATGCGGCCTGGGACCCACGGTAACTAGGTTGTGTTAAGTAGTACTGTTCTTATTAGTTTAATACCTGTTACTCCCCCTATCGGGGGAGGTCTATATGGCCTGCATGATTACCCTGACAAAGTATAACAACAAAACATGCGGTCTGTGACCCATGGTAACTAGGTTGTGTTAAGTAGTACTGTTCTTATTAGTTTAATACCTATTACTCCCCCTATTGGGGGGGGGGGGGGTCTATATGGCCTGCATGATTACCCTGACAAAGTATAACAACCAAACATGCGGTCTGGGACCCATGGTGGTACTGGTATAACTAGTTTGTCTTAAGTAGTACTATTCTTAGCAGTTTAATCCCTGTGATTGGTCTGTCCTCCTACTTCAAATTTAGCAAAAACACAAGTGGCTGTCTCAAAACAGTCCGGACACGAGATTTGATAGATAGATATACATAGATTGATAGCTAGATAGAATCGATAGAAGATAAATAGATAGATTTGTTAGATATATAATTACCCTGACAAAGTATAATAATTAAACATGGTAACTAGGTTGTGTTAAGTAGTACTATTCTTAGCACTTTAATCCCTGTAACTCCCCCTATTGGGGGAGGTCTATATGGCCTGCATGATTACCCTGACAAAGTATAATAACAAGACATGCGGTCTGGGACCCATGGTAACTAGGTTGTGTTAAGTAGTACTATTCTTAGCACTTTAATCCCTGTAACTCCCCCTAATGTTACACCACCAGATATGAGTGGTGGCACAAAGGAATTAATCACAGTATATGCTTGCTGTTGGCCTGGCACACAGGCCTGATGGAAAATGAAATTAGATTAAACTTGCAATTAGCAAACTAATGTAAAAGTTTTTTTTTTTTTTTTTTATTTACACTAATGTTAGACCACCAGATATGAGTGGTGGCACAGAGGAATTAATCACAGTATATGCTGTGTGCCTGGCACACAGGCCTGGTGGAAAATAAAATTAGATTAAACTTGCAATTAGCAAACTAATGTAAAATTTTTTTTTTTTTAATTTAAAATAAAGTTACACCACCAGATATGAGTGGTGGCAGTGAGCAAGTTGGCACAATATATGCTGTGAGGCTCACACACAGGCTGGTGGCAGGCAGGCAGGCAAATGCAAAAAAAAAAAAAAAACGACTGGAGTTCTAGCCCTATGCAAAAAAAAAAAAAAAAAAGACTGGAAAACAAAAAAAAAAAAAGCCAGATGTAGCCCTAAAAAGGGCTTTTTGGGGTGCTGTCCTTACAGCAGAGATCAGATGAGTCCTTCAGGACTGTAGTGGAGACTAAATACACTAGCCTAGCTATCAATTTCCCTATAAAATCAGGAGCTGCAACACTAAACCTCCTCTCTCTTCAAAAGCTGCATCACAATAATTCTAAAATGGCTGCTGCCCGGGACCTGGGAGGGTCTGGAAGGGAGTGTCTGCTGCTGATTGGCTGTAATGTGTCTGCAGACTGTGAGATACAGGGTCAAAGTTTACTCAATGATGACGAATAGGGGGCGGATCAAACATCGCATATGTTCGCCCGCGGTGGCGAACGCGAACAAGCAATGTTCGCCGGGAACTGTTCTCCGGCGAACAGTTCGGGACATCACTAGACATCACCCTTATACGCTGTGTAAAGCATACTTTTTAATTTATTTTGGAACTGCTCCATCCTTTCTGACTTGCATGAATTCGGTAACATTTCAGTAACTTTATGCTTATACCGGGGGCCTAGTAGCGTGGACACCCAGTACAGGTCGTTCTCCTTCAGCTTTTTTATACGAGGGTCCCTCAACAGGCACAACAGCATGAAAGACCCCATTTGCACAAGGTTGGATGCCGAGCTAATCATGTCCCATTCCTCGTCCTCACTGATCTCACTGAAGGTATCTTCTTCCCCCCAGCCACGTACAACACCATGGGTACCAGATAGGTGACAACAACGAGCACCCTGGGATGCCTTTTGTGCTTGGTCTTCCTCCTCCTCCTCAAAGCCACATTCCACCTCTCACTCCTCTTCCTCACAATCCTCTTCCTGCGTTGCCGCTGGTCCAGCAAGCGATGCTGAAAAGGCTGTTTCTGGTGGTGATGGAGACCACAACTCTTCCTCTTCCTCTTCACGCTCATCTACGGCCTGATCCAGCACTCTTCACAGGGCACGCTCCAGGAAGAAAACAAATGGTATGATGTCGCTGATGGTGCCTTCGGTGCGACTGACTAGGTTTGTCACCTCCTTAAAAGGATGCATAAGCCTACAGGCATTGCGCATGAGCGTCCAGTATCGTGGCAAAAAAATTCCCAGCTCCTCAGAGGCTGTCCTAGCACCCCGGTCATACAAATACTCGTTAACAGCTTTTTCTTGTTGTAGCAGGCGGTCAAACATTAGGAGTGTTGAATTCCACCGTGTCGGGCTGTCGCAAATCAAGCGCCTCACTGGCAGGTTGTTTCGCCGCTGGATATCAGACAAGTGCGCCATGGCTGTGTAGGAACGCCTGAAATGGCTACACACCTTCCTGGCCTGCTTCAGGACGTCCTGTAAGCCTGGGTACTTATGCACAAAGCGTTGTACAATCAGATTACACACATGTGCCATGCATGGCACATGTGTCAACTTGCCCAATTTCAATGCCGCCACCAAATTACTTCCATTGCCAGAAACAACTTTGCCAATCTCCAGTTGGTGCGGAGTCAGCCACTGATCCACCTGTGCGTTCAGGGTGGACAGGAGTGCTGGTGCGGTGTGACTCTTGGCTTTCAGGCAAGTCAACCCCAAGACGGCGTGACACTGCCATATCCGGGATGTTGAATAGTACCTGGGGAGCTGGGGGGGGTTGCCGTTGATGTGGAGCAAGACGCAGAAGCAGAAGAGGACTAAGCCAAGGAAGAGGTTATGGAAGAGGATGGAGTAGGAGGAGTAGATGCCTGCAAGTCATGGCGGTGTCACCAATTCCTCTGCAGAGCCATGCATTCCATGCTTGTAAGCAGGTTTACCCAATGGCAGTGTAGGTGATATACCTGCCCTGACCATGCTTTGCAGACCAGCTATCAGTGGTCAGATGGACCCTTGCCCCAACGCTGTGTGCCAGACATGCCATTACTTCCTTTCGCACAATCGAGTACAGGTTGGGGATTGCCTTTTGTGAAAAGATATTTCGGCCGGGTACCTTCCACTGCGGTGTCCCAATAGATACAAATTTTTTAAATGCCTCAGACTCCACCAGCTTGTATGGTAAAAGCTGGCGAGCTAAGAGTTCAGACAAGCCAGCTGTCAGATGCCGGGCAAGGGGGTGACTTTGGGAAATTGGCTTCTTACACTCAAACATGTCCTTGACAGACACCTGACTGTGGGCAGATGACCAGGAACTGCTACGTAAGAGAGATTGAGTGGCGGATGGTTGAGAGGGGGCAAGGAGGACAGCAGTGGTTGACGTGGCTGAAGATGC
Organism: Bombina bombina; assembly: GCF_027579735.1. Classification (NCBI taxonomy): domain Eukaryota; kingdom Metazoa; phylum Chordata; class Amphibia; order Anura; family Bombinatoridae; genus Bombina; species Bombina bombina. Next base: position 1,226,208,716 of record NC_069499.1, on the reverse strand, counting down.
TGGAACAGGAGGAGGATGGCGGCTTTGAGTTTGTGTGCTGCTTCTACTCATGTGTTCATCCCATCTGCGTTTGTGATGTGAGACCATGTGCCTTTGCAAAGCAGTTGTACCTAGGTGGGTGTTGGACTTCCCACGACTCAGTTTCTTTTGGCACAGGTTGCAAATGGCATCGCTGTTGTCAGAGGCAGACACACAAAAAAAATGCCACACTGCTGAGCTCTGCGATGACGGCATTCTGGTGGTGGCAACAGCATGCGTTGATTGGCGTGCTGTCTGGCTGAACCCAGGTGCCGATGCATGCTGTCTAACTGTTCCACTAGCTCCTTGCGACGACCTCCCCCTGCTTCCAACTCGTCTCCTCCTCCTCCTCTCTGTCTCCCCATCTGAACTTTCCCCCTCTTCTTCTTCTCTTCTAGTGGGCACCCACGTGACATCCACGGACGCATCATCATCAACCGCTTCACTTGTATCTGACAAATCAACAAAGGAAGCAGCAGCGGGTACAACGTCACCATCATCATCACACCGTACGTCCATGTCTGTAATGCTGCCTGACTGAGACATATCACTGTTATCTACATCCTCTGTCAATGATAGGTGTCAATAACTCCTCTGACAGATCAAGTGAAGCGGCTGTGGTGCTAGTGTTGGTGGTGGCGGCAGGCGGGCGAGTGGCACTGGTCACTTGAGAGGTGCCCGCAGCTAAGCTGGAGGTGGATAGTGCGTCAAGGTTAGGAGCGGAAGCTGTAGAAGATTGGGTGTCCTGTGTTAGCCATTCAACTAGGTCCTCCTCAGAACTTTTTGCGTTCATGGCACGTGGCTTCTGAACACTGTGCATAGTTGTAGAGTCTAAGGGAATCACAGCACCACGACCACGACAGCACCTGCGGGGTGGCCTGCCTCTGCCTGTCATTTTTTTTAAAATGTACACTTACACTACTATTAAACAAAATATGAGTGGTGGCACTGGGCAAGTGGGAACAGTATACGCTGTGAGCCTGACACAAAAAAGCAGACTGATGTTTCACAATCCAAAAAGTTTTTTTTTTTAAATGTACACTTACACTAATATTAAACAAGATATAAGTGGTGGCACTGGGCAAGTGGGCACAGTATACGCTGTGAGCCGGACACAAAACAGCAGACTGATGTTTCACAATCCAAAAAGTTTTTTTTTTAAATGTACACTTACACTACTATTAAACAAGATATGAGTGGTGGCACTGGGCAAGTGGGCACAGTATACGCTGTGAGCCTGACACAAAAAAGCAGACTGATGTTTCACTGCCAAAAATGTTTATTTTTTAAATATTTAAACTACTGTTACAACAAATATGAGTGGTGCCACTAACTTGGCAAGTGGGCCTGGCACAAACGCTGGCAGGCAGGCAAATGCAATAAGATTACAATAGCCGACTGATGTTTCACAGTCCAAATTTTTTTTAATTTAAATATTTACACTACTGTTACAACAAATCCTGATTGGTGGCACTAGTTGACAAGTGGACCTGGCACACACGCTGGCAGGCAGGCAACTGCAATTAGATTACACTAGCAGACTGATGTTTCACAGTCAAATTTTTTTTTTTTTAAATATTTACACTACTGTTATAAGAAATATGAGTGGTGGCACTAGTTGGCAAGTGGGCCTGGCACACACGCTGGCAGGCAGGCAACTGCAATTAGATTACACTACCTGAATGATGTTTCACAGTCAAAAAAGTTTTTTTTTAAAATATTTACACTACTGTTACAACCAATATGAGTGGTGCCACTAACTTGGCAAGTGGGCCTGGCAGACACGCTGGCAGGCAGGCAACTTCAATTAGATTACAATAGCAGACATGTTTCACAGTCAAAAAAGTTTTTTTTTTAAATATTTACACTACTGTTACAACCAATATGAGTGGTGCCAATAACTTGGCAAGTGGGCCTGGCACACACGCTGGCAGGCAGGCAACTGCTATTAGATTACAATACAAGACTGATGTTTCACAGTCAAAAAAGTTTTTTTTATTAAATATTTACACTACTGTTATAACAAATATGAGTGGTGGCACTAGTTGGCAAGTGGGCCTGGCAAACACGCTGGCAGGCAGGCAACTGCAATTAGATTGCACTAGCTGACTGATGTTTCACAGTCAAAAATTTTTTTTTTAAATATTTACACTACTGTTACAACAAATATGATTGGTGGCACTAGTTGGCAAGTGGGCCTGGCACACACGCTGGCAGGCAGGCAACTACAATTAGATTACACTAACAGACTGATGTTTCACAGTCAAAAAAGTTTTTTATTTAAAATATTTACACTACTGTTATAACAAATATGATTTGTGGCACTAGTTGGAAAGTGGGCCTGGCACACACGCTGGCAGACAGGCAACTGCAATTAAATAACACTAGCAGACTGATGTAAAAGTTTTTTTAAAAAAATGTTACACTAATGTTACACCAGATATGAGTAGTGGCACTGAGGATGGAAGTAGGCACAGTATATGCTGGGAGCCTGACACACAGGCTGGCACTAGTGGCAGGCTGGCCTGGCAACTAAAATTAAATAACACTAGAAGACTGATGTAAAAGTTTTTTTTTTAAAAAGATACACTAATGTTACACCAGATAGGAGTGGTGGCACTGATGATGGAAGTAGGCACAGTATATGCTGGGATCCTGACACACAGGCTGGCACTAGTGGCAGGCTGGCCTGGCAACTGCAATTAAATAACACTAGCAGACTGATGTAAAAGTTTTTTTTTTTACAAAATTTAAACTAATGTTACACCAGATAGGAGTGGTGGCATTGAGGATGGAAGTAGGCACAGTATATGCTGGGAGCCTGACACACAGGCTGGCACTAGTGGCACGCTGGCCTGGCAACTAAAATTAAATAACAATAGCAGACTGATGCAAAAGTTTTTTTTTTAAAATTTACACTAATGTTACACCAGATATTAGTGGTGGAAAATAGAGCAATTAGGCACAGTATATGCTGTGGGCCTGACACACAGACCTGATGGAAAATGAAATTAGATTACGCTAGCAAAATGATGTAAAAGTTTTTCTTTTTTTAAATTTACACTAATGTTCCCTTAGGCCCTTACTCAGGCTGGCACTAGTGGCACGTTGGCCTGGCAACTAAAATTAAATAACAATAGCAGACTGATGTAAAAGTTTTTTTTAAAAAAATTTACACTAATGTTCCCTTAGGCCCTTACACATGCTGGCACTAGTGGCAGGCTGGCCTGGCAACTAAAATTAAATAACACTAGAAGACTGATGTAAAAGTTTTTTTAAAAAAAAGATACACTAATGTTACACCAGATAGGAGTGGTGGCACTGATGATGGAAGTAGGCACAGTATATGCTGGGATCCTGACACACAGGCTGGCACTAGTGGCAGGCTGGCCTGGCAACTGCAATTAAATAACACTAGCAGACTGATGTAAAAGTTTTTTTTTACAAAATTTAAACTAATGTTACACCAGATAGGAGTGGTGGCATTGAGGATGGAAGTAGGCACAGTATATGCTGGGAGCCTGACACACAGGCTGGCACTAGTGGCACGCTGGCCTGGCAACTAAAATTAAATAACAATAGCAGACTGATGCAAAAGTTTTTTTAAAAAAATTTACACTAATGTTACACCAGATATTAGTGGTGGAAAATAGAGCAATTAGGCACAGTATATGCTGTGGGCCTGACACACAGACCTGATGGAAAATGAAATTAGATTACGCTAGCAAAATGATGTAAAAGTTTTTCTTTTTTTAAATTTACACTAATGTTCCCTTAGGCCCTTACACAGGCTGGCACTAGTGGCACGTTGGCCTGGCAACTAAAATTAAATAACAATAGCAGACTGATGTAAAAGTTTTTTTTTTTAAATTTACACTAATGTTCCCTTAGGCCCTTACACAGGCTGGCACTAGTGGCACGTTGGCCTGGCAACTAAAATTAAATAACAATAGCAGACTGATGTAAAAGTTTTTTTTAAAAAAAATTACACTAATGTTCCCTTAGGCCCTTACACAGGCTGGCACTAGTGGCACTCTGGCCTGGCAACTAAAATTAAATAACAATAGCAGACTGATGTAAAAGTTTTTTGTTTTTTTTAAAATTTACACTAATGTTCCCTTAGGCCCTTGCACAGGCTGGCACTAGTGGCACGCTGGCCTGGCAACTAAAATGAAATAACAATAGCAGACTGATGTAAAAGGTTTTTTTTTTTTAAATTTACACTAATGTTCCCTTATGCCCTTACACAGGCTGGCACTAGTGGCACGCTGGCCTGGCAACTAAAATTAAATAACAATAGCAGACTGATGTAAAAGTTTTTTTTTTTAAATTTACACTAATGTTACACCAGATATAAGTGGTGGAAAACAGAGCTATTAATCACAGTATATAATGTGGGCCTGACACACAGGCCTGATGGAAAATGAAATTAGATTACACTAGCAAACTGATGTAAAAGTTTTTTTTTTTTTAATTTACACTAATGTTACACCAGATATCAGTGGTGGCACAGAGCAATTAATCACAGTATATGCTGTGGGCCTGACACACAGGCCTGATGGAAAATTAAATTAGATTACACTAGCAAACTGATGTAAAAGTTTTTTTTTTTTAATTTACACTAATGTTACACTAGATATCAGTGGTGGCACAGAGCAATTAATCACAGTATATGCTGTGTGAGCCTGACACACAGGCCTGATGGAAAATGAATTTAGATTACACTAGCAAAATGATGTAAAAGTTATTTTTTTTTAAATTTACACTAATGTTTTGTTAACCAGATATCAGTGGTGGCACAGAAGAATTAATCACAGTATATGCTGCGAGCCTCACACACAGGCTGACAGTGAGCCTCACACACAGGCTGACAGGCAGGCAAATGCAAATAAAATTACCAAAAAAAAAAAAGACTGAAGTTCTAGCCCTAAAAAGGGCTTTTTGGGCTGAAGTTCTAGCCCTTAAAATGGCTTTTTGGTGTGCTGTCCTTACAGCAGAGATTAGATTAGTCCTTCAGGACTGTAGTGGACACTGAATACACTAGCCTAGCTATCTATTTCCCTATAAAATCACCAGCAGCAGCACTAAACCTCCTCTCACTAAGAATGCAGGATCGTAATGAATCTAAAATGGCTGCTGCCCAGGAGCTGGGAGGGTCTGGGAGGGAGTGTCTGCTGCTGATTGGCTGAAATGTGTCTGCAGACTGTGAGATACAGGGTCAAATTTTTCTCAATGATAACGAATAGGGGGCGGATCGAACATTGCATATGTTCGCCCTCCGCGGCGAACGCGAACAAGCTAAGATCACCGGGAACTGTTCTCCGGCGAACAGTTCGCAACATCACTTTTGACCATATCAGAAGTCTGGCAAGACAAAACCATCCACACAGGGACTACGCTACACTGACTGGTCAGTAATCTTACTCATTATACTTTGCCTTTTTCCAGTGGGGGGGCGGCGGTTTAGAGGTTAATAGGTTTAGTTAGTGTTGGCGATGTGGGGGGTGGCGGTTTAGAGGTTAATAGTTTTATTTAGTGTTGGCAATGTGGGGGGGGGGCGGCAGTTTAGAGGTTAATAAGTTTAGCTAGTGTTGGCGATGTGGGGGGGTGCTGGTTTAGAGGTTAATACGTTTAGTTAGTGTTGAGGATGGGGGGGTGGCGGTTTAGAGGTGAATAGGTATTGTTAGTGTTGTGTATGTGGGGGACGGGGGTTTAGAGGTTAATAGGTTTAGTTAGTGTTGACGATGTGGGGGGGGCGGTGGTTTAGAGGTTAATAGGTTTTTATTTAGTGTTGGCGATGTGGGGGTGGCGGTTTAGAGCTTAATACGTTTAGTTAGTGTTGGTGATGTGGGGGGGCGGCAGTTTAGAGGTTAACAGGTTTTTATTTAGTTTTGGCAATGTTGGGGAATGGCAGTTTAGATCATTTCGTTTTGGCATATTCCTTATGTTAAGTTAAATCGTTTTTTGGATCCATTTGTTATTTCGGATCCATTCTTTATTCATATTCATTATTCTATTGTAAACTTTAGAATAGAATAATGAATATGAATAAAGAATGGATCCGAAATAACGAATGGATCCGAAATAACGAATGGAGCCGAAAAACTATTTAACTTAACATAACTAATTTGCCAAAACAAAATTATTTTTTTAACTTAACTAATTTTCCGAAACAAAATTATTTATTTAACTAATGAAACAAAACTAAACAAATGTTTTCACCGTGCACATATCTACATAGAAGCCAGTCTACATATATGCGTATGCAGAATGCCCACAATGCTTATGCAGGGGAGCCTTTTATCAATGCAGAGTAGCTATCTATAATCTATACTCAAAATTATTATACAGAGTAGTATGTATATTATTAATATGGCGTGCTACTGAGTAGGTCTGCTACTGCTGATGAGCAATTAGTGGTTATTCTTTATTTACTGTAAAAATGAACTTTAATAGCTTCTTTTTTATTAGATTTCACTGTTTCACCAATTTACAAAATACAGTGACAGAAGTGTGTTACAAACGTTAAATGTTTTCTTTTAAAGCAACCTAGTACATTACACTTGTTAAGTTTGCAATTTGGTTAAATTAAAAAAGGGGGGATCTGCTCTGCCTTAAAATGCCCAGGTCTATTTTTGGTCCCAGTCTGGAACTGACTCAATGCTTTATAACTTGATGTCTCAAATAACTACTACTACTACTAATATCTGTATAGGTGCAGGTTCACTGAAAGACCTAGAGAAACTCCTCTGTAACCTCTGAACAAATCTGTGTTTGAGACCAGTTTCCCCAGTGGCTCATCTAGTAATAAAATTAAATTTGGGGAGAACAGACTCTCAGAGACAGTGGTACATTAGTAAAGCCTTACTTGAAATTGAAATATACTGGTTTTCGCTACAAAGAATTGGTATGGCCTGGAGCAGAATTCACCAAGAACCTAACTTTTCCAGTTTCTATATTTTTTTCTGCAGTATAGAGACTATAAAAAGATGGGTTAGCATTAGTGAATCAGCTTTATATAACAACCTATGAACTGTTGGAATAGTTAAAGCCTTCGCAGAGGAAGTAATTGGTTATATATGAATTAGCACATATTAGTAATTAAGTACAGCATTAAGTGGGCAAACATCTCCTTATATACAAAACAGCCATGCTTTCTCATTAATGAGGTCCTTTATGTGCTGGCACTTTACAAAGTGAGAGGAAGCAAATTTTAATTAATCTTTTCTTTCATGTTTACAGTGACAGCAGATGAAACCACATCCAATTGTACTCGTGTTTCTCAACTGACATGTCTTTGTTGTTTTTTTCTTATAGCTTTTTTTGCTCTTCATTCCACTTTCCTGCAGATTGGACAAACACATCACAGGACTGTAGGAGTGGCCCAAGTCACTGAAAACTCTGTCACTCCAAGTAATTGTGGAAATTCTATGTCTAATACGTTTGAAGAGACATTCTAATCGAATAGTAAAATATTTTAATTTGTTTGACTTTAACACTGGTGTTCCTTGAAAATGCTGGGCTGAATTGAGTCAGCCGGCATTCTTTTTTTAAATGCATTTCATGGGATTTTGAGTGGTGTCTGAATTCAAATCCATTCCAAACCCAATGATAATCCTTCTAATTTTATATATTTCATATGCATTCATGCCTCAAAAACTCCCTCTATATCAATCAATAAGATAAAGACTTAAAGAGCAAGTCAACCCAAAAAATGTTCTTACTCATTTAGATAAAGTTTCTAAGGATTAATAGTGCAAACTGTAGCCCAATTTTGGAAAATAAATATTGTGCAAGTAAAAAGACTTACTAGTTTTCCCTCGGCCATTTTGAAATTGCTTAGTTATAGAGAGAGGGCCAATGGCACTACTAATATTAGTTATAAACCCTTGAAGAACCCCTGTGTTGTAGAAGATTAGATAACCTGAATATATGTGGTATAGGTGCTTGGTGTATTAAAAAGGCCTACACAATTGTGAGAGTAGGGAGAGACACTCTAAAAAAGAATACACATATAGCACTCTGGGTTAGAAAATAAAGTACAGCTAAAGTAGCTGATACTAAATTAACAGCTTATATTTTTTAAATGAACTTGTGGAAAAACAATAAAACTTAATTCAGTTTTATTCAGTTATCCCGTAAAATAGGAATTTTTTATTAAAACCACACTTAGGATAACGTGACCTAAAGTGTTATCTGGGATAATTTTAGATTTCATACTGAGATCTATATTAAAGGTATTTTACCATAAAACACAGGATACTACCAATAACGTCACAGCAAATTACCAGATCTCAATCAACTGTTTACTTTTGGGCACCCAGAGACTACATAAATAGTCATACAATTTAGGGTAAACTATAACTCTGTTCGCTCTCAACCTATTTCTGAACCCAAACAAATATATCACTTCATATGTATATTGACCATACTACTAGAGGATCCTGTGGTTTTAATAGAAATGTCCTATTTTACGCGATAACTAAATAAAAGTTAAGTTTTATTATTTTTCAACAAGTTCATTTAAAAAATATAAGCTGTTAATTTAGTATCAACTACTTAAGCTGTACTTTATTTTTTAACCCAGAGTTGTGTATTTGAGTCTCTCCCTACTCTCACAATTGTGTTGTTTTGAAATGGCTGCCTGCTCCCTCCTCTCAATTTCATCATCCTCATCTTGCAGTCATCTTCCAGTGAATGTAACGTTGTGATCCTACGCGTTACCGTGCTTCGCACATGTGAAATGTGCCAATTTTATTGAAGGCGGGCTTTATCAAGAAGGAACTAAAAACAACCACTCCTGCAGATTGACATAGTACTTCGGTGTAATTATTTCCTTTTCCAGGATCAGTTTTACTTGCAACTGCAGGGTATAGTGATGGGCTCCAATGTCACCCCCACATATGCCAATATATTTATTAATATTTCTGAAGTAAAATTGGTGTATGAGAATAGATTATTTCAGCAAAATGGCCCCACTGGGTGACTCTATATTGATGATATCTTTGGCATACGGGTGGGTGACATTGAGAGCCTATTGGAGATGTTAAATGTGGCTACATCCACTATTAAGTTAAATCTAACATATAGTGAAGAAACAGCTTTTCTTGACACTATGGTCATAAAAAGAGGAGGGTAGATTAAAGGTTGATCTCTATAAGAAGAGCACTGACAGGAATGATCTCCTATTTGCCAATAGTGCCTACCCTTTGTCTTTAAAGAATTCCCTTCCTGGAAGTCAGTTGATGCAAGTTTGTCGCATTGTGTCAGATGACAAGAGAATTGAACAAAAACTTAAGAAAATGGGAAATCTGTTTATTGACAGGGGTTATGGTAGAGAGCTGATTAATTAAGAAATTAAAAACCTATTAAGTGTATCTAGAGAACAACTGCTTAAACCACAGAGAAAGAATGGATTAAAAGAGAAGAATATACAGAGATTAGAGTTTGTCTCAAATACAATATGTTAAGATTTTAGGTACAGCAGATTATTCTCAAGCATTAGTATGCATTAAAAAATTGTAATCCACACATAAATTTTTTTTTTCAGGACTACCCAATTTCAGCCTAGAAGAAAGGAACACATATCAGTGATATTTTAGTTAGGGCTGATATAGGTTCAGATAATAATATCAAGCAGGGATACATATCTAAACAAAGTACTGTCTGCTATCCCTGTTTGGGCTGCTCTCATTGTAATAGCATGATTAAAGATTCTGTTTTTGTATACCCACAGACATATAGGAAATATGAGATTTTGGGATAAATAGTGTGCTATCTATTTGTTTAAATGCCCTTGTGGGCTTATTTATGCTGGTGAGATGACCCACAGGGTGCGGGAAAGAATAACAGAACATAAATCTAATATTAGAAGAAAAAATAATAAATCGCCAGTAGCTGCACATTTTATAGAGGGACACAGTGTTAGCCAGCTCAGGTTTCAGATAACAGAACATGTCTCCCCTTTTAGGCGTGGGGGCGATAGAGAGCAATATCTTAAACAAAGGGAGTCCTTTTGGTTTTTTCATTTGAATTCCTTAATACCAATGGGTATAAATAAAGATTATAATTTATCTGTGTTCTTATAATATGTTTTTGCTTTTCAAATTCTGTATATCCTCAGTAATAATATTTTGTTTATTAGGATTGGTTTTTTGTATAGTATAAACAACTGTGTATAGCTTGTGATGTATATGAAATGGTTAACCACTTCCAACGAGAGTGTCCTCTTGGGGTATATAAGGAGGGAATGAGAGGATGTATGTAGGGCATGTCTAAGGGTGTATAGCCAGAAAAGTTGCTGTTCATTTTTTGTGATGCTGAATACATTTATGAAGATTTAGACAACACTGGTGTGCTGCTGGCCAGCTGCTGTTTGTGCTTGTGAAATCTGTTTTACCCCATTTTCTGTGGATTTCCTGTATCTAACAAGGCAACCATCTCCAGCTCATCCACCCCAACCATTTGTTATAAATGTTTTTTGACAGCAGTCATATTATCATGGCAAACCACAAAGCTGCCTGCACCAGTATCTGCTTTTCCAACCACTCTATTAATCTTTTTACTTACTCGATAGCCAGCCCCTGCTAAACCCATATGTCTCTAATTAAGCCTCACATAAGATGAGTATATTGGCAACTCCCTCCAGTTCATCCACTCCAACCGTCTGTTTTTTTTGGGTAAAAAATCAATTTGCTGGCCGTACTTCCTAATAGATGCCCAGTAGGTGAAAGAGTGTCTTACTATCTAAATTCATGAAGCACCTCTGGGGAAGCCTGTAAAAAGTATTACAGACAAAATTGGTAACTTCAAGAGATCACCCTTTAAGTCAAAACAACAGGCCATACATACATACAGGGTGAATGCCCTCTACCCAAGCACCGAATGTGTTCATCTGATTTAACAAGCACTGGTTCTAAAAAAGTGAGCAGCTAGCCTCAACGAGCTCAAAACATCTTGGTCAGTCGTCATTCTCAAAACCCTTCTGAATTAGAATTTTGACAAAGTGTACCATCAACATGTAATAAAAATTAAATCCCCACCTCAGACCATACTTTGAGGGAGTCTGAGAAAATCATTACTAGCCAACAAGGAGATGTCACCTGTGACTCCAGTGTGAGCCATGAGCCATTGTTCTCTTGCTCAGTTTTTGACTGCAGAATGAACAATAAAACTACATCAGGTTAGACAGGAATTTGTATGACTGCATATCTGGTATAGATGCTGGCAGCATCTAGCTGATGCCCAAAGCACCAAAGAAAGCCATAGCAAATAAAGCTTTCAATAACTTTATATGGTGAATGGCAAACTGTTTCTAGAACCGTATGTAAACATGCCAACCTATTGATGTTGATAGGCCTCTCGTATATTTCCTTTTAAGTTCAGAACACCCTCATCCCTTAACATTCATCGAATTTAAATGGCTCTCTGCCCAATGCTTTCTCCCTCAGCTGAGACTACCATGCTAAAAGTGTTACCTAAAATGCTTATCCTAGTGACTCCTTTTCCTCTTCAGGACTCGCACTCCCTGCAATGCTTAAGATTTACTTGTCAAGTAGCATTTGTGAGAGATGCTTTTACTAAGGAAAACAGTGAAGTTCAACATTTGCTAGATGCCAAAGGAAAGCTGGACAAAAAAAGGTCCTCTACTGCAGAATGTGGAGCAAATGGGATAGAATCTCACTATAGAGATCCTGATAGGGGGCACACTATATCAATGGCAGCAGAAGCAATTTTAAACCATATAATAAATATAATTAAAAAAAATGGTATAAAATGTAATCACATATATACACACACACATATATATATATATATATATATATATATATATATATATATATATATAAACATACATATAAATAAAAAAGATGTATATAAGTAAAAGAAATTATAGAAATACCAAATAGTCAATTTAAATATATGTGTTTATATGCCTAAATACCATCAAAAAATAATAAAATAGGAAAATACCAAATGTATATAATAAAATAATATACTAATAAAAAATATATATATAGAAACAAAAGTCTCTCTTAAGGCACAAAGTCCCAGTGGTAGATCCAAATCAGAGAAATAATGGAGGATCCATCCAGCAAAGAAGATCAGTAAAGCTGCTCTCTCCTCACATCAAGATGGAATGACGTCTAGAAGGAAAAATGAAAGAAAAAGAGAGGCGCTTGTGTGTACCAGTCGAACGAAACAAAGATTTATGTACGGTATATTCACAACAGGGTACTGTATGAGTGCTATAACAAAATGTGAGTACCCTGTTGTGGATATACATAAATCTTTGTTTCGTTCGACTGGTACACACAAGCGCCTCTCTTTTTCTTTCATTTTTCCTTCTAGAATGTGGAGCAAGCTTTCTAATAGCCAATTGAAATGGCATAGCATATGCTGAGAGTTAATTAAACTAGGAACGTGCTTTGCTACAAAATTAATGTTCAGTCCTAAGCAACGCAGCAGCAAATGTCTTGAATATCTAATCACTCTAACCCTTCCCTTATAAAAAATCTTTTAATAATATTTATATTAATAATTTCATCAGATAGTGTATATATGAGTTTAACATTTTATTTCAATGTATATATGCTGTGCTTGGTGCACAATTTTTTTTTTACCTCTTACACTTTACGCTTACTTAACTCGCCCAAACCCGACAAGCGCTAATTTATTTTGGAATTGAGCAAACAAGTTTTCTTTCAACTTTCAATCCACGTACAAATTAGTGTGCTCGTAATATTGGTTAGCGCGCCACATGTAATCTAGCCCAGTATGTCGATGTGAATCATCCTTCTCCCCATGATTTTCATTATGAAGGAGTTAGCAACCAGTCCTTGTTTGAATCTTGAGTGGACTTTTAGACATATTGTCTGATTTGTACTACACTAGTAGTCCCTTTAGGGCCCTATGATGTACATATCTGGTCAGTGGTAGTACAATTTTCGGAAGAGCTGTTTCATAGATCATGTTTACTTTAAACTTGTAACACCAGCTGTAAGCCTGATGAGCACAAACCCCTGCATTAAAACACCTTATCGCTCGGGCGCAAACGATTGTGCTCCACTTTTAATCTGGCTTTGTGTGTGTTATTCTTACCCCGAGACCTGAAGTAGAGTGTAAGGGTTAAAACAAAAGAAACTTCTCATCAGATTTGGAAAGATTTTTTTGGCCTTCCAGTCCTTTTTTGACCATATTGCCCCTTTAAAAAGGTACACATATGAAAAATACATATGTCAGGGCTGTTTTCAGGGCTGTTTAAAGAAATGTTTGTATAAGAACCCTGACATATGTATTTTTCATATGTGTCCCTTTTTAAAGGGGCAATATTGTCATCCTACTTATACCCCATGTGTATGTAATGCTCAAGCATGTCTTGCACAAACCTGGGGTAATAGACGTTTTTCACAGCAGTCATTTTGACAAGAAATAGTAGGACAAATACAGGTGTTAGCAATGACATTAATTAGGGTTCCATTCCATTTAGGTTTATGAGAACCAGGTTCCTGCTATTGTAAGTGTAAGGGGAGGTCACACTAAATACTTGCCACTTTTACTGATAAAAGCAGTTTTTTTCTGATTTTTCTCCATTTTTTAATACTGCATACAAATATCCTGTATTTTCTGGTTGTATTTTAATAAAGAGACTGAGAAATAATTATATATGGTCATTATTCCATTGCTAAAACAACAAATCTAACTGTGGCCTAAGATTTTTGCATATGTACTGTATATATACACTCTTGAGCCCTTCCCAGACAATTACCTTAAAATATGCAATATCATTTTTATTTCATTTTTAACTTGTGGATCCCAGAGAAGCATTTACAACCATGTGTGCCATGAATGCAGAAGCTGTTTGTAAATAATTTCAGTGAGAAACCTAAAGTGTGTAAACAAAGTTAACGATTTTTCTCATTTGATCCCATTTGGAAATGGTGCCATTGAATCAATACTTTGGGTTGTCTACTAAAAAAATATATAGTTTTGATAGGTAAATATAAATGAGGGCTCTATTTCTGTTTAAATTGAGTGATAGCAAGAATGCTAAAAATACTCTGGTCTTTTGGAGAAGTTTTAATCTGAAATTTTCGGTTGATTAAGGGTTTAAGAGGGTAAGCATTGGGTATTTCTAAAATCAGGACAAGATTTAGAAACTATTTAGCATGGATGTTTTTTGGTGGTTGTAGATGTGTAACAGATTTTAGGGATCAAAGTTAGAAAAAAATGTTTTTTTCCATTTTTTCATCATATTTTATATTATTTTTTATAAAATAAATTATATATTATGATGAAAATAATGCTATCTTTAGAAAGTCCATTTAATGGCGAGAAAAACTGTATATAATATGTGTGGGTACAGTAAATGAGTAAGAGGAAAATTACAGCTAAACACCGCAGAAATGTAAAAACAGCCCTGGTCCTTAGAAAAGAAAATTTAAAAACGATTTGGTCACTAAGGGGATGATTTCATTATGTTTTATGTTCAGTATTTTTAGTATTCTTTGCAGCAATCAAACAATACCCACTACTCAAGACCAAAAAAAACCCAAAAAACAAGAACTGGAAATTCCTTGAATTTAAAAACCTAAAAACAAATCCATTAGAATAGACCACCCAGAGGGCAATGAAAACTCTGAAAGCAGTGAGAGAATAATTGTGAAGGCTATTTTTTCACTTTTTTCAATTACTGATGGTAGTTAAATAGACTAGGATTAATTTTACTAAACTAATTTTTTATATGGGATAAAGCAGCCAAAACATGTCTCTCGCATAGGCAATTAAATGTAATTTGAAGGTGGTGATGGCCTTTAATTTTTGTCCCTGCACATACGATTTTATTCAGTGTTGCATATATGCAGTCTGTGTTGTGTCACTCTCAGCACGCTACAGATGTGCTGGAACCTTTCCATTCTTTGCTAATCAAGCTCATTTGTTAAGGTATGTCGATGCACGCTGCTTCTTTCCAAGCCATATACGTATAAAAGATCCACATTCTGCTAGTTAATGACAAGTCTGCACACAGAATGATAACTCTGTGTGTGATTCTGCCACAGTGTGTGTGCGTAATGGTGGCTTTTAAACAAATGGATAAAAATAGTTTGGATTCTTCCTTCGAATTCAGCAAT
Source organism: Bombina bombina (assembly GCF_027579735.1). Classification (NCBI taxonomy): domain Eukaryota; kingdom Metazoa; phylum Chordata; class Amphibia; order Anura; family Bombinatoridae; genus Bombina; species Bombina bombina. The sequence goes on along the minus strand of NC_069499.1, from coordinate 1,226,193,567 downwards.
AAATCTCATAGCTATAAACAGATGCTAAGCTTCACATCTCAGTTTTCATTTGAGAGGAGGTCATGTTTGCTTTGTCTGGGGCTCTGTTTTCCAATCTCTGTCTAAATCAGGATAGTCAGCAATTCATAGAACAGAAGCCATAGCACTCAGAATCACCTAACATGTTTGAAAATTACAGTACAGAAACGGTAACTCAAAGAATTACGTACCATGGAAAGACTCACTGAATGTTTATTAAGCTCATAATGAGTGAGCCCCAAATAGTTTCCATTTTTGCCAATCTTTTTTTTTTTTTTTTTTACCACCAGCGTTTTGTGGGATCACAATTTATTTTCAATACTCAGATCCACAGAAGCCCAGATTTAACAAAGATTGGGTGAACATAGAAGTACATCTTTGCCGCTGTCCACTCTGCATCATGGCTAGCAGGCAGTAATACGTTGCCTTCTATTTTCATTGCATGCAACAGCTAGTGTGCAACTCTGGAATTGTCAATCTCCCCGGTCCGAAAAATCCAGGGGATTTAGAGATGCGCCTAAAGAGAGAGTCTACTCCAGAATTTGTATTGTTTAAAAAGATAGATAATTCCTTTATTACCCATTCCTCAGTTTTGCATAACCAGCACGGTTATATTAATATAGTCTTTACCTCTGTGATTACCTTGTATCTAAGCCTATGCAGACTGCCCCCTTATCTCAGTTCTTTTGACAGACTTCCATTTTAGCCAATCAGTGCTGACTCCTAGGTAATTTCACAGGCTTGAGCACAATGTGATCTATATGGCACACATGAACTAACGGTCTCTTGTTGTGAAAAATGTCAAAATGCCTTTTTATAAGAGGCGGCCTTAAGGGCTAAGAAATTAGCATATGAGCCTACCTAAGTTTAGCTTTCAACAAAGAATACCAAAGTAAAATTGATGATAAAAGTAAATTGGAAAGTTGTTTAAAATTACTTTCTCATGAAAGTTTATTTTTGACTAGACTGTGTCCTTATTGGGTTATGAAGTGTGCGAATAAGCAGCCAAAGACGATCTGAAGCTGCCATCGCAGCTTCATAAGGATATGTTATCAAACTGAGGGAGAGTTTATGTTGCAAACATTAAAACATTTTGTAAAATAATAACTGCTTTATTTTTACTGCGGGTTTATATTTTTCCTTACTCCCGTTTAGTAAACAAAAAGCTTGTCAGGTAAAAAGTGTAACACAATTCCCATTTTCATTCATTAAATTAGAGCATGTCATTTTTTGGTTATTATGGCCCTTTAACATTATGAACAGTGACTTTAATAGAGGTGTAAAGTGACCCTCAGCTACTATAATACAGATAAAAAAGGGAACTCTGACAACTTTGCAAACAAACGCCATAACACATTTTCACAACCATTTCAGAGACTATCTAGTTGAGAAAAATGATAACCACTTTCAGTGTAAGAGAGGCCTTAGAAATTAATCAGTAAGAGTAGGGCAGTCTATTACAATCCATTAGATTTGCAAACAAACAGGTAGATTAGGAGTTGTGCGTTCGTGTTTTAACTCTGAAAAAATGGTAATTTCAGAGTTAAAACAGCAGCGCAGCCATTACGAGTCTTTTCGGAATAGCTGTACCACAAGCCTTTTAGCCCGTAACGCAACGTCAGCCCCGCACTCGAAAAAAATTACGTTACAGCGTTACACAATCCGAATCGCCATCTGAGAGCAGTAGTTATGAGTTTTACGCAACAAAACTGTTACATAAAACTCATAAGTAAAGTGTTACAAAGTACACTAACACCCAAAAACTACCTATTAACCCCTAAACCGATGCCCTCCCGCATGAATGATCTTCATCCCGGCGGCTCCATCTTCATCCAGGCGGCTCCATCTTCATCCAGGATGATCCATCTTCATCTATTGCGGGACCGGCATCTTCTTCATCCCTGCGGAGGCGGAGCGGTCGATGTGCGGAGGCAGAGGTCCAAGGTGAAGGTCCAGGATTGAAGTCCATCGATCCAATGTGGAGGTCCTCTTCATGCGTTCGTCCGCCACACACTGAGGATTCAAATACAAGGTACCCCTTTTATACTGGGGTTACACTTGCATTCCTATTGGCTGAAACATTTAAATCAGCCATTAGGAATTAGGGCTGCTAAAATCCCATTGCCTGTTCAAATCAGTCAATAGGATTTAAGCAGCTCTCATTCCTATTCGCTAATTCGAATCAGCCAATAGGAATGAGAGCTGCTTAAATCCTATTAGCTATATTTTAATTATGTTAAAGGTAGGGGTGTTAGGTTTAGGGTTAGGTTTACGGTTAGTGGTTAATTTAGTTTAATTTAGGTTGTTGCGATGTGGGGGCTGGTGGTTTAGGGGTTAATAGGTTTATTTAGTGGTAGTGAAGTGGGAGGCCAGGGGTTTAGGGTTTAATAACTTTATTTAGTGGCGGCGATGTCGGGGAGCAGCGGAATAGGGGTTAATAGATTTATTATAGTGTGGGCGTTGTTGGGGTGCAGGGGAATAGGGGTTAATAACTTTAGTATAGTGGTGGTGATATCGGGAGCGGCAGATTTAGGTGTTGTATTGTATTGTATTGGGTACTTGTAAAGCGTGGCTAATCACCCGTAAGGTTCTCAAGGCGCTGCTCATTTTATCAACCTCGGAAGGATGAATGGCTGAGTGGACACCGGGGATTGAACCTGCAACCCTTGGGTTGCTACAGCGCTCAGCCACAGTGCCTTAGCATGCTGAGCTATGTGTTAGTATGTTTATTTAGGTGTCGGTGATGTCGGGGGCAACAGATTAGGGGTGTAATTTTTTTCCCCATAGACATCAATGGGGCTGCGTTATGGAGCTTTTCATTCGTCAATCGCAGATGTTAGTTTTTTTTCTAACACTCTCTCCCCATTCATGACTATGGGCAAAGCGTGCAAGAACACATCAAAGCAGCGATTGTATTTTGTGTGGTATGGTGCTCAACGCCACCATATCGCATGCACAAGTCAGCTTTTTCTAAACTCGTAATGGCAGCGCTATGGGGGTGAAATAACGCAACTTTTGTTGCATTCGTTATCTACCCTCTATAGTGCAATACTTGTAATCTAGGTTATAGTGATTTACATGAGTTTTTACAGGGTTTTCTGATTCAAGGTAATTCAAATCCAATAGAAAACCTGTTTTTCACAGGGTTTTCTATTTTTTATCTAACTCCTACACTCTAACCTCAAGTAATACATTACATTTAGGGCTCAGTTCTCTAAAGATCTCTTTTCAGGTGACATTCTCTAAAAAGAACTGTTAGTACTACAAGGTCCTTCATGGAATTCTCTAAATGGAATTTTTTAACTTGATAGCTGTGTAGTTTGCTAAGGGATTTGCCTACTTTTGAGTTGAATTAGATATATACATTACATAACAGTTATCCATAAAATAAACAGATTGAAAGCATATTGAAAGTAAAATTTAAAATTTGTAATCCAGATACACATGAAAAGTCATAGTAAAAATATGCATTTGAATGTGAATTTACATTATGCTGTACAATTCTTGTATATGAAGTATGCATAAACAGCAGGGGCTTATAGTCAGCTACAGGTCTCTGGCAGAAGGGACCAATAGTTGGGTACCGGGGGCTGCTGCATATCATTCAGATCTCTGATGTCATTGTTGCAGAGCTCTATTCTGGTTAACCCTTGCACATCATCTGAACTGCTGGACAGAACATCAGGGAATCAGAGCAGACCAAGATCATCAATGGAGAACACAGCTACAGTGTCTGGTGTACCAGTATTGTCTGTGGCATCTGATCCATTAAGTGCAATAGGGCACACAGGATTGTCAGGATCCATAGAGAACTCTGATTCTTCTGCTGATTCATCTAACTCCCTGGATACTGATGGTTGAAGAATTTGGTGTCAAAGTTAACCACTGGTACAGAGCAGCAGAATGTGGTGGTACCTATGAATTATTTTAATGGCTGCTAATGTAAACAAAAATATACTTAAAGGGATACTAAACCCAAATATTTTTTTCATGATTCAGATAGAGCATGTACTTTTAAACAACTGTATAATTTACTCCTATTATAAATTTTTTCTTGCTATCTTTATTTGAAAAAGCAGGAAAGTAAACTTTATAGCTCGCCCATTTTTGGCTTAGCATCTGGGTAGCGTTTGCTAATTGGTGGCTAAATGTAGCCACCAACCAGCAAGCGCTACCCAGGTGCTTATCATAAAATGGGGCATCTCCTAAAAAAAGAAAATTTGATAATAGGAGTAAATTAGAAAGTTGCTTAAAAATACATGCTCTATCTGAATCATGAAAGAAAAAATTTGGGTTTAGTGTCCCTTTAAATATATGGATGTGATTGATTAAATAGTTTCTAATGGAAAGGGCACACCATAGTGGTAGCTTGAGTCCAGTTCTTTAGGATGTTGGAAGGTTGCCAGTGTTGCATTTTGCATTAAACATATGAATATGTGGTCCAGGTTAGGGTTTGGTAAACATATTGCTGTCCTACCTTTCTGTTTAAATGGCAAGTGGGTAATGAGTTGTGGCTTCATCAGGAGGGTTGTGTGACATGGGGTTGAAATGCTCATTTAACAACCTTCTCTTTGCAATTTCATCTTTAATGTCTTCACACTATCTCTAACTTCTTCATATTACCCCTCTCACAGACACACAACCCCTGATATTTCTCTTACTTATTGATTGTCTTTTGTACTAAAAATATAAATCCAGGTCCTTTTTCTTGGCATCACACTGGACTCTGAACTTTTATTCACTCCACATCTGCAATAAATTACCAAATCCTGCCATGCATACTTACACAACAATTCTACAATGCATCCGTTCTTCAACCAATATATTACTAATTTTACTTATTTTGTCTCATACTGATGCATGTGCGTGGTCACATCATCAAGTCCTAGAAACTCGGATGTGCCGTGAGACTACTAGTCTTAAAGGGACATTAAACACTAAATACATGCTAGATAGAGTGATGCATTCAAAGAAAAGATTAGTCCATGACTAACATGTAGATGTATTTTTTAAAGTTTCATTAGTTGTTTAAAAAGTGACAAAATAAGTGTAAGGTTTTAGTGTCTATAAAATACTGGGAGCTGCCATGTTGTAACTTGTGTTACCTTCTCTGCTGTGGCCAATTAGAGACAGTTATAAATAGGTCACTAGAGTGTGCAGCCAATGGTTATGCTTTATTTAACAGTGTTCTGCACTTCCATTTCTAACAGGAACTGAAAAACTCACAATTTCAGAATGGAATTACAGGCAAAGAGGACAAAATAAATAATGAAAGTATATTGCAGAGTTGTTTTATTATATACAATTTATCATTTTATATTACAATCTCAAAGTGTTTAATGTCCCTTTAAGGGAGATGAATGATAGGGTTGGTATTAAAACCCCTTGATCTCAGCTCCTGTAAGCCCTAGAAACCCCCAAGGGACCCACCTAATTACCTGTTGTTTCAAACAGTTTGTGCCTTGAGGGTTAAACTTTAAGCACATTTTAAAAAAACACTAGTTTTAATGCACTTTACGCATCTAAGACCCCTTGTTTTAAAGCCCAGGATTCCCTCTTTAAAATAAAGCGCCTAAATGTGTTTTAATAGCCAGGTTATCATGGTGGTAATAAATGTCCATTTATTTGCGTAGAGGCCCATAGGATCCCCTACGTGCATATCAAAGTTATTATTTAATAACATAAGGACTGGTGAGGCTAGAGAGACTGAAGACGCTTGAGGGAACCTAAAGAAAAAACATATCGCACGTGTGCTGCAGTCTGCGCGCGACTTGTAATCTAGCCGAAAGGCTATTGTTTTTAACCACACGTAATACAAGTTTACATTTTTTTTTTATTACTTTTTGTTGCACGTTTCTTATACATCATGATATATACCTAAAATAATGATATAGTTTGAATCTGTTGGGTCTCCTGAAAAAATATATATAATACTTGTGGGCTTCTCACTAAAAAATCGTGTAGGGCCTAAATGTGAGCAGCCTCTAAAAACTGCAAAACAGCTTAGCACAAGGGTGAAAATAGCTCTACAGTTAAAGGGTTAAGGATGCCCTTGCTTTGTATAGTTGTTTTGCCTTTAGTTGTGGTGTCCAGGACCAGAGAAAGTTACATCTCATTCAACACCTTTCTTATCCTTAGATAACTAAGTCAAAAAATAGCTTGACAAAAGAAAGTTGTGTACACCTTTACATTTTAAAGAGTATAGCTAAATATATATTATCACTAAAAGTAAAACATAGCTTTTATTGGCACTTATTAAAAGAAAATGAGGTGATAGTTAATCCAATTCATACACACAATTGCCATTCAAACCATATTAAAAACACATTAGGGACAATTTACTATGCCCCGAATGGGGCCAACTCGCCATGTTTTCGCGCGAGCCTTCAGGCTAGCTGGAAACAGGAGTTAAGAAGCAGTGGTCTTAAGACAGCTGCTCTTTAACTGGATCAGCCACCTCTGAGCGGCGTACAGCAATCAACCCGATCGCATACGATTTGGTTGATTTACACCCCTTGCTGCGGCCGATTGGCCGTGAATCTGCAAGGGGCGGCATTGCACAAGCAGTTCACTAGAACTGCTTGTGCAATGCTGAATGCCAACAGTATATGATGCCCACATTCAACGATGTCTGATGGAGATGATACTCTGTAGCATATCTTGTCTGCCAGACTTTGATATTTCGGCCGCTATCTCAGCCTAGTTTGAATAATCTGGTGCGGAGGTGATATGGTGCTATATACTGAGATTCTGCGAGTTAAATCAGTCACATTGGTGATTCAAATTAATCTATGCAAAACTCCTTCAATCCGGGAGCTGAATTAAAGGGACAGTCTAGTCAAATTTAAACTTTCATTATTCAGATAAAACTTGTAGTTTTAATCAACTTTCCAATTTACTTTTCTCATCAAATTTGCTTTGTTCTCTTGGTATTCTTATTTGAAACAAAACCTAGGTAGGCTCATATGCTAATTTCTAAGCCCTTGAGGGCTGCCTCTTATTAGGGATGGGCGAATGTGCAAATTTTCGAATTTCGAATGTAGAACGAATGTTATTACCGAAATTCGAATTCTAAATTCGAATGTCGATAAGAACGAATATTCTTAAAAATTCGAAAATCGAATGTTATTTACAGTTTTCGAATGTCACTTTCGAATTCGAATGTTTATAATTATATCGAATGTCTACATTCGAAATTCGAATTTTTCGAATTCGAATATAAATTCGAATTTTTCGAATTCGAATATAAATTCGAATTTTTCAAATTCGAATATTGCATAATTCGAATATTACATTTAAAAGCATTAGAAATACTATTACAATCTAAATTCGAATTTTTCGAATTCGAATACACGTATTGCATAATTCGAATATTACATTTAAAGAAAAAGCATTAGAAATACTATTACAATCTAAATTCGAATTTTTCGAATTCGAATACACGTATTGCATAATTCGAATATTACATTTAAAGAAAAAGCATTAGAAATACTATTACAATCTAAATTCGAATTTTTCGAATTCGAATATTGCATAATTCGAATATTACATTTAAAGAAAAAGCATTAGAAATACTATTACAATCTAAATTCGAATTTTTCGAATTCGAATATTGCATAATTCGAATATTACATTTAAAGAAAAAGCATTAGAAATACTATTACAATCTAAATTCGAATTTTTCAAATTCGAATACACGTATTGCATAATTCGAATATTACATTTAAAGAAAAAGCATTAGAAATACTATTACAATCTAAATTCGAATTTTTCGAATTCGAATACACGTATTGCATAATTCGAATATACATTTAAAGAAAAAGCATTAGAAATACTATTACAATCTAAATTCTAATTTTTCGAATTCGAATATTGCATAATTCGAATATTACATTTAAAGAAAAAGCATTAGAAATACTATTACAATCTAAATTCGAATTTTTCGAATTCGAATATTGCATAATTCGAATATTACGTTTAAAGAAAAAGCATTAGAAATACTATTACAATCTAAATTCGAATTTTTCGAATTCGAATATTGCATAATTCGAATATTACATTTAAAGAAAAAGCATTAGAAATACTATTACAATCTAAATTCGAATTTTTCGAATTCGAATATTTTCGAATGTAATCGTAAAATTCGAAACCGAATATTCGAAAATCGAATGTTAGAATGTTATGTAAACATTCGAATTTCGATTCGAACGAACGAATGTGTTAAAATTCGTGCCGTTTTTCGAATGTTGCGAAACATTCGCCCATCCCTACCTCTTATCACATATTTTTTAAATTCCTTTTCACAACAAGAGACTGATAAGTTCATGTGGGTCATATAGATAATATTGTGTTAATGCACAGGGAGTTATTTAAGAGTTAGCACAAGACAATACTAAATGCAAGTCAATAGATAATAAACAGTCACAGTCATGTGATCAGGGGGCTGGAAAAGGTTCTTAGATACAAGGTAATCACAGAGGTAAAAAGTATATTCATATAAATGTGCTGGTTATGCAAAACTGGGGAATGGGTAATAAAGGGATTATCTATCTTTTTAAACAATAACAATTCTATTGTAGACTGTCCCTTTAACTTTTATCTATCTGTAAACTACAAACCACTGCTAAGTATGAGATTGGCTGTTAGATAAGCAATTTAAAACATGGAGATAACCTCCATTAGGGGATCCCCTGTCGCAATGAAGTCAATGAAGAAAAAAAGTGGAAAACAACTAACACCCCACTAACCTGAATCACCCCTACTCTAATAACCCCTAAACCGCCAGTGAGTTACTTTGCATTGGGGCTGGAGGTTCAGGGGTTAATAGTGTAAAGAGGTAGTTTGCAATGTGTGGGGGTGGCGGTTTAAGGGTTCATAGTGTAGTTTAGTGTAACTGTTTTCTCCAGACAAACTGAAAGGTTGTGTAAAAAGTGGTAAATGTGATTGCGTACTTTCAACTTGTAATACGAGCACATATCACCTCTCAACATTACCCATAGAAAATATGGGGAGGTTAAATTACTTTGAGTCTGCGCATTTGCTTTAATTTGAACTTGTAATATGGATTTGAGCATAAAGAACACAGCGATCTGGCAATTGCGTTTACGCTCCTCGAGCTAGTGATATTTCTCCAGTTATAACTAGCCAACAAATGGGTTCAGCCAGATATAAAAAAACAGAGAGCCTATTTTTAGCTTGAGACATTGTCAATTTTTTTGTTTAGACGCTAATCTTTGAGAAAATAAATGTAATTTCTACAAATCTCAATAGATCGATTGTTTTACCTTTAAATGTGGTACAGGAACTTCAAGAAAATGACAATAAAAAGTATGTAAAATAGAAAAAAAATTGCAGAGAAAATGAAAAAGTATCCACTAAAATGTGGCTGATGCATTAGCAAGCAAGAGAGCCTGTGTCTATCACCCTTTCCTTGAGGACAGGAAACAAAAGAATGCCACAGGAGAGACTGATTAGTCCTTTTTAGCTTCTGGAGCATGCATCACCCTGTTTCTGTATATCAGCCTGGAGGCAAGTCTGATCTCATTGGTGCATTGACATCTGTTGTTAGTGATGGGAACTTAATAGAAAATTGTAATGTTTGTAGAATCTTGTAGGTCTGAGGAAGTTGAGAAAGAAAATAAATTCCTAAGATCAATTAAGAAAAAACTAAAATTCAAACTTGGGGCTCCATTACATATGCGGCGTCGCCCGTAAAAGCCGCCGCCAGATTTTAAGCGATTTTGGTATTACATATACGGCGTAGCATACAAGTTACGCGTGTATATTTCACCCTTCGGCCATAATTTTTATCCCCATAGACTAACATAGAACAGCTGCGCAATTTGGTATCCAATATACAGCGTAAGGACTTACGCACGCAGAATTCAGAAAATCTACTCCATTCTCATCTCGCCACATATTGCAGGCGCAGCAACCCTTGCACTGACTAAAAAAGCAACGTAACTCCCTGGAAGCCTTAACAAACACATACATTTAAGCAGCAGCTCAAGGTTAAAGGGACAGTATATACTATGATATTGGTTTTTAAGGTATATTTGTGTATTTGAAATAGCTGATTTTGTTGTTTGAAGCCACAACATAATCAAATGGATTTAGCTTGTAGGTAGAATCAGATCTCATCACATTGTGGACATATACTTGCTTATTTACTTTAAATTTGTTCTCAAAACAATCAACAATACTTGGAGGAGAGAACAATGGGACATCATAATTGTATTACCTTCATCTCTTTAGAACCCACTGGAGTGTAATTTATTCTAATGTTAACACAGCTTGGCATTGATGCCAAAATATATAAAGGGACAGTCAAGTCCAAAGAAAACCTTCTTGTTTCAAATAAGGCATGTTATTTCAAACTACTTTCAGATTTAGGGGCCTAGTTATCAAGCCGTCAACCTCAAATACGCTGGAATTCCGCAGCGTATTTGTGGCGAGGCTGATACGCCTTAGTTATCAAAGGCTCGAGACCGGCAAAAGTAGAATTTTGTGACGTAAGCTTCGATCCGCCGGACTCAGTCCGACACAGATCGATTCTTACGTCACTCCAGATGTTCCGCACACAAGTGCGGCACATTCTCACTACTTTTGCTAGTTATCAAAAAACTAGCAGGTACGCTCGGCACTTTTACGGCCCAGCGTACCTGGTTTTCAAACCGCCAGCCCTGGAGGCGGCGGATCCCATAGGAATCAATGGGAGTCTGACCATAGCGAAAGTACAAGTTCGCTGCTGACAGACATCCCATTGATTCCTATGGGAGCTGTCTACACCTAACACCCTAACATGTACCCCGAGTCTAAACACCACTAATCTGTCCCCCCTACACCGCCGCAACTAAATAAAGTTATTACCCCCTAAACCGCCGCTCCCGGAGCCCACCGCAAGCTACTCTATACATATTAACCCCTAAACCGCCGCTCCCGGAGCCCGCCGCAACCTATATTAAATGTATTAACCCCTATCCTGACCCCCCCTACACCGTCGCCACCTATAATAAATTTAATAACCCCTAATCTGCCCCCCTACAACGTCGCCACCTATAATAAATTTATTAACCCCTATCCTGCCCCCCACTACGCCGCCGCCACTGTAATAAAATTATTAACCCCTAAACCTAAGTCTAACCCTAACCCTAACGCCCCCCTAACTTAAATATTAATTAAATAAATCTAAATAAATTAACTCTTATTAACTAAATGAATCCTATTTAAAACTAAATACTTACCTTTAAAATAAACCCTAATATAGCTACAATATAAATAATAATTATATTCTAGCTATCTTAGGATTTATTTTTATTTTACAGGTACCTTTCAATTTATTTTAACTAGGTACAATAGCTATTAAATAGTTATTAACTATTTAATAGCTTACCTAGCTAAAAGAAACTGAAATTTACCTGTAAAATAAATCCTAACCTAAGTTACAATTACACCTAACACTACACTATACTTTAATAAATTATTCCTATTTAAAAATAAATACTTACCTGTAAAATAAACCCTAAGGTAGCTACAATATAATTAATAATTATATTGTAGCTATCTTAGGATTTATATTTATTTTACAGGTAACTTTGTATTTATTTTAGCTAGTTAGAATAGTTATTAAATAGTTATTAACTATTTAATAACTACCTAGCTAAAAGAAATACAAAATTACCTGTAAAATAAATCCTAACCTAAGTTACAATTAAACCTAATACTACACTATCATTAAATTAATTAAATAAACTACCTACAAATAACTACAATTAAATACAATTACATAAACTAACTAAAGTACAAAAAATAAAAAAAGCTAAGTTACAAAAAATAAAAAAATAAGTTACAAACATGTTAAAAATATTCCAACAATTTTAAGCTACTTACACCTAATCTAAGCCCCCTAATAAAATAACAAACCCCCCCAAAATAAAAAAATGCCCTACCCTATTCTAAATTAAATAAAGTTCAAAGCTCTTTTACCTTACCAGCCCTTAAAAGGGCCATTTGTGGGGGCATGCCCCAAAGAAAACAGCTCTTTTGCCTGTAAAAGAAAAATACAACCCCCCCCAACATTAAAACCCACCACCCACATACCCCTAATCTAACCCAAACCCCCCTTACAAAAACCTAACACTAATCCCCTGAAGATCATCCTACCTTGTCTTCACTCAGCCGAGCAGCGATGGAACCGAAGTGGACATCCGGAGCAGAAGAAGTTAATCCTCCAAGTGGCGCTGAAGAAATCTTCCATCCGATGAAGTCATCATCCAGGCGGCGCTGAAGAAAAGTCTTCGATCCGGCCGATGTCATCTTCAAAGAGGCGCTGAAAGGGTCTTCTATCCGGGCGATGTCATCTTCCAAGCCGGGTCTTGAATCTTCCTCCCGCCGACGCGGAACCTCCTTCTTCACCGACGGACTACGACGAATGAAGGCTCCTTTAAGGGACGTCATCCAAGATGGCGTCCCCTCAATTCCGATTGGCTGATAGGATTCTATCAGCCAATCGGAATTAAGGTAGGAAAAATCTGATTGGCTGATGGAATCAGCCAATCAGATTGAGCTCGCATTCTATTGGCTGTTCCGATCAGCCAATAGAATGCGAGCTCAATCTGATTGGCTGATCGGATCAGCCAATCGGATTGAACTTGATTCTGATTGGCTGACTCCATCAGCCAATCAGAATATTCCTACCTTAATTCCGATTGGCTGATAGAATCCTATCAGCCAATCGGAATTGAGGGGACGCTATCTTGGATGACGTCCCTTAAAGGAGCCTTCATTTGTCGTAGTCCGTCGGTGAAGAAGGATGTTCCGCGTCGGCGTGAGGAAGATTCAAGACCCGGCTTGGAAGATGACATCGCCCGGATAGAAGACCTCTTCAGCGCCTCTTTGAAGATGACATCGGCCGGATCGAAGACTTTTCTTCAGCGCCGCCTGGATGATGACTTCATCGGATGGAAGATTTCTTCAGCGCCGCTTGGAGGATTAACTTCTTCCGCTCCGGATGTCCACTTCGGTTCCATCGCTGCTCGGCTGAGTGAAGACAAGGTAGGATGATCTTCAGGGGATTAGTGTTAGGTTTTTGTAAGGGGGGTTTGGGTTAGATTAGGGGTATGTGGGTGGTGGGTTTTAATGTTGGGGGGGGTTGTATTTTTCTTTTACAGGCAAAAGAGCTGTTTTCTTTGGGGCATGCCCCCCCAAATGGCACTTTTAAGGGCTGGTAAGGTAAAAGAGCTTTGAACTTTATTTAATTTAGAATAGGGTAGGGCATTTTTTTATTTTGGGGGGGGGGGTTTGTTATTTTATTAGGGGGCTTAGATTAGGTGTAAGTAGCTTAAAATTGTTGTAATATTTTTAACATGTTTGTAACTTATTTTTTTATTTTTTGTAACTTAGCTTTTTTTATTTTTTGTACTTTAGTTAGTTTATGTAATTGTATTTAATTGTAGTTATTTGTAGGTAGTTTATTTAATTAATTTAATGATAGTGTAGTATTAGGTTTAATTGTAACTTAGGTTAGGATTTATTTTACAGGTAATTTTGTATTTCTTTTAGCTAGGTAGTTATTAAATAGTTAATAACTATTTAATAACTATTCTAACTAGCTAAAATAAATACAAAGTTACCTGTAAAATAAATATAAATCCTAAGATAGCTACAATATAATTATTAATTATATTGTAGCTATCTTAGGGTTTATTTTACAGGTAAGTATTTATTTTTAAATAGGAATAATTTATTAAAGTATAATGTAGTGTTAGGTGTAATTGTAACTTAGGTTAGGATTTATTTTACAGGTAAATTTCAGTTTCTTTTAGCTAGGTAAGCTATTAAATAGTTAATAACTATTTAATAGCTATTGTACCTAGTTAAAATAAATTGAAAGGTACCTGTAAAATAAAAATGAATCCTAAAATAGCTAGAATATAATTATTATTTATATTGTAGCTATATTAGGGTTAATTTTAAAGGTAAGTATTTCGTTTTAAATAGGATTCATTTAGTTAATAAGAGTTAATTTATTTAGATTTATTTAATTAATATTTAAGTTAGGGGGGCGTTAGGGTTAGGGTTAGACTTAGGTTTAGGGGTTAATAATTTTATTACAGTGGCGGCGGCGTAGTGGGGGGCAGGATAGGGGTTAATACATTTATTATAGGGGGCGACGGTGTAGAGGAGGCAGATTAGGGGTTAATAAATGTATTATAGGTGACGACGGTGTAGGGGGGCAGGATAGGGGTTAATAGGTTTAATATAGGTTGCGGCGGGTTCAGGGAGCGGCGGTTTAGGGGTTAAACTATTTATTTAGTTGCGGAGAGGTGCGGGATCAGCAGGATAGGGGTTAATAACTTTATAATAGAGGGCGACGGTGTAGGGGGGGCAGGATAGGGGTTACTAGGTATACTGTAGGTGACAGTGGTGTCCGGGAGCGGCGGTTTAGGGGTTAATACATTTATAAGAGTTGCGGCAGGGTCTAGGAGCGGCGGTTTAGGGGTTAGTAACTTTATTGAGTTGCGGGAAGCTCCGGGGGCGCCGGTATAGGGATAGAACAGTGTAGTTTAGTGTGAGTGCTTAGTGACAGGCTAGCAATAAAGCTGTGAAAAAGCCGAAGAGCAGCGAGATCGGATGAGTGATAACTGTCACAGTCCGCTGCTCATCGCCCCGCGTTTTTTTGACAGCTTTATTTGATAACTTAGGCATATTTTTTCAGGTCCGCGGCAGCGAAGGTAGGCGAGCTTAGGCGGGCGTATTGGGCCGGCAAAGCCAGAAAAGTAGACGGCTTGATAACTACCCCCCTTAATCCTAACACTTGCTTTGTTCTCTTTGTATTCTTAGTTGAAAGCTAAACCTAGGATGGCTCATATGATAATGTGTAAGACCTTCTTGAAGGCCGCCTCTTTGCAATTGTATCAAACCAATCACAGACATCACAACCTCTCACCTGCAGCCTTAAAACACCTGATAATGCACACCCTATCAGTAACATCATTATTATATATACCCATGTGTCAATTTATATTGGATGCGAGATACATTGATTTACATCTTAGAAGTGAATATTACTATATGTACCCTTCATAAACAACTATTGTGGATGTGAGTTATAGTACAAGAATATGTAATAAACATAATAATATTACCTGTTTTTATTGCATTTTCCACACAGGTCATATTATATGTTTTAACAATATTAGTGTACTAAAACACACCTCACATGGGTGTGGATGATAATTATATGGTAAATAACCAGGACAAGATTTATGGTGAACTATAAGAATATTTATTTCTTTTTTGGCTTCTTGGATGAGGAGCTGAGGTGACTGTAGTGGATTTCCTTGTTCTCCTGGTTTGAGAAGATTCTGCTGTTTCTGCTGGTGTGCTGGCCACAGATGATAGACTGGAGGCAGTGTCCTACTGGTGTGTAAAGTGCTCAACCAACACACCCAAGAGTTGATTTTGTTCTCTCTATCTATTGTCCATTTGCATCTGTATATCAGACAGAATTCGCATCATTTGTGACCCGTTATGAACACTTGCACTTAACGATTCTTCCATGTCCCTCTGTAGCTTTATGCTACGTTGTTGTATCCTCTCTTGGCTCCTGATGAACCTTTCATGGTTCCTGAAGAACCTCTCTTGGCCTCTTTGTATGCTCTCAGTGCTTGTTATGAGCCTCCTCTGGAGTGCAATGTATTCCTCACCCAGGGGAGAATACAATGCATCCACATGCTCTTGAGCAGCAGGGCTTCTAGGTGCTTGTGGGACAGGTTCACCTGCATCTGCTGTTGCTGGAGGTGCAGGGTCAGCTTCAACTGCTGGTTCATGTGGGACAGGGTCACCTGCATCTGATGGTTCATGTGGGGCAGGGCCAGCTTAAACTGCTGGTTCATGTGGGGCAGGGTCACCTGCATCTGATGGTTCATGTGGGGCAGGGCCAGCTTCAAATGCTGGTTCATGTGGGGCAGGGTCACCTGCATCTGATGGTGCTTGAGGTTCAGCTATAGATTCTGCTATATTTCCATCTGCCGATGGTGAAGCTCGTCCAATTGATGATGATGGTGGAGCTCGTCCAATTGTTGATGATGATGGTGGAGCTTGTCCAATTGATGATGATGGTGAAGCTCGTCCAATTGCTGATGATGGTGGAGCTCTCATGGTTGGTTGATAGTGCCACTGATGACCAGTGTGTGACCACTCAGCTTGTCCAATTGGCATTTCCTGTGACATTGTCTGTGGGTAAAATCCCTAACTGCCATGAGATTGTATTTTGTGTGTGTGTGTGTGTGTGGGGGGGATAAATACATGGACCCTTTGTGGCTGTCTTGGCTCCCCCTCAAAGCCAAAGGGATGATATTCCTCTGGCCAGGAATCTTGCCTGGGGTCATATGGCAATGGTGATGGCATCACTCCCGGGTCCTCAACTGAAGTCATCAACCATTCTCATACCTGGGAGCATACTGTTCTAACAGTTGCCTGAAGACTGGTGGTGGTGGTGGCATAGATGTTTGTATCCTCGTGACAGGAGGTTCTGTGAAGGATTCAAAGGATGAGAAGACTTAGTACAGTCAGATATGTCCACGTGGGCATACAATATACATTGATACATGCTAGGGCCTATACTGATTATCATGTCAAACTTTATAACATGTGTCCTATGTTATTCTGAGACATGTTAGTATTGCACTATTCCACCTCATATCATGAATTGCATTATGTTAAGTAGCAGTAATGTCAAATATAATTGTAGATGTTTTTTGTTAGCAGGCCAAATACCATGCTCCTCATTGTGTACATGAATGTGTGATATTAAAGGATGTTATATCTCAAATACATATAATACTGGTGTGTGAGATGTTACTCACCAACATGATGTTTCATGAGCCCCTGGAAGTCCATGGACTGATGTGAAACTCAGGGACCTGCGTATCATCTCCTGCCAGGTGTTATACTCAATATCCCGCCTCTTGCAGTCATTTCACCACTTTTTCAGGCCCTCAACAGTCCTCCTCTGCGGGGCCACACTGTTGACAGCATCCTCTACCACCAACCATGCCGTTTTTTTCGCTTTCTGGCAATGCCTTTGCCCTTCTCCCGCCCAAAGAGGGCACTGTAATTGTCCATGATGGCCTTGTCAAGGGCATCATTTTCATCAAATGAGAAGTTTGGACATCTCAGCCTCTCATCCTCCATGGATACTTGGCTTCCTCCCTGTGATGTCCCTGGTTTGGGTTCCTCCCTATCCTCTCCCTCCTCCCCCCTTCTGTCCCCATGTGCACCCTCTGTCCCTCTCCTAGATGTGCCTGCTCTCTGGTGCTCTCGGGCATCTCCCCTCCCATCATCCCTTCTAGCTCTCCCTCTCCCCACTTACTCCCTAACGGGGGGCCCACTACTCCTCCTGTCCTCTCCAATACTCCTCTCCCTGCCACTCCTCTCCCCTCCTCCCTACCTCTCCCTGCCATCCTTACACTAAATGATACTACACGCACTCACACTCACTCCTAGTTCAATCACACACAATCACAACCAAACACTGAGCCTGTCAAACTGTAAAAATCAAATAAAATGTGTGAGGTGTTAGAGAAAAAAGTGTGGTGTATTTTGTATATGTATGTATGCAAAATATGTGTGCAATATGTAAAAATATGTGTAAGTCTACAAGCTTAATCAAACAACAATGCGACCTAACTAACTCCTCTGTTTCCGCCTCTCTCTCTATTCTCACTTATCCTCCACTCCAGTGTAGTGTGTTGTAGCTCAACGAACAATCCAAACACACTGAAGAAAATGGCGGCTGCGCATGGGTTTATATATGAATTTTGAATAGCGTAATTATGTGTCGCATTTTTATTTGAAATCTGTCCATTTTTACGAGTGTTAGCCTAATTTGCATAAAACTGCTCTTTATTTACGTTTTCCGTGGACAAAATACTGGCGTAAGTTACTTGCAACGACTAAAATGTGTATTTGCGCACATTTCAGAAGATCGCCAGTTTGTCCTACTTACGCCAGTTTAGCATCTAACGGCACAGTATATGTAATACCCCGATGTGCAAGGTGAAATTACGGGCGGTGCGGGTTCCCACGCTTGCGCCGAAACCTGCGCCGTATATGTAATCACGCCCTAGGTGTGGTTAGCACTGAAATTGTGTTTTAGAGTTTTAGAAAACAATCTCCTTTCCTGTTGAGGTACAAAAAATATTTATATTAAAAATAGCTAAAATTTAAAAAAAAAAAAAAAAAAAAAGATGCTACAATTTTTTATTTTAATAAAGGAACATTAAACTTTATTTGGAGGCAATTGGGGGACATTTTTTTTCATTAACCAGAGATCTCTGGTTAATGGTTTTGAGCGCAAAGAGCTACCGCAAGTTTGTGGTAGCATTAACCATGGTTTGTTATTTAATGTGTGCTCCACTTGTAATCTACCCCTAAGTGAGCTATTAATACCAACGTCAGTTTGAAAATAAGATAATTTATTTTGATCCTTATAAGGATAATGATGATGAATAGTATATATTATTATACATTCTAATAACATTTGTTTGTATATATGATTTTAATTAATGCATGTCTTTAACTGTAAGCAAAAAAACTTTAATTGCAAAAATAATTGTAATGATCATTTCAAAAGGTAATACACAGGTCAGGTGCATCTTTACAATCTACTAATGAGGTTTGACAGCAATGAACAAGAGATCAACCCGATCGACTACGATCAGGTTAATTGACACCCCCTGCTGGCTGCCCATTGGCCGTGAGTCTGCAGGGGTGGCGTTGCACCAGCAGTTCTTGTGAGCTGCAGGTGTAATGTTAAATTGCACTGTCGGATCAGGTCCTCAAGACATTTCTTAAATATGCCTCATAGCCTCTACCATAGTTATAAAAAGCTTTAATCAAGAAAGGTTAATTTAGAAATACTGATAATTTTATAGTAACTTTTAAATATTGACAATTAGTAGCTTACTGGGTATGAATTAAGGTCCTTCCTTTTAGCTTTGCCCCTTTGTATGAACAAAAAATTATGTTTATTAATTTACACAGCTCTGGGTAGCTTTTGCAATTTTCTGCTCACATGTTTTAAATTTCCCAGAAGGCATTAGATATCTAATTAATGAGACATAAAAGACAATTTTTATTTATGCAGAGTATATATCAGCAAGCACCGATTTGAAAAATATATGCGTACATACAAATGTTATTAAAAGCATTTAAAATTACCAATTTGTGGTTAAATCCCAATCCTATTCCACTTGCCATTTCTGTAACAAATTATTGAGACTCATGAGTAATTAGAATCCTGGTATATAAGAAATAAACAATTATTGACTAATTAAATAAATTGATGGCATTGTTATCCAATGCAGGGACAGATTACGAGTGGCACTCTAACAGTTAAACGCAAGCCAAAAGGGGTCTATCGCGGGTGTTTGTCGAGTTTAACAAGTTGAAAGTAAATTGAAATGCGTGAGCGTGATCGCGATTTACTCTAGAATGATTACCGCATCATCAGAGCTCTGATGAACTGTTTCACAAAACAAAAAAGTGTCACAAAACATATAAAAAATACATTACAAAGTACAGTTATACTCATAATAACACCATCTAATACAATTATTTAAAAAATTGCACAATAAAGTTATAAGGTCTCAAAGATATGAGCTCTCAGGTGTTAGAAAAAGGCAAAACGCTTTAACATAGAGATACATACACATACATATATAAATATGTATATGTATGTATTTATAAATGTTTATATGTGAGTATATACTGTATGTATTTATGTATTTATATATATACAGACATATATACACATATAAATACTTATGTATACATATATAGACATATATATATAAATGCATTGGAGCCCTTTGCAGTTAAATAAATGAAATTATGAAAAATCTTATTTACGCAATATGCATATTTACTAAAATGTTATACTGTTTATTTACTGTAAATATTTCACATTCCAATGTTCTGCACATAGAGGAATATCTTCTAAGTATTTATAAATCGATATTCCTATATATATATATCTGTATATATCTATACCTATATATAATCATCTATATACTGTATATAGGTATAGATACCGGTATATTTCCATCAGATATTTGTAGAAATATATATTTATGAATTAATTTAACATAATCTGCTAATGTGAAGAACATTGGAATGTGAAATATTAATATTTTCATGCCTGGTTGGCGCATTTGAGAATATGCGATTGGGTTTACGCGCGAGTAGGGTGTTTTTACTCTTTTTACTCTTATTTTGCTCCATTAAATTTTAGGGGTGAATATGTTAACGAGATTATGATCTTCGTAGTTCTGCTTTTTGCGCGTTGCGTTAGCTCACAAAGGAAAACGTTTTACTTTTAACTTGTAATATGAACGCTACTTGACGCAAGCATGTGTTGGGTAGCGCTCAAATTACAACTCTCCCCTCTGGCCTACAATGTCTTATGATCTGTAGATATGTTGGTCAAAGCAAATTTTCTTTATATCTGTCTGAATGTGGATGAAAATTATAACACTAACCACAGGCAAAGGTAAAAAGAAAATTTAAGGCAGAAAGAATATAGATAAGATGCCCAATTATCAGTAGTCCTAAAAAACAGAGTAAGGTCTTTCAGTTCCTTAAATCTTACATAATATGTCAATTGTTAGCCTGTGTGCCAAGTCCTGCCTTCATGCTTGGATACAATCAGTACATTGTGCACGTGGCACATATTAAGGTTTCATAACCGACAAAGAGCAGGGCATCTTCAAGCAGCTTTTGATTGGCCTTCACAATCCTTCAGGCCTTCTTAGTCACTATACAAGCCAAGTTTTCAGACAATCTTTTTCAAAATAGTTGACTAAATATCAGCTTTGTTTTGTAAATTTACGTTTATTGAAATTTTAACAAACAAGGATTAAACAAACGAACATTTGTCATTGATACACATTTTCTACAGTAGTCTTAAAAACTAATATTTATATATCATAGCAGTACATACAAAACTAATATGTTCATTTAAAAATAAATATATAATCAAAAACAGATTTTATCAAGAAAAATATTGAAAAAGAGAAAGTGTCTAGAGCCCCCAATCTGTAAAATGATCTTGTTTTATACAGCTCCTGTGGTTACGTGTGTATGTAAGTTTGCCTGTTCTGTTAAAGGGACATTAAACACTTTTAAATGGTAATTCCGTATATATATATACAGGTAGCCCTCAGTTTACGCCGGGGTTAGGTTCCAGAAGGAATGGTTGTAAATTGAAACCCAGTTTATAATGTAAGTCAATGGGAAGTGAGGGAGATAGGTTCCAGACCCTTCTCAAAATTGTCCTAAGGAACACCTAATACATTATTTTAAAAGCTTTGAAATGAAGTCTTTACATGCTAGACAGCATTATAAACCTAATAAAATAATCACACAACCCAGAATATATAATAAAACTAAGTTACATGAACAAAAACATTTGCTAAACAGCATTATAAACCTAATAAAATAATCACACAACACAGACTTCACTTGCATTTTTCTGCAAGCAGTTCTTTCTATGCATTCCAATCTGGACTGAGTTATAGACAGGAAGATCTTGTTCCTTTGAAATCTGCTCAATAGCTCAGGTCTGGTTAAACTGATTAATTTCAGCTTGCTTGGTATTGCTGCAACACAAGCGGACAGCTCCACCTACTGGCTATTTTAATAAATGCACTGCTTCTCAATAGCAGTCACATAACTGGAAAAAAAGGTTGTTATTCTGAAACGGTGTAAATTGAACCGTTGTAAAACGAGGGCCACCTATATATATATATATATATATATATATATATATATATATATATATATATAAAAATAAAGAAACTTTGCAATATACTTTCATTATTTAATGTGTCCCCCTTTCCTGTAATTTCATTCTGACAATCATGTGCTTTTCAGTTCCTGTTAGAAATGTGCAGAACACTGTTAAATTTTACAGTCATTGGGGCCTATTTATTATGGGGCAAGCAAATATGATCCGAAATAGTGGCTCATGTCCGCTGCACATCGATAAATGATGACAGCATATGCTGTCGGCATTTTTCATTGCACCAGCAGTTCTTGTAAACTGCTGGTGCAATGTCACCCCCTGCAGATTTGTGGCCAATCGGCCGCTAGCAGGGGGTGTTAATCAACCCAATCATATTTGATTGGGTTGATTTCTGTCCTCCGCCTCAGAGCAGGTGGACAGGTTATGGAGCAGCGGTCTTTATGGAGCAGCTCGCCGGAAACACGGGGCATCAAGCTCCATAAGGAGCTTGATAAATATGCCGCATTGGCCTCAGAGGAAGCGTTCTGTGAAACGCGCGTCAGGAGTCCAACAGGAGCAGCCGTGTCTCTCCTGTTTGTTGTTTTTTATTGCTTATCTGGGTTAAAAAAATATATGTCTTAAAAACTTTAAAGGATGACTAGATGGTAGCCTACGTTATTAGTTAAACGTAATACAGCCCTCGGATTGTAAGGGCTTAGCCAATTTCAGTATAATATTAACAGTGGGCTTATACCAATAATTACCATGGATATTTATCAAAGTAATATTATCTATTAAACCAGGTTTAAGTGTTTTTAATTCACTTGCCTTTGCTACAGTATGAATGTGTATTCCTAGTTTATTTAATAAAGATTACAATGTATGAATGGAATGGAACTTTTCAATATCATAAGAATTATCCGAATTATATTAGATTCTTTGAGTTAAGACTCATTGTACTTTTGTGGAGTTCTTTGCTACAAACTTTTTTGTATTTCTTTATACAATTAGTTTATCTAGTTGATATGCATAACTGTCTCTAATTGGCCTCAGCAGGGAAAGAAACCTAAGTTACAACATGGCAGCACCCATTGCTTTATAGACACTAAGGGCCCGATCCGATATGCAGCGTTGCCCGCAAAAGCCAGCAACGCCAAATTTTGCGCTGGTTTGGTATCCTATATACGGCGTAACCTAGAAGTTACGTTCCTATATTTCTGCCTTCGGCCGTAGTTTTTTGGCCCATAGACAGGTATACCAAACCAGCGCAGTTTGGTATCCAATATACAGCGTAAGGACTTACGTGGCGAAAATGGAGAAATCTTACTCCATTTTCACCTCGCCACAAAAAGCAGGCGTAGTAAGCCTTACGCTGTGTATTGGAGCCCCGTAACTCCCTAAACTGGCTGCAAAATAAAACCTAACACTTAACGCATATGCAATGTCTATCTACCTGTCAACCGCGATCCCCTGCCGCAATACCTAATAAAGTGTTTTTAAACCCTAAACCGCCGCTACCGGACCCCGCCACCACCTACATTAAATGTCTAACCGCAATCCCCCGCAGCAATCCTTAATAAAGTGTTTTTAAACCCTAAACCTTTTGCGGGGCATTGTCACAAAGTAATCAGCTCTTTTGCCTGTAATCTAATCCCCCTACACCGCCGCCACCTATAATAAATGTATTACCCCCTAATCTAATCCCCCTACACCGCCGTCACCTTTATTAAATTTATTAACCCCTAAAATACTAAAATGTCCCTACCACTAAACCTAAATCCAACCCTACAAATAGCCCTGAAAAGGGCCTTTTGCATGGCATTGCCCCAAAGTAACCAGCTCTATTACCAGCCCTTAAAAGGGCCTTTTGCGGGGCATTGCCCCAAAGTAACCAGCTCTATTACCAGCCCTTAAAAGGGCCTTTTGTGGGGGCATTGTCACAAAGTAATCAGCTCTTTTACCTGTAATCTAATAATAAATGTATTACTCCCTAATCTAATCCCCCTACACCGCAGTCACCTATATTAAATATATTAACCCCTAATCTGACCCCCCTACACCACCGCCACCTATATTAACTATATTAACCCTAATTATATTAGGGTTAATATAGTTAATATAGTTATTATATTATATATATTATTAATATAGTTAATAATTAATATACGCCTAGATTTAGAGTTTTGCAGCCAAAGGGGTGCGTTAGCTATGCGTGTTTTTTTCCCCCCGCACCTTTTAAATAACGCTGGTATTGAGAGTTCTCTGAAGGGCTGCGTTAGGCTCCAAAAAGGGAGCGTAGAGGCATATTTACCGCCACTTCAACTCTCAATACCAGCGTTGCTTACTGTAGCGGCTAGCTGGAAAAACGTGCTTGTGCACGATTCCCCCATAGGAAACAATGGGACATTTTGGGATGAAAAAACCTAACACCTGCAAAAAAGCAGCGTTAAGCTCCCAACGCAGCCACATTGTTTCCTATGGGGAAACACTTTCTACGTCTGCACCTAACACCCTAACATGAACTCTGAGTCTAAACAACCCTAACCTTACACTTATTAACCCCTAATCTGCCGCCCCCGCTATCGCTGACCCCTGCATTATATTATTAATCCCTAATCTGCCGCTCCGGACACCGCCGCAACCTACATTATAACTATGAACCCCTAATCTGCCCCCCAACATCGCCGCTACCTTACATACACTTATGAACCCCTAATCTGCCGACTGGACCTCACCGCTACTATAATAAATGTATTAACCCCTAAACCGCCACACTCCCGCCTCAAAAACCCTATAATAAATAGTATTAACCCCTAATCTGCCCTCCCTAACATCGGCGACACCTAACTTCAAGTATTAACGCCTAATCTGCTGACCGGACCTCGCCGCTACTCTAATAAATGTATTAACCCCTAAAGCTAAGTCTAACCCTAACCCTAACACCCCGCTAAGTTAAATATAATTTTAATCTAACGAAATAAATGATATATTATTAACTAAAGTATTCCTATTTAAATCTAAATACTTACCTGTAAAATAAACCCTAATATAGCTGCAATATAACAAATAATTATATTGTAGCTATTTTAAGATTTATATTTATTTTACAGGCAACTTTGTATTTATTTTAACTAGGTACAATAGCTATTAAATAGTTATTAACTATTTAATAGCTACCTAGTTAAAATAATTACAAAATTACCTGTAAAATAAATCCTAACCTAAGCTACAATTAAACCTAACACTACACTATCAATAAATAAATTAAATCAATTAACTACAAGTACCTACAATTAAATAAACTAAACTAAATTACAAAAAACAAACAAACACTAAATTGCAAAAAAAAAAGATTACAAGAATTTTAAGCTAATTACATCTACTCTAAGCCCCCTAATAAAATAACAAAGCCTCCCAAAATAAAAAAAAATCCCTGCCCTAATCTAAATTAAAATAGTTTACAGCTCTATTACCTTACCAGCCCTTAAAAGGGCTTTTTGCGGGGCATGCCCCAAAGAAATCAGCTTTTTTGCCTGTAAAAAACCCACAATACCACCACCCAACATTACAACCCACCACCCACATACCCCTACTCTAACCCAAACCTCCCTTAAATAAACCTAACACTACCCCCCTGAAGATCTCCCTACCTTGAGTCGTCTTCATTCAGCCGAGCAGCGATGGACCAAAAGAAGACATCCGGAGCAGCAGAAGTCTTTATCCTATCCGGGCAGAAGAGGACATCCGGACCGGCAAACGACTCAAGGTAGGGAGATCTTCAGGGGGGTAGTGTTAGGTTTATTTAAGGGGGGGTTTGGGTTAGAGTAGGGGTATGTGGGTAGTGGGTTGTAATGTTGGGGGGTGGTATTGTGTTTTTTTTACAGACAAAAGAGCTGATTTCTTTGGAGCATGCCCCACAAAAAGCCCTTTTAAGGGCTGGTAAGGTAATAGAGCTGTTAACTATTTTAATTTAGATTAGGGTAGGGAATTTTTTTTATTTTGGGGGGTTTGTTATTTTATTAGGGGGCTTAGAGTAGGTGTAATTAGCTTAAAATTCTTGTAAACTTTTTTGTTGTTGTAATTTAGTGTTTTTTTGTTGTTGTAATTTAGTTTAGTTTATTTAATTGTAGGTACTTGTAGTTAATTGATTTAATTTATTTATTGATAGTGTAGTGTTTAATTGTAACTTAGGTTAGGATTTATTTTACAGGTAATTTTGTAATTATTTTAACTAGGTAGCTATTAAATAGTTAATAACTATTTAATAGCTATTGTACCTAGTTAAAATAAATACAAAGTTGCCTGTAAAATAAATATAAATCCTAAAATAGCTACAATATAATTATTATTATTCATTATATTGTAGCTATATTAGGGTTTATTTTACAGGTAAGTATTTAGCTTTAAATAGGAATACTTTAGTTAATAATATATCATTTATTTCGTTAGATTAAAATTATATTTAACTTAGGGGGGTGTTAGGGTTAGGGTTAGACTTAGCTTTAGGGGTTAATACATTTATTAGAGTAGTGGCGAGGTCCAGTTGGCAGATTAGGGGTTAATACTTGAATTTAGGTGTCGCCGATGTTAGGGAGGGCAGATTAGGGGTTAATAATATTTATTATAGGGTTTTTGAGGCGGGAGTGAGGCGGTTTAGGGGTTAATACATTTATTAGAGTGGCGGCGAGGTCCGTTCGGCAAATTAGGGGTTAATAAGTGTAGGTAAGGTAGCAGCGACGTTGGGGGGGCAGATTAGTGGTTAATAAATATGTAGGTGTCGGCGATGTTAGGGGCAGCAGATATGGGGTTCATAGGGATAATGTAGGTGGCGGCGGTGTGCGGTCGGCAGATTAGGGGTTAAAATTTTTTATTAGAGTGGCGGCGATGTGGGGGAGCCTCGGTTTAGGGGTACATAGGTAGTTTATGGGTGTTAGCGTACTTTAGAGCACAGTAGTTAAGAGCTTTATAAACCGGCGTTAGCCCAGAAAGCTCTTAACTCCTGGCTTTTTGCTGCGGCTGGAGTTTTGTCGTTAGTGTTCTAACGCTCACTTCAGCCAAGACTCTAAATACCGGCATTAGAAAGATCCCATTGAAAAGATAGCCACTCTTTTACATTTTTTTTTAACCCCTAATCTGCCGACCGCACACAGCCGCAACGTACGTTATCCCTATGTACCCCTAATCTGCTGCCCCTAACATCGCCGACCCCTATATTATATTTATTAACCCTTAATCTGCCCCCCCCAACGTCGCCGCCACCTACCTACAATTATTAACCCCTAATCTGCCGACTGGACCTCAACGCTACTATAATAAAGTTATTAACCCCTAATCCGCCTCACTCTCGCCTCAATAACCCTATAATAAATAGTATTAACCCCTAATCTGCCCTCCCTAACACCGCTGACACCTAACTTCAAGTATTAACCCCTAATCTGCCGACCGGACCTCACTGCTACTCTATTAAATTTATTAACCCCTAAAGCTAAGTCTAACCCTAACACCCCCCTAAATTAAATATAATTTTTATCTAACAAAATAAATTAACTCTTATTAAATAAATTAATCCTAATTAAAGCTAAATACTTACCTGTAAAATAAACCCTAATATAGCTACAATATAAATTATAATTATATTATAGCTATTTTAGGATTAATATTTATTTTACAGGCAACTTTGTATTTATTTTAACCAGGTACAATAGCTATTAAATAGTTAATAACTATTTAATAGCTACCTAGTTAAAATAATTACAGCCAATCAGATTGAGCTCGCATTCTATTGGCTGTTCCGATCAGCCAGTAGAATGCGAGCTCAATCTGATTGGCTGATTGGATCAGCCAATCAGATTGAACTTGAATCTGATTGGCTGATTCCATCAGCCAATCAGAATTTTCCTACCTTAATTCCGATTGGCTGATAGAAACCCATCAGCCAATCGGAATTCGAGGGACGCCATCTTGGATGACGTCCCTTAAAGGAACCGTCATTCGTCGGGAAGTCGTCGGCCAGGATGGATGTTCCGTGTCGGCGGGATGAAGATGGGCCTGGAAGAAAGAAGATTGAAGATGCCACTTGATAGAAGACTTCAGCCCGATGATGGACCTCTTCAGCGCCCACTTGGATCAAGACTTCAGCCCGATGATGGACCTCTTCAGCCCGATGATGGACTTCTTCAGCCCCTGCTTGGGCTTGGATGAAGACTTCGGAGGCTCCTCTGGATGGATCGGTGATACCCGGCGTGGTGAAGATAAGGTAGGGAGATCTTCAGGGGCTTAGTGTTAGGTTTATTTAAGGGGGGTTTGGGTTAGATTAGGGGTATGTGGGTGGTGGGTTGTAATGTTGGGGGGGTATTGTATGTTTTTTTTAACAGGCAAAAGAGCTGAATTCTTTGGGGCATGCCACGCAAAAGGCCCTTTTAAGGGCTGGTAAGGTAAAAGAGCTTTTCTATTTGTATTTTAGAATAGGGTAGGGCATTTTTTTATTTTGGGGGGCTTTGTTATTTTATTAGGGGGCTTAGAGTAGGTGTAATTAGCCCGATGATGGACCTCTTCAGCCCGATGATGGACTTCTTCAGCCCCTGCTTGGGCTTGGATGAAGACTTCGGAGGCTCCTCTGGATGGATCGGTGATACCCGGCGTGGTGAAGATAAGGTAGGGAGATCTTCAGGGGCTTAGTGTTAGGTTTATTTAAGGGGGGTTTGGGTTAGATTAGGGGTATGGGGGTGGTGGGTTGTAATGTTGGGGGGGTATTGTATGTTTTTTTTAACAGGCAAAAGAGCTGAATTCTTTGGGGCATGCCACGCAAAAGGCCCTTTTAAGGGCTGGTAAGGTAAAAGAGCTTTTCTATTTGTATTTTAGAATAGGGTAGGGCATTTTTTTATTTTGGGGGGCTTTGTTATTTTATTAGGGGGCTTAGAGTAGGTGTAATTAGCTTAAAATTGTTGTAATCTTTTTCTAATGTTTGTAAATTATTTTTTTATTTTTTGTAACTTAGTTCTTTTTTATTTTTTGTACTTTAGTTAGTTTATTTAATTGTATTTATTTGTAGGTATTTGTATGTAATTAATTTATTGATAGTGTAGTGTTAGGTTTAATTGTAGATAATTGTAGGTATTTTATTTCATTAATTTATTGATAGTGTAGTGTTAGGTTTAATTGTAACTTAGGTTAGTATTTCTTTTACAGGTAATTTTGTAATTATTTTAACTAGGTAGCTATTAAATAGTTATTAACTATTTAATAGCTATTGTACCTGGTTAAAATAAATACAAAGTTGCATGTAAAATAAATATTAATCCTAAAATAGCTATAATATAATTATAATTTATATTGTAGCTATATTAGGGTTTATTTTACAGGTAAGTATTTAGCTTTAATTAGGATTAATTTATTTAATAAGATTTAATTTATTTCGTTAGATAAAAATTATATTTAACTTAGGGGGGGTGTTAGTGTTAGGGTTAGACTTAGCTTTAGGGGTTAATAAATTTAATAGAGTAGCGGTGAGGTCCGGTCAGCAGATTAGGGGTTAATACTTGAAGTTAGGTGTCGGTGATGTTAGGGTGGGCAGATTAGGGGTTAATACTATTTATTATAGGGTTAGCGAGGCGGATTAGGGGTTAATAAATTTATTATAGCAGCGGTGAGGTCCGGTCGGCAGATTAGGGGTTAATAAGTGTAGGTAGGTGGCAGCGACGTTGGGGGCGGCAGATTAGGGGTTAATAAATATAATATAGGGGTCGGCGGTGTTAGGGGCAGCAGATTAGGGGTACATAGGGATAACGTAGGTGGCGGCGGTGTATGGAGCGGCAGATTAGGGGTTAAAAAAATATGCAGGGGTCAGCGATAGTGGGGGCAGCAGATTAGGGGTTAATAAGTGTAAGGCTATGGGTGTTTAGACTTGGGGTTCATGTTAGGGTGTTAGGTGCAGACTTAGGAAGTGTTTCCCCATAGGAAACAATGGGGCTGCGTTAGGAGCTGAACGCTGCTTTTTGCAGGTGTTAGTTTTTTTTTCAGCTCAAACGGCCCCAATGGGGGAATCATGCACGAGCACGTTTTTGAAGCTGGCCGCGTCCGTAAGCACCGATGGTATTGAGAGTTGCAGTGGCGGTTAATTATGCTATACGCTCCCTTTTTGGAGCCTAACGCAGCCCTTCTGTGAACTCTAAATACCAGCGGTATTTAAAAGGTGCGGGAGAAAAAAAGCACGCGTAGCTAACGCACCCTTTTGGCCGCAGAACTCTAAATCTAGCGGTTAATTATTATTAAAATAATTCTAAATAATATTAATAATATTAACTAAATTATTCCTATTTAAATCTAAATACTTACCTATAAAATAAACCTTAAAATCGCTACAATATAATTAATAATTACATTGTAGCTATTTTAGGGTTTATATTTATTTTACAGGTAACTTGGTATTTATTTTAACTAGGTACAATAGCTATTAAATAGTTAATAACTATTTAATAGCTACCTAGTTAAAATAATTACCAAATTACCTGTAAAATAAATCCTAACCTAAGTTACAAATACATCTACACTATCAATAAATTAATTAAATAAACTACAAATATCTAAACTAAAATACAATTAAATACACTAAACTAAATTACAAAAAATAAAAAAAAGATTACAAGAATGTTAAGCTAATCACACCTAATCTAAGCCCCCTAATAAAATAACAAAGCCCCCCCAAATAAAAAAAATTCCCTACCCTAATCTAAATTACAAAAAGTAATCAGTTCTATTACCAGCCCTTAAAAGGGCCTTTTGTGGGGCATTGCCCCAAAGTAATCCGCTCTTTTACCTGTAAAAAAAAAAGAACAACCCCCCCATTACAACCCACCACCCACATACCCCTACTCTAACCCACCCAATCCCCCCTTAAAAAAACCTAAGTCTAAACCCCAAGTGCTCCTTACCTGTCCTGAAGACCGGCGGAGAAGGTCCTGTTCGAGGCGGAGGAGTCTTCTTCCAGAAGGCGACCTCTTCTTCTTCCAGGATCCAGCCAACACGGAGCGGAGGAGTTGAAGACCGATGCTGGAACTGAAAACCGGAGCCGGAGCGTGGAGGATCCTCTTCATACAATCGCCGCCGTGCACTGAATAGGAATTCAAGGTACGCGATTAAAAAAGGCATCCCTTGACTTTCTATTTGCTGATTTGAGCCTTCAAATTCAAATCAGCCAATCAGATGCAAGCTACTTTAATTCTATTGGCTGATTTGAATAGCCAATAGAATAAGAGCTACTGTAATTCTATTGGCTATTCAAGTCAGCCAATGGAATTACAGTAGCTCTTATTCTATTGGCTATTCAAATCAGCCAATAGGATTAAAGTAGCTCGCATCCGATTGGCTGATTTGAATTTGAAGGCTCAAATCAGCCAATAGGAATTCAAGGGATGCCATTTTTAATCGCGTACCTTGAATTCCTATTCAGTGTACGGCGGTGATTGTATGAAGAGGATCCTCCACACTCCGGCTCCGGTCTTCAGTTCCAGCATCGCCGGTCTTCAGTTCCAGATGGACGGTCTTCAGCTCCGCGGTCATCGGTCTTCAACTCCTCCACTCCACGCGGCTGGATCCTGGAAGAAGAAGAGGTCGCCGCCTGGAAGAAGACTTCTCTGCCTGGAACAGGACCTTCTCCGCCGGTCTTCAGGACAGGTAAGGAGCACTTGGGGGTTAGACTTAGGTTTTTTTAAGGGGGGGTTGGGTGGGTTAGAGTAGGGTATGTGGGTGTTGTTCTTTTTTTTTTACAGGTAAAAGAGTTGATTACTTTGGGGCAATGCCCCACAAAAGGCCCTTTTAAGGGTTGGTAATAGAGCTGATTACTTTTTGTAATTTAGATTAGGGTAGGGAATTTTTTTTATTTTGGGGGGCTTTTATTTTATTAGGGGGCTTAGATTAGGTGTAATTAGCTTAAAATTCTTGTAATCTTTTTTTTATTTTTTGTAATTTAATGTTTGTTTGTTTTTGTAATTTAGTTTAGTGTATTTAATTGTATTTTAGTTTAGATATTTGTAGTATTTTATTTAATTAATTTATTGATAGTGTAGGTGTATTTGTAACTTAGGTTAGGATTTATTTTACAGGTAATTTGGTAATTATTTTAACTAGGTAGCTATTAAATAGTTATTAACTATTTAATAGCTATTGTACCTAGTTAAAATAAATACCAAGTTACCTGTAAAATAAATATAAACCCTAAAATAGCTACAATGTAATTATTAATTATATTGTAGCTATCTTAGGGTTTATTTTATAGGTAAGTATTTAGATTTAAATAGGAATAATTTAGTTAATATTATTAATATTATTTAGATTTATTTTAATAATAATTAAGTTAGGGGTGTTAGAGTTATATAGGGTTAATATAGTTAATATGTAATATAATAACTATATTAATTAACTATATTAATCCTAATATAATTAGGGTTAATATAGTTAATATAGGTGGCGGCGGTGTAGGGGGGTCAGATTAGCGGTTAATATATTTAATATAGGTGACGGCGGTGTAGGGTTATTAGATTAGGGGGTAATACATTTATTATAGGTGGCGGCGGTGTAGGGGGATTAGATTAGGAGGTAATACATTTATTATAGGTGGCGGCAGTGTAGGGGGATTAGATTACAGGTAAATGAGCTGATTACTTTGTGACAATGCCCCGCAAAAGGCCCTTTTAAGGGCTGGTAATAGAGCTGGTTACTTTGGGGCAATGCCACGCAAAAAGGCCCTTTTCAGGGCTATTTGTAGGGTTAGACTTAGGTTTAGTGGTAGGGAAATTTTAGTATTTTAGGGGTTGATAAATTTAATATAGGTGGCGGCGGAGTAAGGGGGTCAGATTAGGGGGTAGTACATATAATATAGGTGGCGGCGGTGTAGGGGGCTCACATTAGGGGTTAATATAGTTTAAATAGGTGGCGGCGGTGTAGGGGGATCATATTAGGGGTTAATATAGTTTAAATAGGTGGCGGCGGTGTAGGGGGATCATATTAGGGGTTAATATAGTTTAAATAGGTGGCGGCGGGGTAGGGGGATCATATTAGGGGGTAATATAGTTAATGTAGGTGGCGGCGGGGTAGGGGGCTCACATTAGGGGGGTAAAACATTTAATTTAGCTGGCGGTGTAGGGGGGTCAGATTACGGGGTAAGACATATGTAGCTAGCGGCGGGGTCCGGGAGCGGCAGTTTAGGGGTTAATATAATTATTATAAGGAGTGAGAGGGGGGATTGCGGATAGAGGGATATACATGTCAGGCTATGTTTGGGAGGCGTGTTAGACAGTAACGGGTGATTTTATAACTTAGTCAGTTTTTTTATGCGGTGGCAGTTTCTAAAGTGCCGTAAGTCACTGGCGACTCCAGAAATTTGTACTTACGCAGATTTCTGGACATCGCTAGTTTGTCAGACTTACGGCACTTTAGCATCTGACAGCGCCGTATATAAGATAGTTCGAGTTGCGAGCTGAAACTATGGGCGGCGCAGGTTTCCAAGTTTGCGCCGAAACCTGCGCCATATATCAGATCACGCCCCAAAACTTTAAATTTTTTTGTCAATATTTAAACAACTAATTAAACTTTAAAAAAATCCATCTACATGTTATTCTCAGAATAATCTTTTCTTTGAATGCTTCATTCTATCTAGGATTTAATTAGTGTTTAATGTCCCTTTAAGGTAATCATATATGACCTGAAAGCTTATTAACAATTCAACTAGTTTTTTATGAACATAGTAATATAGTAACATAGTAGATGAGGTTGAAAAAAAGACCGAAGTCCACCAAGTTCAACCTATACAAATCAAAAATACTTACAAAAAGATCCAGTTAAGATTAAATAATCCCACTAAATGTGACCCATTTAAAACTAGCAATCATATCCATGAATTTTGTTTCTAGACAGAAATGTATCCAAACAATTTTTAAATGTATCTAGGGTATTGGCATTCACTACCTCCTTTGGTAATAAATTGTATTGCTCTTACAGTGAAAAAAACGTTTCCGTTGCAGGAGATTAAATCTCCTTTCCTCCAACCTTAAATTGTGACCTCTTGTCACAAACAATTTTCTTGGAATAAACAGAGTTTCTGCCATCTCTATATATGGCCCTTGAATATATTTATATAGAGTAATCATGTCACCTATCAAGCGCCTTTATTTCTAAAGAAAACCGACCCAGTTTGGCTAGCCTCTCCTCATAGCTTAAATTCTCCATTCCCCTTATTAGCTTTGTGGCCCTTCTCTGAACTGTTTCTAGTTCTGCAATATCTTTTTTTGCGATCGGTCCCCAGAACTACACTCCATACTTAAGGTGAGGTCTTACCGGGGATTTAGAAATTGACAGAAATATGCTTTCCTCCCTTGAATCAATGCCTCTTTTAATACATGCTAGTATCTTATTAGGCTTTGCAGCCGTTATTTATCCATGAGCTCACATTTTCAGCTATTCCCAGTCCCTTAAAGGGACAGTACACTGTAAAATTGTTTTTCTATTAATGTATTTTAAATGACTTGTTATATCAACTGCATAGTATAAAATATTTGAGAAATTCCATTTTCATGCTTATTTGTGTATACGAAGTAGCTGATTTTGTGCTTTGAAACCACAGCCTATTACAATGGGTTGAACTTAAAGGTGATATCAGATCTCATTATGTTCTAAGTTTGTGTAAACAGACTTGCTTCCTTATCTTTTATTTGGCTGGAACACCAAAGCTCAATACATAGAGAGAACAATGGAAAATTATCATTTTATTACTTAACTATCCTGCATCCCACTGAGAGTGTAATCTCTTTTGCTGGCTGTGTATACTTAGGCTATTCAATAGCCTATACTCCAGTATTAATTTGTTCAGTGTAGGTGGCGATACCACAGGCTAAATCAGCTATTTCAAATGCTGAAATAGGAGTAAAGAAGTTACTTGTAACCAATTTAATACACTCTAGCAGGTTAAAAGGATCATTGGGAATATTTTAAAGGAGAGAAAATTTTTTGGGTGAACTGTCCCTTCAATTTTGTGCATTAATCTCTCATGTGGCACTGTATCAAATGTCTTTGCAAAATCTAAGTATATCACATTAACTGATTCCGCTTTATCTATATTTTTACTTACTTCCTCATAGAATCTAATAAGATTAGATTGACATGATCTATTTCTGATAAAACCATGCTGATTTGAATTCATAGGGGCCAAATTATCATTGTGGGAGCAGACATGATCCGATATTGCGGATCATGTCCTCTGCACATCGATAAATGCCGACAGCATATGCTGTCAGCATTTATCATTGCACCAGCATGCCGCCCCCTGCAGATTTGCGGCCACTAGCAGGGTGTGTCAATCAACCCAATCGTATTCGATCGGGTTGATTTCTGGTGATGTCTGTCCGCCGCCTAAGAGCAGGCAGACAGGTTATGGAGCAGCGGTCTTTAGACCACTGCTTCATAACTTGTTTTTCCGGCAAGCCTGAAGGCTCGCCAGAAACACAGGGCATCAAGCATCATACGGAGCTTGATAAATATGCCCCATAACCTTGTTTACACAAATGTGCTCATCATTATAATCCCTTATAATCCCTTCAAATATCTTCCCCACTATTAATGTCAGACTAACTGGTCTATAGCTTCCTGGATCATCCCTGCTTCCCTTTTTGAAGAGTGGCACCACATCAACTTTACACCAATCCTGGGGTACCATGCCTGAGGATAATGAGTCTTGAAAAATTAAGAGTAGAGCTTTGTCAATAACAGTGCTAGGTTTCCTTAATACCCCTGGGTGTATTCCATCTGGGCCTGGAGTTTTATTTACCTTAATATTATCCAGTTTTTTCCTGATATCCATGTTCTAGTTTGTTCCAAAGTATTGTCCATTGGTTACTCTCTTGTGTATACTGAAGAAAAAAACTGGTTTAGTACCTCAGCCTTCTCCCTATCACTGTTAACCATGCTACCCTCCACACATTTAAATGTACATCTATTGTCCTGCTTAGATAGAATTTAGGGTAAGACTTAGAATCCTTTACAATTAATTTTTCATTTTCATTTTTTTCTAATTTGATTGCTTTTTTGCATGCTTTGTTATATTCCTTATTAATATGGTATGTTGAGTCTGTACTATTTTCTTTGAATAATTTAAATACCCTACTTTTTTCCTAATTTCTCTTAACACATTTTTATTTAGCTACGTTGGCTTGGATTTTTTATTTTTATTTTTATAACCATATGGTATTTGTTGATATGTATATTTATTTAACAACATTTTATATGTTATCCATTTATCCTCTGTATTTTTATTACAGAACACTTTGCCAAAATTTATCGGCCAGATTACGAGTTTTGTGTTATGAGCTATGCGGTGCTAACGAGCAGTTTTCTCTCACCGCTCACTTACATGCAGCGCTGGTATTATGGGTTTTTACAAATCTGGCATTAAAAGACAAAAAGTGAGTGTAGAGCAAAATTGAACTCCATACCGCACTTCAATACCAGCGCTGCTTAAGTCAGCGGTGAGCTGGTTTTTCATGCTCGTGCACGATTTCCCCATAGACATCAATGTGGAGAGCTGGCTGAGAAAAAGTCTGTCAAAAAGCAGCGTAAAAGCAGCCCCATTGATTCCTATGGGGAAATAAAAGTTATGTTTACACCTAACACCCTAACATGAACCCCGAGTCTAAACACCCCTAATCTTACACTTATTAACCCCTAATCTGCCGCCCCCGACATCGCCGCCACCTACATTATACTTATTAACCCCTAATCTGCTGCCCCCAACATCTCCAACACCTACATTATATTTATTAACCCTTAATCTGCCGCCCCATATATTAAATGTATAAACCTCTAAATCTAAGCCTAACCCTAACACCCCTTAACTTAAATATAATTTAAATAAATCTAAATAAAATTACTATCATTAACTAAATTATTCCTATTTAAAACTAAATACTTACCTATAAAATAAACCCTCAGCTAGCTACAATATAACTAATAGTTACATTGTAGCTAGCTTAGGGTTTATTTTTATTTTACAATCAGCAAATAGGATTGAGCTTGCATTCTATTGGCTGATTGGAACAGCCAATAGAATGCCAGCTCAATCCTATTGGCTGATTGCATCAGGCAATAGGATTTTTTCTACCTTAATTCCGATTGGCTGAAAGAATTATATCAGCCAATCGGAATCTAAGGGACGCCATCTTGGATGACGTCACTTAAAGAGATATTCATTGCGAAAAAGCCATCGTTTGAAGAGGATGCTCCGCGTCGGATGTCTTGAAGATGGACCCGCTCCGCGCCGGAAGGATGAAGATAGAAAATGCCGTCTGGATAAAGACTTCTGCCCGTCTGGAGGACCACTTCTGCCCGTCTGGAGGACCACTTCTGCCGGCTTCGTTGAGGACATCTTGCCGCTTGGATGAAGACTTCTCCCGGTAAGTAAATCTTCGGGGTTAGTGTTAGGATTTTTTTAAGGGTGTACTGGGTGGGTTTAATTTTTAGATTAGGGGTTTGGGCTGCAAAAGAGCTAAATGACCTTTTAAGGGCAATACCCATCCAAATGCCCTTTTCAGGGCAATGGGGAGCTTAGATTTTTTTAGTTAGCTTTTTATTTGGGGGGTTGGTTGTGGGGTAGTGGGTTTTACTGTTAGGGGGTTGTTTGTATTTTTTTACAGGTAATAGAGCTGATTACTTTGGGGCAATGCCCTGCAAAAGGCCCTTTTAAGGGCTATTGATAGTTTAGTTTAGGCTAGGGTTTTTTTTTTTTTTATTTTTTTTTTTATTTTGATAGGGCTCTTAGATTAGGTGTAATTAGTTTAAAGATCTATAATTTATTTATTATTTTAATTTAGTGTTTTTTTTGTGATTTAGATAATTTAATTTAATTTATTTAATTGTATTTAATTTAGTTATTTAATTTAATTGTAGTGTAGTGTTAGGTGTTAGTGTAACATAGGTTAGGTTTTATTTTACAGGTAAATTTGTCTTTATTTTAGCTAGGTAGTTATTAAATAGTTAATAACTATTTAATAACTATTCTACCTAGTTAAAATAAATACAAACTTGCCTGTAAAATAAAAATAAACCCTAAGCTAGCTACAATGTAACTATTAGTTATATTGTAGCTAGTTTAGGGTTTATTTTATAGGTAAGTATTTAGTTTTAAATAGGAATAATGTAGTTAATGATAATAATTTTATTTAGATTTATTTAAATTATATTTCAATTAGGGGGTGTTAGGGTTAGGGTTAGACTTAGGTTTAGGGGTTAATAAATTTAATATAGTTGCGGCGACATTGGGGGCGAAAGATTAGGGGTTAATATATATAATGTAGGTGGCGGCGATGTTAGGGGCGGCAGATTAGGGGTTAATAATATTTAACTAGTGTTTGTGAGGCGGGAGTACGAGGGTTTAGGGGTTAATATGTTTATTCTAGTGGTGGCGATGTCCGGAGCAGCAGATTAAGGGTTAATAGTTTTATTTTAGTGTTTGCGATGCGGGAGGGCCTCGGTTTAGGGGTTAATAGGTAGTTTATGGATGTTAGTGTACTTTTTAGCACTTTAGTTATGAGTTTTATGCTACAGCGTTGTAGCATAAAACCCATAACTACTGAATTTCAGTTTACGGTATGGATCTTGGCGGTATAGGCTGTACCGCTCACTTTTTGGCCTCCCAGGCAGACTCGTAATACCGGCGCTGTGGAAGTCCAATTGAAAAAAGACTTTACGCAAATTGTGTAATTTAACTTGCGTTAAGGCCAAAAAAGTGTGCAGTGACCTGCAAGACTCGTAATACCAGCGGTAGTGAAAAAGAGCCTTAACGCTGCTTTTTCACTCATACCGCAAAACTCGTAATCTAGCCGTTTTTATTTTACAGGTAAGTATTTAGATTTAAATAGGAATTATTTAGTTAATGATAGTAATTTTTATTTAGATTTATTTTAATTATATTAAAGTTAGAGGGTGTAGGGGTTAGACTTAGGTTTAGGGGTTAATAACTTTAGTATAGTGGCGACGATGTTAAGGACAGCAGATTAAGGGTTAATCATATTTAACTATGTGGAGTACGGTGGTTTAGGGGTTAATATGTTTAATATAGTGGCGGCGATGTCTGGAGCAGCAGATTAGGGGTTAATAAATTTATTATAGTATTTGCGATGCGGGAGGGCCTCGGTTTAGGGGTTAATAGGTAGTTTATGGGTGCTAGTGTACATTGTAACACTTTAGTTATGAGTTTTATGCTACAGCTTTGAAGCGCAAAACCCATAACTACTGACTTTCAGTTTACGGTACGGATCTTGTAGTTATGGGCTGTACCGCTCACTTTTTGGCCGGACAGGCAAACTCATAATACCGGCGCTATGGAAGTCCCATTGAAAAGGACTTTTTGAAAGCTGTGGTAGTTACGTTGTGTTACGACCAAAAAAGTGTGGGGTACAGATATACCTGCAAGACTCGTAATACCAGCGGTAGTGAAAAAGCATCATTATGAAGCTTTTTCACTCATAACACAAAACTGTAATCTAGCGGTGAGTTAGCACATGGCACTGGTAATATCTCAGAAAATATTACATTGGAGGTCCTTGCTTTAAGCTTACTACCTAACTCCCTGAAGTCATTTTTAGGACTCTCCATCTCAAGTTGATTCCTTCATTAGTACCAATATGTACCATGACTGCAGGATCAGACCCACATCCCTAACATGAGCCCCTGGAAGACAGCAAACTGTTCTATTTAAAGGGTCTGGATGACAAATTACCTATCAACCTTCCTAATAATAGAGTCTCCTACCACCAACATCTGTCTCTGACTTGTATGACCCTCTTCCATGACTTCAGTGTTCCATAACTGAAGGAAAGTATTAAGGAAATGATCTTGTTTCCATATGTGGCTATAATATAACTTTTCCATAGATAAAACATGATTCACATCTTGTAGCCATTAGGGATAGGTAGGAACCTGCATTTTCTTCCACATTCTGTAGATTTACCTTTGGCACAATTGATCATACACAGGAATAGTTGCTTCCGGTATTTACAGCTTGTAAGCTGGGGTTGATTCAAAAGTATAAGAGAAGATCCAAATAGTATATCCACACCTAAGATCATAGTAATACATTTTGAGATAAGGGGGCCCATTTATCAAGCTCCGTATGGAGCTTGTGGGCCCCTGTTCCTGGCGAGTCTTCAGACTCGCCAGAAACACCAGTTATGAAGCAGCAGTCTAAAGACCGCTGCTCCATAACCCTGTCCTCCTGCTCTGATGAGGCGGACAGGAATCGTCGGAAATCAACACGATCGAGTACGATCGGGTTGATTGACACCCCCCTGCTGGCGGCCCATTGGCCGCGAGTCTGCGGGGGGTGGCGTTGCACCAGCAGCTCTTGTGAGCTGCTGGTGCAATGCTGAATATGGAGAGCGTATTTCTCTCCGCATTCAGCGAGGTCTTGCGGACGTGATCCGCACTGTCAGATCAGGTCTGCAAGACCTTTAATAAATAGGCCCAAGGTCTGAAAAAGATTGAATGGATGGGCAGGACCACTAAATATGTAAAAGGGTACCTATCTCCTCACATTGTCCTAGATTACAAATGGAGCTGTTTATCGCTCATGAGCGCTAATTGCGCTCAAGGTAAAAAATGAGTCCCACATTTGTATTCTGGGCCATTGTCTCCATCCTTTATTGTATGCTGATGGGAAAAAATATCAGCTCTTTTATGATTAATCTAAGCTAAACCAATTTGTGCTATTTCAGCCAAGTCTCATAAGAACACTACTTGTATTTCTCTTTCATCTAGAAACTCTTTTTCAGTCTTTCATTTTATCCTAACCTTTAATCTCACACAACACCTTGACACCTGCAAAATCTAACTACACGCACACTTGCAGAGTCTATTCTTTCCAGTTTCAAGACACAGTGCAATAGATTTGCATATAAATTACATATTTTAAAATAATTACAAAAAGGGGTTTAATTAGCAAAACTTGCAGGTTTTTGCTATTTCATAACAAACCAAGGGTACACCCCTTGAAAACCATCTCAATTACTTCTACCAATAAATTCAAGGCATAAATGAATCCCTGCAGCTATTTAAAAAATCACTGTGTAGCATGTAATTATGTTAAGCAAACTGTTGCAAACTAGTTGTGTTTGTTTACAAATAATATTTACGTAAGAATAGATAAGGGGACATGATTGTCTTTTCTTTGTCTGTGAACTTATTGGATGATGTGTGGCCTGCCTGCTTCTCATGTGTGTTTTGAAGTTTAGCTTCTTCTTGTGTCTGTATAATCTGTGCTTGGCAAGGCATAGCTGCCAGAAATAGATCTGCTGGCTTTACTGTGCTGTCTGTGTTGCCATAGAAATGATATTGTGCAGTAGATCTACAAGATGCCTTTTTTGTTGTGTTGAATTACCTCATTAAATGCTCAGAAAAAGTAGAAATATTATGCACTATCTATTAGAGTGGGTTTCTGCTTTATGCTATTTTCATATGTTAACCCGGATGGATACTATCCTAGGTGCAATGAAAAGTCAAATATGAACCTCCTTCAGGCTGTACACAAAAATCGTCATACAACAATATCTTTGCTTTAGCATGTAATCAATGGTTGTCTAACATGTGTGTTCTAGGGCTAGAGACCGCTTCGATTTATGAGATATCTCTGTGTAAGATAACGTATGTTTCAATGACACAACACCAAACCATCTACCGGTATTCACTCAAGTTATCCTTAAAATCGAATCTGTTTCAAGCCCTCAACAATAAACACTGGACATGTTGTTTCTACATGATCTTTGTGTGTCTTATTTAGTGCATCAGTCGCTGTATACCACGTTTAAAGGGACAGTCTACACCTTAGTCATCTTAAAGTCTTAATTTAGATTAAGCTGCTAATATCCTCCTGTAACCTTTCTATATCATGCAGCAGGAAAGGTAAAAAAGTTATTGTATAATGACTTGTTTCTGGTCACTTTGAAATGGTTGCAAAGCTCCCCCGACTGATGATATCACAATCTATTTCTACAACATTGGTGTGTCCGGTCCACGGCGTCATCCTTACTTGTGGGAATATCTCTTCCCCAACAGGAAATGGCAAAGAGTCCCAGCAAAGCTGGCCATATAGTCCCTCCTAGGCTCCGCCCACCCCAGTCATTCTCTTTGCCGTTGCACAGGCGTCCACGGAGATGGTTAAGAGTTTTTTGGTGTTTAAATGTAGTTTTTTATTCTTCTATCAAGTGTTTGTTATTTTAAAATAGTGCTGGTATGTACTATTTACTCTGAAACAGAAAAGGATGAAGATTTCTGTTTGTGAGAGGAAGAATATTTTAGCAGACAGTAACTAAAATCGATTGCTGTTTCCACATAGGACTGTTGAGATGAAGTAACTTCAGTTGGGGGAAACAGTTAGCAGACTTTTCTGCTTAAGGTATGACTAGCCATATTTCTAACAAGACCATGTAATGCTGGAAGGCTGTCATTTCTCCTCATGGGGACCGGTAAGCCATTTTCTTAGTCAAACAAACAGAATAAAGGGCTTAATATG
This sequence comes from Bombina bombina, assembly GCF_027579735.1. Classification (NCBI taxonomy): domain Eukaryota; kingdom Metazoa; phylum Chordata; class Amphibia; order Anura; family Bombinatoridae; genus Bombina; species Bombina bombina. Next base: position 1,226,151,214 of record NC_069499.1, on the reverse strand, counting down.
GGCTATAAAACTGGTAGACACTTTTATGGGCTAAATCGATTGCTTTATTTGGGCATTTTATTCATGTTTATGCTGATAATTCACATTTATAAACTTGGGGAACGTTTATTAAACGGCAGGCACTATGTTAGACACCTTTTCCAGTCAGGGGGCCTTCCTAGTTGTAGGCTGAGCCTCATTTTCGCGCCATTACTGCGCAGTTGTTTTTTGAGAGCAGGACATGCAGATGCATGTGTGAGGATCTGAAAGTTGCTGGAAAAGTTTCTAGAAGGCGTCACTTGGTATTGTATTCCCCTCTGGGCTTGGTTAGGTCTCAGCAAAGGCTATAGCTGGGACTGTATAGGGGTTAAATTTGTAAACGGCTCCGGTTCCGTTATTTTAAGGGTTAAAGCTTTGAACAATTCCTTCATACTTTTTCACATATTCAGTAATAAAGTGTTTTCTGTTTAAAATTCAAAGAGACAGTAACGGTTTTGTTTTAAAACGTTTTTTGTGCTTTATTGACAAGTTTAAGCCTGTTTAACATGTCTGTGCCTTCGGATAAGCTATGTTCTATATGTATGAAAGCCAATGTGTCTCCCCATTTAAATTTGTGTGATAATTGTGCCATAGCGTCCAAACAAAGTAAGGACAGTACTGCCACAGATAATGAAATTGCCCAAGATGATTCCTCAGATGAGGGGAGTAAACATGATACTACATCATCTCCTACTGTGTCTACACCAGTTTTGCCCACGCAGGAGGCCCCTAGTACATCTAGCACGCCAATGCTTATTACCATGCAACAATTAACGGCTGTAATGGATAACTCCATAGCAAATATTTTATCCAAAATGCCTACATATCAGAGAAAGCGCGATTGCTCCGTTTTAAACACTGAAGAGCAGGAGGGCACTGATGATAATTGTTCTGTCATACCCTCACACCAATCTGAAGTGGCCATGAGGGAGGTTTTGTCAGATGGGGAAATTTCAGATTCAGGAAAAATTTCTCAACAAGCTGAACCTGATGTTGTGACATTTAAATTTAAATTAGAACATCTCCGCGCACTGCTTAAGGAGGTGTTATCTACTCTGGATGATTGTGACAACTTGGTCATTCCAGAGAAATTATGCAAGATGGACAAGTTCCTAGAGGTTCCGGTGCACCCCGACGCTTTTCCTATACCCAAGCGGGTGGCGGACATAGTGAATAAGGAGTGGGAAAAGCCCGGCATACCTTTTGTTCCCCCCCCTATATTTAAGAAATTATTTCCTATGGTCGACCCCAGAAAGGACTTATGGCAGACAGTCCCTAAGGTCGAGGGGGCAGTTTCTACTCTAAACAAACGCACTACTATTCCTATCGAGGATAGTTGTGCTTTCAAAGATCCTATGGATAAAAAATTGGAGGGTTTGCTTAAAAAGATTTTTGTACAGCAAGGTTACCTTCTACAACCCATTTCGTGCATTGTTCCTGTCACTACAGCAGCGTGGTTCTGGTTCGAGGAACTAGAAAAGTCGCTCAGTAGAGAGACTCCATATGAGGAGGTTATGGACAGAGTTCACGCACTTAAGTTGGCTAACTCTTTTATTTTAGATGCCGCTTTGCAATTAGCTAGATTAGCGGCGAAAAATTCAGGGTTTGCAATCGTGGCGCGCAGAGCGCTTTGGCTAAAGTCTTGGTCAGCGGATGTGTCATCCAAGACAAAATTGCTTAACATCCCTTTCAAAGGTAAAACTCTATTTGGACCAGAATTGAAAGAGATTATTTCAGACATCACTGGGGGAAAGGGCCACGCCCTTCCACAAGATAGGCCTTTCAAGGCCAAGAATAAGTCTGATTTTCGTTCCTTTCGCAATTTCAGGAACGGACCGGCCTCTAATTCTGCATCCTCTAAGCAAGAGGGTAATGCCTCACAACCCAAACCAGCCTGGAAACCGATGCAAGGCTGGAACAAGGGTAAGCAGGCCAAGAAGCCTGCTGCTGCTAACAAAACAGCATGAAGGAGTAGCCCCCGATCCGGGACCGGATCTAGTAGGGGGCAGACTCTCTCTCTTTGCTCAGGCTTGGGCAAGAGATGTTCAGGATCCCTGGGCGCTAGAAATAGTTTATCAGGGTTATCTCCTGGAATTCAGGGAACTACCCCCAAGGGGAAGGTTCCACATGTCTCACTTATCCTCAAACCAAATAAAGAGACAGGCGTTCTTACATTGTGTAGAAGACCTGTTAAAGATGGGAGTGATACACCCAGTTCCAATAAAGGAACAAGGAATGGGATTTTATTCCAATCTGTTCGTAGTTCCCAAAAAAGAGGGAACTTTCAGACCAATTTTGGATTTGAAGATCCTAAACAAATTTCTCAGGGTACCATCATTCAAGATGGAAACCATTCGAACGATTCTACCCACTATCCAGGAAGGTCAATTTATGACTACCGTGGATCTAAAGGATGCATACCTACATATTCCTATCCACAAAGAACATCATCAGTTCCTAAGGTTCGCCTTTCTGGACAAACATTACCAGTTTGTGGCCCTCCCATTCGGGTTAGCCACTGCTCCAAGGATTTTCACAAAGGTACTAGGGTCCCTTCTAGCGGTTCTAAGACCGAGGGGCATTGCAGTAGTACCTTACTTGGACGACATTCTAATACAAGCGTCGTCCCTGTCAAAAGCAAAGGCTCATACAGACATCGTTCTGGCCTTTCTCAGATCACACGGATGGAAGGTGAACATAGAAAAAAGTTCTCTGTCTCCGTCAACAAGAGTTCCCTTCTTGGGAACAATAATAGATTCCTTAGAAATGAGGATTTTTCTGACAGAGGTCAGAAAGTCAAAACTTCTAAGCACTTGTCAAGTTCTTCATTCTGTTCCACGTCCTTCCATAGCGCAGTGCATGGAAGTAGTAGGGTTGATGGTTGCAGCAATGGACATAGTTCCTTTTGCACGAATTCATCTAAGACCATTACAACTGTGCATGCTCAAACAGTGGAATGGGGACTATACAGACTTGTCTCCAATGATTCAAGTAGATCAGAAGACCAGAGATTCACTCCGTTGGTGGCTGACCTTGGACCATCTATCCCAGGGAATGAGCTTCCGCAGACCAGAGTGGGTAATTGTAACGACCGACGCCAGTCTAGTGGGCTGGGGCGCGGTCTGGGAATCCCTGAAAGCTCAGGGACTATGGTCTCAGGAAGAGTCTCTTCTCCCGATAAACATTCTGGAACTAAGAGCGATCTTCAATGCTCTCAGGGCTTGGCCTCAGCTAGCAAAGGCCAGATTTATAAGATTCCAATCAGACAACATGACGACCGTTGCGTATATCAATCATCAGGGGGGAACAAGGAGTTCCCTGGCGATGAAAGAAGTGACCAAAATAATTCAATGGGCGGAGGATCACTCCTGCCACCTGTCTGCGATCCACATCCCAGGTGTGGAAAACTGGGAAGAGGATTATCTGAGTCGTCAGACATTCCATCCGGGGGAGTGGGAACTCCACCCGGAGATCTTTGCCCAAATAACTCAATTATGGGGCATTCCAGACATGGATCTGATGGCGTCTCATCAGAACTTCAAGGTTCCTTGCTACGGGTCCAGATCCAGGGATCCCAAGGCGACTCTAGTAGATGCACTAGTAGCACCTTGGACCTTCAACCTAGCTTATGTATTTCCACCGTTTCCTCTCATTCCCAGGCTGGTAGCCAGGATCAATCAGGAGAGGGCCTCGGTGATCTTGATAGCTCCTGCGTGGCCACGCAGGACTTGGTATGCAGACCTGGTGAATATGTCATCGGTTCCACCATGGAAGCTACCTTTGAGACAGGACCTTCTTGTTCAGGGTCCATTCGAACATCCAAATCTGGTCTCCCTCCAGCTGACGGCTTGGAGATTGAACGCTTGATTCTATCGAAGCGTGGGTTTTCAGATTCTGTGATAGATACTCTGGTTCAGGCCAGAAAACCGGTAACTAGAAAGATTTACCATAAAATATGGAAAAGATATATCTGTTGGTGTGAATCCAAAGGATTCCCATGGAATAAGATAAAAATTCCTAAGATTCTCTCCTTTCTACAAGAAGGTTTGGAGAAAGGATTATCTGCAAGTTCTCTAAAGGGACAGATCTCTGCTTTATCTGTCTTACTACACAAAAGACTGGCAGCTGTGCCAGATGTTCAAGCATTTGTTCAGGCTCTGGTTAGGATCAAGCCTGTTTACAGACCTTTGACTCCTCCCTGGAGTCTAAATCTAGTTCTTTCAGTTCTTCAAGGGGTTCCGTTTGAACCTTTACATTCCATAGATATTAAGTTACTATCTTGGAAAGTTTTGTTTTTGGTTGCTATTTCTTCTGCTAGAAGAGTTTCAGAGTTATCTTCTCTGCAGTGTTCTCCGCCCTATCTGGTGTTCTATGCAGATAAGATGGTTTTGCGTACAAAGCCTAGTTTTCTTCCAAAGGTTGTTTCTAACAAAAATATTAACCAGGAGATAGTTGTACCTTCTTTATGTCCGAATCCAGTTTCAAAGAAGGAACGGTTGTTACACAATTTGGACGTAGTCCGTGCTCTAAAATTCTATTTAGAAGCTACAAAAGATTTCAGACAAACATCTTCTCTGTTTGTCGTCTATTCTGGTAAAAGGAGAGGTCAAAAAGCGACTTCTACCTCTCTTTCCTTTTGGCTTAAAAGCATCATCCGATTGGCTTACGAGACTGCCGGACGGCAGCGTCCTGAAAGAATCACAGCTCACTCCACTAGGGCTGTGGCTTCCACATGGGCCTTCAAGAACGAGGCTTCTGATGACCAGATATGTAAGGCAGCGACTTGGTCTTCACTGCACACTTTTGCCAAATTTTACAAATTTGATACTTTTGCTTCTTCAGAGGCTATTTTTGGGAGAAAGGTTTTGCAAGCCGTGGTGCCTTCCGTTTAGGTAACCTGATTTGCTCCCTCCCTTCATCCGTGTCCTAAAGCTTTGGTATTGGTTCCCACAAGTAAGGATGACGCCGTGGACCGGACACACCAATGTTGGAGAAAACAGAATTTATGCTTACCTGATAAATTACTTTCTCCAACGGTGTGTCCGGTCCACGGCCCGCCCTGGTTTTTTTAATCAGGTCTGATGAATTATTTTCTCTAACTACAGTCACCACGGTACCATATGGTTTCTCCTATATATTTCCTCCTGTCCATCGGTCGAATGACTGGGGTGGGCGGAGCCTAGGAGGGACTATATGGCCAGCTTTGCTGGGACTCTTTGCCATTTCCTGTTGGGGAAGAAATATTCCCACAAGTAAGGATGACGCCGTGGACCGGACACACCGTTGGAGAAAGCAATTTATCAGGTAAGCATAAATTCTGTTTTTAGCTAATTTTTCAGCGATAAGGTTTGGCACAAGCTCAGCCATCTGGTTATTAAAGGGATAGTCAACACCAAAGTTGTTATTGTTTAAAAAGATATATAATCTCTTTATTACCCATTCCCCAGTTTTGCACTATGAACACTGTTATATTATAATAATTTTTATCTCTGTGATAACCTTGTATCTAAGTCTCTGCAGAGAGCCCCCTTATGTCAAGGCTATTTACAGACTTGCAATTTAGCCAATTAGTGCTGGGTCCTGCACAACTCCACGGAGTGAGCACAATGTTATCTGTATGGCACACACACATTAGCAGTGTCTTGCTGTGAAAAGTTAATAAAAGGCAGTCTGTGGTAGCTTAGAAAGGCAGAAATGTTGAGGTTTAAACGTTATAAAGTATATAAATATAACAATATTGGTCATGCAAAGCTGTGGAATGGGTAGTAAAGGAGTTATCTATCGTTTTAAATAATAAAAAAATTGGAGTAGACTGTCCCTTTAAACACAGTGTTGTTGTGGTTTAATAAACAGCTCAAAATATTGTTCTAAATACACTTTTAAATACAAAAACATGCTCACAAATACAATAATCAAAATGTTATTTTATGGTTGTTATTAAATCTTCAGATTTTAATGTTAATTATAAAATTACTCAAAATATGAAAATATGAATTGCACACAGGTCATGGATTGATATTCATGGTTGAAAGGGGATGTAAAACAGTGTTCTTTTAGCAAAGTAAACAAAACAAAAAAAAGAAACAGAGTGATAAAACAGCAAAAGTTTACTTATTTTCTGCCAAATGAGCACTTAGAAATTCTCAATGTAGCCACCGCCTATAGTGACGTAAGGGAGCCGACTTGCTGAGAATGTAAGTTGCATTCTGTCCTCTTCTGAGCATGGGCAAGAAACTTACTTCCTGTTAATGTTCAATGAATGCTAGAGAAAGACAGCTCAAGTTGCTCTAGAAGATTTATGACATCAAGCTATATATGTCTTCCTGTAGTGACCCCAGGCCCCTTGTAGGCTGTGACAGGAAGCAATGGAAACAAATGAATTAAAAAAAAATACATATTGCAATGATTTATATTAAGTAAAGCCCTCTGATTAGTACGTATTTATTACAATAATGAAATATACTGTTTTATATTCCTTTTAGAGATAGAAACTGCCTTCATATATATCAGGCAGTAAACATCAATTTTGAATTAATTAATCAATTCCATGCATTAACTTTTCATTTGTCTCTTATCTTTTGCTTCAGCAAATTTATGTGCATGTAGCTATAAGCCCCCAGCCTCTCAGAGGTTGGGGTGGAGTAGAACAAGCACACAGGTATTTGACATTAAAAGCCAGAAAAATGAATAATAAATGTATAGAGCAACGTTGCTAATTTTTCCTTAAAGGGCCAGTAAACCTAGGAAATAATGTTATATAATTCTGCACATAGTGCAGAATTATATAACATTAGCTTAGATCCAGATTTCTAAAGTGAAGGGTTAAATGGATATCACGCAAAGAAAACAGAACACCGCTCTTGGCTCTACTGAGCGGGTCTGTTTTCTTCTCCTAAGCGCATCACGGGCACGCTATCTAATCACAGCCGGCCCGATCGCGCTATTAAAATCAATGTAATTCGCTCCCGCTCCCGCTACCAGACCAGAGCGGGAGTGAGCTACATTGATTTTAATAGCGCGATCGGGCGAGCTGTGAATAGACAGCGTGCCTGTGATGCGCTTAGCAGAAGAAAACAGACCTGCTCAGTAGAGCCAGGAGTGGCGTTCTGTTTTCTTTGCGTGATATCCATTTAACCCTTCACTTTAGAAATCTGGAGCTAAGCTAATGTTATATAATTCTGCACTTTGCTGTCGGCATTTATCGATGTGCGGCGGACATGATACGCTACTTCGTATCATGTCCGCTCGCACATTGATAATTATGCCCCCATTAGGCAACAGTTTTACAAGAATGTTATCCATTTGCAAGAGCTCTAGATGGCAGCACTATTTCCTGCCATGTAGTGCTCCAGACACCTACATAAGTATCACTTCAACAAAGAATACCATGAGAACGAAGCAAATTTGATAATAGAAGTAAATAGGAAACTCTTTTTTTCTAAATTGTAACCTCTTTCTAAATCATAAAAAAGTGTTGGGTTTCATATCCCTTTAAGGACTAGCTTACGAGTGGATCGCTATTTATCACTCCCGCTCGCTCTCTATCTTCGATATAAGTGATATTTTGTGTGCGTCAGGCAGCTTGCATATTACAAGTTGAAAGTCAAAAGTTTTCACTTGCGTGCTAACCCCACCCGCACATAAAAAGCTGAAGTTAGAATATTGCAACCGCCTTAACGTATTCCCTTATAGACTTCAATGGAGTGCGAAAAGTGGAAAAAACCTATTAGCCTACTCGCGAGTAAACACAATTGCATTTTCTTGTGCGCTAACTCAACATGAAAATATTCATATTTCACATTTCAATGTTGTTCACATAGTCTCAGAATATGTTCTATTTCTACATATATCTGGTAGTATTTTGGTACGATATAAATGTATACCTATATATATATATATATATAAACTATATATATATATATATATGTATATATATATAGTATGTTTAAAGTATTTTTAAATAGATATTCCTATATATATAATATATATATATATATATATATATACATATACTATATATATATTATATATACAGTATATGTATATATATATATATATATTATATATATAGGAATATCTATTTAAAAATACTTTAAACATACTTCTATATGTGAAGAACATTGGAATGTGAAATATTTACAGTAAATACATAGTTAAACACTTTATTAATTATAAATATTGCATAAATATGATTTGTCATATTTCCATCTAATTGACTGCAAAGGGCTCCAATGCACAATCCATATATTTATATGTATACATATATATTTAGACAAGTATATGTATATATCTCAATATTAAACCCCTTTACCTGCCTTTTATTTTCTAACACCTGAGACCTCATATCTTTGAGCCCTAATAACTTTTTATTACAATTTGTTTAGTATTCTTTTATTTTTTTATTAGATAGTGTTATTATGAGTGTAACCATACTTTTATGTAATTTTGATGTGTTTTGTGACACTTTTTTTTCAAGCGTAACAGTCAACCAGAGTTTTGAATTTGCACGATATGAGTTTAATTTAATTGTGCTCGCGTTTACTTTCAACCTATAATATGCGCCCCCTGCTAACTTCCTGCTTCTGTAGTCTAATACGTAAGAGCGGTCCCACCCGCTGTATATGTATGGAGCTGTGCTCGCTCTCATGCAGACTATTTTTTTGCGCATGCGCAATAGCACCCTCTCTGCTTATAACTTCGTTTGATCAGACAGCATTTTTTTTCCGCATACGCACTTCAACCCAGGGGCGTATGGAGCTGTGCTCGCTCTCGTGCAGACTATTTTTTTACGCATGCGCAATAGCACCCTCTCTGCTTATAAATTTGTTTGATCAGACAGCATTTTATTTGCCGCATGTGCACTTCAACCCGGTGGCGTAGATAGACCGGTTAGAGATGCCACTGGGGGACCAATGAATTCTTTCTAGCTGTATTCGTCACCACACATCAAAAAAAATAAAAATTAATGCAGGCAGAGGAACGGGGAACAAGTTTAGAAGCTTGAAAGGTACAAAAGGATGATTTATAAGACCTTTTAAAACAAATTATGAATGAAAGTATTTTCATGACACATATAGCGATTCGGTATACTTTACTTTCACTTTAAAACAGTGTTTCTGGCCCACTGGCATGAGGCTGAAACACTAGGGCCCCAAAGCTGCATCCACAAATTAATAAAGGGGCACATAGAGTTTACCATTTTCTATTAAAGGGACACTGTACCCAAAAATTTTCTTTCGTGATTCAGATTGAGCATGAAATTTTAAGCAACTTTCTAATTTACTCCTATTATCAAATTTTCTTCATTCTCTTGGTATCTTTATTTGAAATGCAAGAATGTAAGTTTAGATGCTGGCCCATTTTTGGTGAACAACCTGGGTTGTCCTTGCTGATTGGTGGATAAATCCATCCACCAATAAAAAAGTGCTGTCCAGAGTACTGAAACCAAAAAAAAGCTTAGATGCCTTCTTTTTCAAATAATGATAGCAAGAGAATGAAGAAAAATTGATAATAGGAGTAAATTAGAAAGTTGCTTAAAATTGCATGGTCTTTCTGAATTACAAAAGAAAAAAATTGGGTACAGTGTCCCTTTAAGCTTTTTAACAAAATAATGGAAAATTTAGTAAGTTTTAAGCTTGTGAGGCACCTGAAGCTGGAGAGTCTAGAGAGTCCCCTTAATGATTGCTTTGATCAGGGCAGGAGCTCATTTATATATGTCCTGAACTGGCCAATAGCTAATTACATAAGATAAAGATACTCAAGAGTATTTTACATAGTTGTATCATACTTCTAAAATAGCAAAGAAAATGGCAGTTTTGAATACTCATAAAACCGTATGTGTTGAGATCTTTTGTACTTGTTGATATATATTATGTGTACATTGTATACATATATATATATAAACTTATTCTCCTGCCTATATAATTTTCATACTTAAAAAATAATCTCATTTCACACAAAGGGGTATATTTATTAATGTGAGTGTGGACATGATACGATGTAGTGTATCATGTTCGCTGCACATCGATAAATGGCGACAGCATACGCTGTCAGCGTTTATCATTGCACTAACAATTCTTGTGAACTGCTGGTGCAACATCGCCCCTTGCAGATTCGCGGCCAATCGGCCGATAGCAGGGGGTGTCAATCGACCCGATCGTAATCGATCGGGTTGATTTCTGTCCGCTGCCTCAGAGCAGGCGGACAAGTTATGGATCAGCAGTCTTTAGACCGCTGCCACATAACTTCTGTTTCCGGCGAGTCTTAAGGCTCACCGGAAACAAGGGGCGTCAAGCTCCATACAGAGCTTGATAAATCGACCCCTTTGACTAAAAGTCCCCCTAGTAAAACCTAGCGTTTCAAAAATACTTGGATTTGCCCTCACTTTAATATTCCAAACCTGCATTCACAGTATCAGTTTTTCTATTTTTAGGTATTTTAAGAAAAATAAAATGTAACATTGAAAGAGGAGATACTATCCTTGTGCTGTCAGTAGCTACCTGATAACGGCTGGGATGTGTGAGATGTGTTTTGAGCATCAAGCTCCATACGGAACTTGATACATCGGCTCCAATGACTCCTTTGTGGCACATGCAAATACTTGATGATTAAAGTGCACTTTCTTATGTCGAGACCTTAATAGGCCCCTTGTAAGTATAAAATAGCCAGACTCTGCTATAACTGCTGTGTTTTCAAAATGTTATATTGTTCCCCTGTCTGTTAAAACAGAATCTTTCCTTTCTAATGAGAAGACTCAAATCTCTCCATGTAATGGAATTGGGAGGGGGAACTGCAAGCTTTTCTCAAATTCACTCTTATCTGCTTAGAGGATATTGTAATGGGATATGGACCACGTGTTGTTGGTACCACATGAAGAGAAATGAAATGACTGACAATCATCTGCACAAGTTATAAGAACATTCATTTTTAATATATTGACTTCTCAAAAGCTGGTGCATGAGCAAAACTCAGCAGTTCCATAAACTACATAGGCTGTGGTAGAGAATATAGAAGGCTATATAGCAGACATATATATATATATACAGTTACAGAATGTAGGCATACACATTTAGGGTCCGAGTTATCAATGTCTGGCGGACATGATCCGCTGTAGCTGATCATGTCCGCAAGACATCGCTAAATGCCGACAGCATACGCTGTCGACATTTAACATTGCCCAAACGGTTCTGGTGAACTGCTTGTGCAATGCTGCACCCTGCAGATTCATGGCCAATCGGCTGCTAGGGGTGTCAATCACGATCAGCTAATTGCTGTCCGCCGCCTCAGAGGAGGCTTTGTGGAATTCTGTTGTATTTGCAGTCAGTTTTTACCCACTTAGATAAAGTGTGCTAAAACCTAGAAATTATTTATTAAAATTATCCCATGAAAGTTTAAGAAATTCAAGATTCAAAAACACAATCGACGAGAATACGAGTTTTGCGTTAGGAGCTATGCGGTGCTAACGAGCAGTTTTCTCTCACCGCTCACTTACATGCAGCGCTGGTATTACAGGTTTTTCTAAACCCGGGGTTAAAAGGCAAGAAGTGAGCGTAGAGCAAAATTGAGCTCCATGGGGGGCGTGGGGGGGGGCGGAGCCTGGAGGGACATGGAGTAGGCTGCTTAATCTAGTAGCTCCGTACACAGTCAAGACCAAAGGGATAACAACTCTTCAATAAACCATTACCAACTGCATTAACAGAGACCCAGTAGTGCTATGAACATAAGAGCACCTGCAGAAACAATCAAATTGGATCAAAAGCATGTTACTGAACACTGCATACTCTCGGAGTGTACCGGTGCAGAATTAGCAGTCGCTATTTTGAGGAGCCATGCGGCCAGCCAGCTGCAATAAAAGAAGCCCAGACAAAACCAGTGTTTATAAAAAAGAAAAAGTATTAAGGGATGTTAGCGTGCAACCAAGTGAGATGGCTGTGGAGGGAGAGGCAGTTTCTGGTACGCAGCTTGACGTTGTACAGCTGAATGTAGGGGATAATCTTACAGTGCCTGTTTTTCCCAAGATGGAGAGAATGCTGGCTGGTACTGTGAAGGATAGTTTTGGCAGAGCTGGGGGACCTCTTGTCCTGCTGGACCAAAACTCACAGACACCGGTGACATATGCATGTGTGAACAGAGAGCTCCTAACCAATAGATTTGAGATGGCGGGAGCTTTCATTATTTAAATCCGGAGAGACCTTGCCACCACTCTGGAGAGTGCCGTGGTTCTTTGGAACATTAATGAGACACTAGATGGGGACAGCACTGACACAAGAGTTGGAGTGGGATAAGAACACTGTCCTGTGTCATGGTGCCAGAGTTGTATTCACTATTCGGTGCCTACCTAGGCTGTGTTTGAGACTTTACCATGTTCTTTACTTGGAATGTGTGTTATGTCGATACTATGAAGGTATCTGATGTTCTTTTTAGCCCAAATTAACATTTATATAGTCTCAGAAGTAATTTGGTATGGAGGTATACATTGCCACATATGATTAGCCTAGAGTTCTTGTTTGAAATGTATATATACTCTTATGCCGTCCATAAGCCCTTATGTGTTTTAGGATTATATTTTCTTGGTATAGGAATGCTTAGAATGATTACATAGCACTTGTCTTAGTGAGGTGTTCTTGAGATTTAAGTTGTTTATAAGGTTTTTCCCGTTAGCCCACCTTGTATAATTGTATTTCAATTTCATTATTACCTCCATGCTAAAACTAGATGGAATACCTGTCTACCCCTCCCCTACGTGGTGATTTCAGGTCCACCAAGTTACTGTCCACAACAAGTGATGTGGTTAGACACAACATATTGAAAAGTATTATAAATGCAATATTTCCAAGTATTAACATACAGACTCTTTATATGGACGGTAAAAATATGTAAAAAAGTGGCGCTTTTCTAGCTTAAAGTATTATAAAAACTATGGCTGATGTTGGATGTAAGGAGAGATAGAACTTGTCACTTTCTGAAAATATATTAATGTGATTCTTTAAAATTCATAAATGGTAATAACCTATGAAGTTCAAACTTAAATTAATGTTTTTTGGATGTTGAACAATAACAGTAGTAACTAACTGGATCAATAAATTTGGAGGAGTAACTTATTAAGTTAATAAGGCTTATTTTAATATTATCTCAATAAAATTGCAATAACAGATAAAATACAATTTGTATTCAATGAATGTTCTTCTAAAGTAGTTGATCAACTAATAAAACAATTTAATAAAGCATATTTTATACAATACAAAACTTTAAGTAAAAAATCGATAAAAAAATGGTATGGTAAAAACATAGGCAAAGCAATGATAGAGAGCCCGCTTTTTGGGTTGCAAAAATTGTTTCCTTTTGTGTCTTATTTCAAATAGATAAAAGTACACAGTCTATTCTTGAAGACAAAAGATAGTATTGGGTATATAGTTGGAAAAAAAACAGTTGATGACAAAATAGATATTAAGATTTTTTGCGGCAAAGGAATCAATGTATAATTCAACTTTGTGAAATTCCTTCCAATATTTGATCTGTAAATGAGGCTTGCAGTCTTTTTTAAAACTTGGTATTGAACATTTCAGATAACTTCTGAATATTTCAGACAACTCCTTATATATATGTATGTAGCGATAATAGGGCTTTAAACTTTGGTGGCCAGCCGTTATTTAAAACTTTCTTTCGCTTGATGTAAGGAGTAAAGCATGGTTTTGCAGATCTTAATGCACAAATATCAACATGATCAACTGAAGTGCACCTGATCTTGGAGAACAAACGCTGGAGGGTGAGATTACCTTCATAGCAGGCTGTATATTTATCTACCCCAAATGTTGATATTTGTGCATTAAGATCCGCAAAACCATACTTTACTCCTTACATCAAGCGAAAGAAAGTTTTAAATAACGGCTGGCCACCAAAGTTTAAAGCCCTATTATCGCTACATACATATATATAAGGAGTTGTCTGAAATATTCGGAAGTTATCTGAAATGTTCAATACCAAGTTTTAAAAAAGACTGCAAGCCTCATTTACAGATCAAATAGTGGAAGGAATTTCACAAAGTTGAATTATACATCGATTCCTTTGCCGCAAAAAATCTTAATATCTATTTTGTCATCAACTGTTTTTTTTTCAACTATATACCCAATACTATCTTTTGTCTTCAAGAATAGACTGTGTACTTTTATCTATTTGAAATACGACACAAAAGGAAACAATTTTTGCAACCCAAAAAGCGCGCTCTCTCTCATTGCTTTGCCTATGTTTTTACCATACCATTTTTTATCGATTTTTTACTTAAAGTTTTGTATTGTATAAAATATGCTTTATTAAATTGTTTTATTAGTTGATCAACTACTTTAGAAGAAAATTCATTGAATACAAATTGTATTTTATCTGTTATTGCAATTTTATTGAGATAATATTAAAATAAGCCTTATTAACTTAATAAGTTACTCCTCCAAATTTATTGATCCAGTTAGTTACTACTGTTATATTGTTCAACATCCAAAAAACATTAATTTAAGTTTGGACTTCATAGGTTATTACCATTTATGAATTTTAAAGAATCACAATATATTTTCAGAAAGTGACAAGTTCTATCTCTCCTTACATCCAACATCAGCCATAGTTTTTATAATACTTTAAGCTAGAAAAGCGCCACTTTTTTTACATATTTTTACCTATTGCAACACATATAACCAGGAAGAGGTTATAATAAAAGGAGGCCTAAGTATTTTAAGTCCAACGCTAGTAACCCCATATATATTAAATTCTTGATATGGACGGTGTCAGCTCACTCTGCTTCTGTAACCCTGTAGTAACCTACCATCTGACTACACATATAAATCCTTGTAGTTTGAGCCTTGTATAGCAGTCCTTTTATCATCTAGGAACAATAGTCCCATTTATTATGCACTAGCTTACTGTGGCCACTGTGTGGTTTGAACATATGTGCAAGGTTAAGGTAAGGTAGTGTGATTTGCAGCATGAGGTGACATTTAGCACTTAGACTGTACCTAGTTCTACAATAATTTTTGAAGGGTATTAACGGTCTGCTGCAGTATTATACTGTCTGTATATCTTCTATATCAAACAGATCAATGTTGGGCATATGCATATAGGCCTCCTAGAATACCACTATCTGTCTGAACTATACCTGTTTAGCATTTAGCTAATGCTATTTTGTATCTCTAGACCAGGGAGGGACCCATGCTTCTATGATTCCATGCACCTACCACGCTTATAATGCGGCCTTGATATAGGCAGGTGACCAAGATAATTGGTTACCAAACAGCTTTTAGAAGGACTTTTTAGAGGTTATAGCAATGAATATAAATTCCTACCAAATTTCCCTACAGACCTACTCAAATTTTGTATGTTATACTTATACTAATGATCTCATGATTAGCACCCCCCATGGCCTCACTGTCTCCCCATCCACCTCTGGCGCTCCATTCTGCATAGTGTGCTTATGCTGGTCATTTGTTCATTGTCGGATATCGCTGATACTGTACAGGGAGTGCAGGATTATTAGGCAAATGAGTATTTTGACCACATCATCCTCTTTATGCATGTTGTCTTACTCCAAGCTGTATAGGCTCGAAAGCCTACTACCAATTAAGCATATTAGGTGATGTGCATCTCTGTAATGAGAAGGGGTGTGGTCTAATGACATCAACACCCTATATCAGGTGTGCATAATTATTAGGCAACTTCCTTTCCTTTGGCAAAATGGGTCAAAAGAAGGACTTGACAGGCTCAGAAAAGTCAAAAATAGTGAGATATCTTGCAGAGGGATGCAGCACTCTTAAAATTGCAAAGCTTCTGAAGCGTGATCATCGAACAATCAAGCGTTTCATTCAAAATAGTCAACAGGGTCGCAAGAAGCGTGTGGAAAAACCAAGGCGCAAAATAACTGCCCATGAACTGAGAAAAGTCAAGCGTGCAGCTGCCAAGATGCCACTTGCCACCAGTTTGGCCATATTTCAGAGCTGCAACATCACTGGAGTGCCCAAAAGCACAAGGTTTGCAATACTCAGAGACATGGCCAAGGTAAGAAAGGCTGAAAGACGACCACCACTGAACAAGACACACAAGCTGAAACGTCAAGACTGGGCCAAGAAATATCTCAAGACTGATTTTTCTAAGGTTTTATGGACTGATGAAATGAGAGTGAGTCTTGATGGGCCAGATGGATGGGCCCGTGGCTGGATTGGTAAAGGGCAGAGAGCTCCAGTCCGACTCAGACGCCAGCAAGGTGGAGATGGAGTACTGGTTTGGGCTGGTATCATCAAAGATGAGCTTGTGGGGCCTTTTCGGGTTGAGGATGGAGTCAAGCTCAACTCCCAGTCCTACTGCCAGTTTCTGGAAAACACCTTCTTCAAGCAGTGGTACAGGAAGAAGTCTGCATCCTTCAAGAAAAACATGATTTTCATGCAGGACAATGCTCCATCACACGCGTCCAAGTACTCCACAGCGTGGCTGGCAAGAAAGGGTATAAAAGAAGAAAATCTAATGACATGGCCTCCTTGTTCACCTGATCTGAACCCCATTGAGAACCTGTGGTCCATCATCAGTGAGATTTACAAGGAGGGAAAACAGTACACCTCTCTGAACAGTGTCTGGGAGGCTGTGGTTGCTGCTGCATGCAATGTTGATGGTGAACAGATCAAAACACTGACAGAATCCATGGATGGCAGGCTTTTGAGTGTCATTGCAAAGAAAGGTGGCTATATTTGTCATTGATTTGTTTTTGTTTTGTTTTTGAATGTCAGAAATGTATATTTGTGAATGTTGAGATGTTATATTGGTTTCACTGGTAAAAATAAATAATTGAAATGGGTATATATTTGTTTTTTGTTAAGTTGCCTAATAATTATGCACAGTAATAGTCACCTGCACACACAGATATCCCCCTAAAATAGCTATAACTAAAAACAAACTAAAAACTACTTCCAAAACTATTCAGCTTTGATATTAATGAGTTTTTTGGGTTCATTGAGAACATGGTTGTTGTTCAATAATAAAATTAATCCTCAAAAATACAACTTGCCTAATAATTCTGCACTCCCTGTATATCTGTTTTTTTTTATATATGTTAGTAGTGAAGGGGAACATTATCATTAGCATAATTTCCGCCCCCCCCATCCCCCTTGTGTTGTTAGGGATATGTGGTTTATCCTCCGCATCATGTTGCTTTGGCAGAGTTTAGTAGAGTCTGCCCAGCCCGAAGAACCTCTGTTTAAGTTTTCTCCCCCTTTCAGTTAAAAAGGCTCTTCGGGTCATAACTTGGAAAAAATGCTGTGTTTACTTATATGTTTTCTGCTATCTATGGGCAGCATGTTTCTATGGTCTCAATGTGTTCTCCACAATGTCTGAGGAATGTTTAACTAACAGTTTTTTTTTGCAACGTTATCTTTAATACAAAAATATTAACTGATATTATCTTATTAAGCATACAATGATACTTGAAGTTGTTCTGTCATAACACGTTTATTGATACCACTTTGCTTATTAATAATTGATGCTGACTTAGATTATTGACTAAGATTATCAACGGTGTCCTCCCTGTATCTTGGAGAGAGTGGTCCCATCAGAGGATCGGTTTGTCATTGAGGACACACTGAAGTTTAAACACAAAATGTGGAGCAGATAAGTTTGGCCTATAAGATTAAAATATACCGGTTTACCATGATTCATGGTTCACTGTATTGTAAAACTTTTGTGAAACCTTTATTGTTCCTGGATACCGTGTTTGTATCATTGTGATATTGCTACCTCAATAAAAAGAATTATTTAAAAAAAAAAATTGAGCTCCATACCGCACTCCAATTCCAGCGCTGCTTAAGTCAGCGGTGAGCTGGTCGTACGTGCTCGTGCACGATTTCCCCATAGACATCAATGGGGAGAGCCGGCTGAGAAAAAGTCTAACACCTGCCAAAAAGCAGCATAAATCTCAGTAACGCAGCCCCATTGATTCCTATGGGGAAACACATTTATGTTTACACCTAACACCCTAACATGAACCCGAGTCTAAACACCACAAATTTTACACTTATTAACCCCTAATCTGCTGCCCCCAATGTCGCCGCAACCTACCAACACTTATTAACCCCTAATCTGCCACCCCCAATGTCGCCTCAACCTACCAACACTTATTAACCCCTAATCTGCCACCCCCAATGTCGCCACCACTATATTAAATGTATTAACCCCTAAATCTAAGTCTAACCCTAATACCCCCTAACTTAAATATAATTTAAATAAATCTAACTAAAATTCCTATCATTACCTAAATTATTGCTATTTAAAACTAAATACTTACCTATAAAATAAACCCTAAACTAGCTACAATATAGCTAATAGTTACATTGTATCTAGCTTAGGGTTTATTTTTATTTTACAGGCAAGTTTGTATTTATTTTAAGTAGGTAGAATAGTTATTAAATAGTTATTAACTATTTAATAACTACCTAGCTAAAATAAATACAAATTTACCTGTAAAATAAAACCTAGCCTAAGTTAAAATAACACCTAACACTACACTACAATTAAATACATTTACTAAATTAAATACAATTAAATAAATTAAATTAGCTAAATCACAAAAAAACAAACACTAAATTACAGAAAATAAAAAACAAATTACAGATCTTTAAACTAATTACACCTAATGTAATAGCCCTATCAAAATAAAAAAAGCCCCCCCCCCCCCAAAATTAAAAAAACCCTAGCCTAAACTAAACTATCAATAGCCCTTAAAAAGGTCTTTTGCGGGGCATTGCCCCAAAGTAATCAGCTCTTTTACCTGTAAAAAAAAATACAAACAACCCCCCAACAGTAAAACCCCCCACCCACACAACCAACCCCCCAAATAAAATACTAACTAAAAAAACCTAAGCTCCCTATTGCCCTGAAAAGGGCATTTGGATGGGCATTGCCCTTAAAAGGGCATTTAGCTCTTTTGCAGGCCCAAAGCCCTAACCTAAAAAATAAACCCACCCAATAAACCTTTAAAAAAATCCTAACACTAACCCCCAAAGATTCACTTACTGGGAGAAGTCTTCATCCAAGCGGCAAGATGTCCTCAACGAAGCCAGCAGAAGTGGTCCTCCAGACGGGCAGAAGTGGTCCTCCAGACAGGCAGAAGTCTTCATCCAGACGGCATCTTCTATCTTTATCCTTCCGGCACGGAGCGGGTCCATCTTCAAGACATCCAACGCGGAGCATCCTCTTCAAACAACGGCTTCTTTGTAATGAATATCTCTTTAAGTGACGTCATCCAAGATGGCGTCCCTTAGATTCCGATTGGCTGATAGAATTCTATCAGCCAATCGGATTTAAGGTATGAAAAATCCTATTGGCTGATGCAATCAGCCAATAGGATTGAAGTTCAATCCTATTGGCTGATTGCATCAGCCAATAGGATTTTTCATACCTTAAATCCGATTGGCTGATAGAATTCTATCAGCCAATCGGAATCTAAGGGATGCTATCTTGGATGACGTCAGTTAAAGAGATATTCATTACGAAGAAGCCAACATTTGAAGAGTATGCTCCGTGTCGGATGTCTTGAAGATGGACCCGCTCCGCGCCGGAAGGATAAATATAGAAGATGCCGTCTGGATGAAGACTTCTGCCCGTTTGGAGGACCTTTACTGCCCGTCTGGAGGACCACTTCTGCCGGCTTCGTTGAGGACATCTTGCCTTCTTGCCGCTTGGATGAAGACTTCTTCCGGTAAGTGAATCTTCGGGGGTTAGTGTTAGGATTTTTTGGGGGGGCTTTTTTTATTTTGATAGGGCTATTAGATTAGGTGTAATTAGTTTAAAGATCTGTAATTTGTTTTTTATTTTCTGTAATTTAGTGTTTTTTTTTGTGATTTAGCTAATTTAATTTATTTAATTGTATTTAATTTAGTTAATGTATTTAATTGTATTTAATTTAGTTAATTTATAGTGTAGTGTTAGGTGTTATTGTAACTTAGGTTAGGTTTTATTTTACAGGTCAATTTGTATTTATTTTAGCTAGGTAGTTATTAAATATTTAATAACTATTTAATAACTATTCTACCTAGTTAAAATAAATACAAACTTGCCTGTAAAATAAAAATAAACCCTAAGCTAGCTACGATGTGACTATTAGTTATATTGTAGGTAGCTTAGGGTTTATTTTATAGGTATTTAGTTTTAAATAGGAATAATTTAGTTAATGATAGTAATTTTTTTTTAGATGTATTTAAATTATATTTAAGTTAGGGGGTGTTAGGGTTAGACTTAGATTTAGGGGTTAATACATTTAATATAGTGGCAGCGACGTTGGGGACGGCAGATTAGGGGTTAATAAATGTAGGTAGGTTGCGGCGATGTCCGGAGCGGAAGATTAGGGGTTAATAAGTATAATGTAGGTGGCGGCAATGTTAGGGGCGGCAGATTAGGGGTTAATAATATTTAGTTTAGTGTTTGCGATGCGGGAGGGCCTAGGTTTAGGGGTTAATAGGTAGTTTATGGGTGTTAGTGTACTTTTTAGCACTTTAGTTATGAGTTTTAGGCTACGGCGTTGTAGTGTAAAACTCATAACTACTGACTTTAGAATGCGTTACGGATCTTGGAGGTAGAGGGTGTACCCTCACTTTTTGGCCTCCCAGGACAGACTTGTAATACCGGCGCTATGGAAGTCCCATAGAAAAAAGGGTTTACAAAGTTTACGTAAATTGTTTTGCGGTAAGGTCAAAAGAAGTGCGCGGTGCCCCTAAATCTGCAAGACTCATAATAGCAGCGGTACACTCTTAAACAAGTGAAAGGGGAGCATGAGTGCTGGGTACACTGTAGGCCCATCCACAGTGCCTATGATAGAATACTCACATGACTGACAAGCTAACGCTACTTTTTCAGCTTAACGCAAAACTCGTAATCTAGCCGAATGTAATTAGCCAAATATCTTACTCCAATATTGTAGAATTTTACCAAACCATCAGCACCAAAGCAACAGGGCATAAAACTCAGATTTGTTTAATTTCACAGATCGTAGTTAAATAAGTTTTCATAATTTAGTAATAAAGAAACAAGTTATTTTGTACAATGGTGCAGGTGACTGTATTTATGTACAAATGCCCGGTTAGGTTGTCAGTCATGTGGGTATTCTATCATAGGCGCTGTGGATGGGTCTACAGTGTACCAGCACTCATGGTCCCCTTTCACTTGTTTAAGAGTGTACAGGTAAAATTATGTATATTGGAAATGTGGACTTCATAATTGTGCATTTAAATATTCAACTAGATTTATACAATTGCTGCTTCTGCATAGCCACAAATGCTATAAAATCCTATAGATCACCTGGTGAAAAAACAATTGCTAGATGGTGTGAATAGCAATTCAGAATGGCACAATAAATACTGTGTAGATGCTAATGGGTCATTTTATAAAAAATAATTTACGTGTTTAGTTCTAATTTACAACTGCTATTTAATTAAAAGGAATCAGTCCCAAAGCAAAGCTTTTGCTTGAGATTTATTTATAGGAAAAAATATCCATTAGGCCAGTATCCTGCTGCAGAGAAAAAAAGCTGAAAATAAATATTTGAAAAAGCTTTCAAATTACAAAAACACATTTATGCGACTGAATTTTAACAAACATGTTAAAGGCCAGGGTGTTCACGCTGAGTTTAATGCAGGCAACAATTTGAAACTTACAAACTCACAGGATTTGATTAATTTTTATTTTTTAACTCTTCTTTATTATCCATGAGAACAAAGCACGATTCATGATATAGACATTACCTAGTCTATTTATACAGGGCAAAGTTTACAGATGACAATGACAATCTGCGATAACCATAGTTAATATTCCAGTAAAAGAAACAATACTGATGGGTCAATGATCAAAAGTTCTTTGGCATGGAAATAAATCATACAAAATCTTTTTTTTTAACATTACATTTTAATGTTGATGCTCCTCATTAAAACTTGAACCACCTTGAATAGCTGGTTAAACAGCTCTTAAAGGATTCCAAAACTTTCCGTTTTTGGCCACAACCTGAAAATAAATTTCCAATCAATAACATGTATATTTATTCAACAACCTAATTTTACAGTCCAACGATCTTTAGAAATGCTATAAAATTAAATACATTTTTTTGCAGATGACGTCATTATAGCCAACCCTCTAATATGGGCCATGCACGACCAAACCCAATTTCCTATTTCGTGCATATCATTATGTGACAATGTCGTCACCATGCGCATGCGCGTTGTGATCCATTGACTTAACCATACGTCACCATCTGTTTTCTAAATTTAGATACTTATTTGTGTATGCAGGAATGTGGTATATGATAAAGAGGTATATGATGTCAAGCATATTTGCACATAAAATGTGTCCATAACATTGCTGTCTATAATGATCTTCGTAATAGTACTTGATTCCATCAGAGTAATCGTTATAATATCCACAAAGTGCTAAGTTTAAAATAAAGTAAGGTATATAATATATCTATTCTAATGAAATTAATATGTGTTTAATTCATAATTTTCCATATTGTGCTATAAAGAATTAATGTTCGTTATTGTTAGGGTTGATTCTCGCATCGCAGCGCAGTGCAGCACTCAGCTCTTACCTGCTATGTGTAACGTATTCATCAGCTATGTCTGATTTAGATACAGCGGGTCTTCCTGTCTGCTGTGAGTGATGTGCCGGGATATTGCGCATGCGCATAGCGTCAAACAATCGCCATTTTGATAACCTGGGTTATTGTTCAGGATTAGAGTTTAGAAAACAATAACCAGCGGTGGGTTTGGAAATAAATTGATTTTCGATATCGGATTGCTAATAAACGGTAATACTTTGCCAAACAATGCTAATTACATAACTATTCAAAATATATCAATATTTTGACTGTAGAGAAGTTTTTTTCTGGGTTTAGTGTCCCTTTAAGCTAAACTTTCTAAAATTATTTGAGGTGACCTCCAAGTACTGACAAGAATTCTTAGATAATCTCACCAGACCAGAGAGCTTTAAAGAGTCAGGCCCTGAGAATAGGCTTTTGTTTATGCTCAGATCTTTCAACGTAGTTACTTCAATGCCCTTGTTTAAACCAAGAACTTAAAATAAATAATTCCTAACAACTATATTTGCTTCTCTTATATATCACAGTTTTGAACAATCCTTATCTATGAGTCTCAGCCTTGATCCCATCCAGCTTCCACCATATCTCTGTTTGAGGTCTGGTGTTATAAATTTTTTTAACAATAATCTCATACAAAAATAAAGTTTCTATAACATTATTGATTGTTTACATTATTATTGGAAAATATTCAATGACCCCTCAGATCTCTTCTAGGACATACTCTGCAAATTTAAATAGGGCTAAAAATTGCGTCTGTTATGTCTTTGTATGTGATTTTTTTAGAATTCTCACTTAATAATGATTGTTCTACTAGTCTATTTCAACTGCATTTTTATAATGTCTTTTTAAAGTTAAACCTAGAGGGTGTTTATGCAATCCACTGAGTAAAAATATTGTTCCTTGCTAAGAGAATTATTGTACCAAACATTTTTTATGCAAATATATTTCTTGGGACGCTTTTAACAATAGGACTCTCTCTAAACTAAGGCATTGTACTATGACATTTTCTTGAAAGCCAGATCAAAAGTATCAGATCGGAATCTGGGAGTCTATACCTCATAAGAACAAATGTGTCTTTTGCCCATTTGCTATATATTTTGTGGTGATGTAGTCATTAACATACATTGTCTCACCATTTTAAAGTTTTTTTTCTTAAAGGGCCATAATACCCAAATGTTTAAACACTTGAAAGTGATGCAGCATAGCTGTAAAAAGCTGACTAGAAAATATCACCTGACCATCTCTATGTAAAAAAGAAAGATATTTTACCTCAAAAGTTCCTCAGTAGCCCCCTCCCATTGTAAAGGATTTCTAAGCAGCATATTAGTATGTCTGTCCTGGGACAGCTTAGGGATGAGCCTTGTGCCCTATTCAGGTTAAAGGAAGCTTACTATGAAATCTCATGAGAGTTAAAGGGCCATAATACCCAAATTTTTAAAAACTTGAAAGTGATGCAGAATAGCTGTAAAAAGCTGATTAGAAAATATCACTTGAACATCTCTATGTAAAAAAGAAAGATATTTTACCTCAAAAGTTCCTCAGTAGCCACCTCCCATTGTAAAGGATTTCTAAGCAGCATTTTAGTGTGTTTGTCCTGGGACATCTGAAGGGACTAGCATCGTGCACTCTCATATTATTTCACCAATCAGGTAAAGGAAGCTTACTATGAAATCTCATGAGAGTTAAGTCAAATCTCATGAGATCACAGTAAGAGTTCATGATCTCAGCACTGCTGATGCTGATTGGCTGCTGTTCATTTCTTCATTTTTTTAAATTTGTTTACCTGCAGCTGGGAGCAGCTGAGTAGAACTTTTTACACATAATTTACTCTGCTGAGCTGAGGAAATTGTGAGGTAAAATATCTTCCTTTTTTACATAGAGATGCTCAGGTGATATTTTCCTGTCAGCTTTTTACAGTTATACTGCATCAGTTTCAAGTGATTTAGCATGTGAGTATTATGTCCCTTTAAGTCAAATCTCATGAGATCACAGTAAAAGAGTTCATGACCTCAGCACTGCTGATGCTGATTGGCTGCTGTTCATTTCTTCATTTTTATTTCTTTTTTACCTGCAGCTGGGCAGCAGTTGAGTATAAGTTTTTATACAGAACTTACTCTGCTGAGCTGAGGAAATTGTGAGGTAAAATGTCTTCCTTTTTTACATAGAGATGCTCAGGTGATATTTTCCTGTCAGCTTTTTACAGTTATACTGCATTAGTTTCAAGTAATTTAGCATATGAGTATTATGTCCCTTTAATATATGTCTTATTAAAATTCATGCAAATATGTTGTCACTTTGTTGTCTACATCCATGAACTTTCATATCTTGTGCAATGTTTTAATGAGCCACTAAATATTAAATGCTTGGTGATCACTTATAGTAAGTCCTAATTGTGGGAAAAATGCCAAGGAATTCAGAGTAACTAACTCACTCTCTAAATCTAAATATCTAGTACAAATTCAGTCAATGCTATCCAGTTATAATATTCCACACAGGTTAAATTATTACAAGACGTATTATTACAAGACTTTACGGAGCTTGATGCCCTGTGTTTCTGGTGAGCCTAAAGACCGCTGCTCCATAACCTGTCAGCCTGCTCTGAGGTGGCGGACAGAAATCACCAGAAATCAACCCGATCCAATACGATCGGGTTGATTGACACCCCCTGCTAGCGGCCGATTGGCCGCGAATCTGCAGGGGGCGGTATTGCACCAGCAGTTCACAAGAACTGCTGGTGCAATGATAAATGCTGAGAGAGTATGCTGTCAGCATTTATCGATGTGCAGCGGACATGATCCGCAATATCCTTTACAGTTAATACATTTTCATCATGCCATAGTTGTACAAGCATGGCTTTTTAATGTCAGTATAAAACTTGACATCCTGTAGTTATCAGGACATTTCTACAAACACAATGTAACCCTATAAAAGTACATGTAATTAAAAAGTACTCATCTTACGCAATGGGAAATTCCACATATGGTGTGACTAAAAGTAGAAGTGTATATAGGAACATACATAAGTGTGGGAAAGCACTTGGAGGGTTTGTAAGGGAGGAAGAGTACCTGGGGATTGTGTATAAGGGTGGGTGATTGCCAGGGTATGTGTAGAAGAGTTTTGGGGGGGTGTTAAGGGTAGAAAGTGTGCCTTTTATGGGTCATCATAAGATTAGGAAAGTGCTTGGGCATGTTCATTGGATGAGAAGAGCTTCTTTACATTTAAGTGTAGGTAGAAGAAATAGAGCCTGGTGGGAGTACACATGACTTGGACAGTGCCTGGTGGGTTTGTGTAAGGTTGGTAGTGTACCTAGAAGGTTTATAGTTGGAAGAGCATGTGGGGTTTCTTTAATGGAAAACTGCCCGGGTTTGTGCACAAGGATGGGAGAGCATCTAGGGTATAAGGCTGCTATTATGCCCAGGGCTATCTGTATAAGGCGTAGGATGGTGGAGAGCTGATCAGAATACCTGGAGTTGTATTGAATGATGAGTCAAAATTCCCATCCCCTTCTGTTTAATTTTTTTTTTTTTATTAGTTTATGTATTTTTTTTTCTAATAAACCCCCTCACCACACACCAGATCATACCCCAATTACACAATCTATCTTGGGATAGATTGCTTTAAAAAATGAGGGACCAATTACACATGTTTCTATATTTCAATCCCTTCACCCTATCATGGACTGCCCTGCTAATTAGATATGACTAGGGTGATCATATTGCCGCTTTAAAAAGGGACACATATGAAAAATATATATATTAGGACTGTTTTCAGGGCTGTTTAAAGAAATGTTTTGTATAAGAACCCTGACATATGTATTTTTCATATGTGTCCCTTTTTAAAGCAGCAATATGGTCACCCTAGCTATGGCACATACTGGGA
The DNA here is from genome assembly GCF_027579735.1 of Bombina bombina. NCBI lineage: Eukaryota > Metazoa > Chordata > Amphibia > Anura > Bombinatoridae > Bombina > Bombina bombina. Next base: position 1,226,124,714 of record NC_069499.1, on the reverse strand, counting down.
AAGTCTGATAACTATAGTATCTTTTGGTACATACAACATGTCAGTTCTTGCGCACACTTTCTATATACATTACACATGGGATAATTGTGTGTCCTGGATGTCGATACTTTTTATTTATTGATACACGCATGCAGCGCTTCTCTTGTTGTTTGTATATTTGTAGGATACAGTGATGTGCCCCAAGGACCTCCTATAATAGTGCAAGTACCATGGAGGGGCAATTTGTTGTGAGGAAGGGCGTTATTGAAAGATTTAATAAAAAGCTGTGCTGATTATCTATCCCTGGAACTGAATTAACTTTATGATATTTTTTTATAACGTTAATTTAATGTGCTTGGCCCTAAAAGCTTACTTCTAGAAGCATGTTAAGCTAACATACTTGGCATTGTAGGGGTTAAAAGCCTGTTCTCCTTATCTCCTCTACTGAGGCCAGCTAATGGAGCCAGATTGCAAGTGGCGCATGAATGATAACTGCTAAAAGCGCGCAACTTGATATTACAAGTCCATGTAAATCCCATTTATTTGCAGGTAGTACAAGTTGAAAAAGTTACAGGTTGTGCTAAAATATTTAGTGTGATTTGAGACCTGAAGTAAAATGTAAGGGTTAAAACATTTTTTATATCAAAACACATAAAAAAAAATAATAATAATACACTAATAGATACACTTTTTTTTTTTTTTTTACTATTGATAAAAAGGTTTTAAAAGGGTTAAAAGGGATATGGTATATGGCAAGGTGTTTGACTGGCAAGAACACCATGTGTATGTATGATATATAAAAAGGTATCACATTTAACACCAGCAATCATATCCTTGAGTTCTGTTTCTAGTCAGAAATGTATGCAAACAATTTTTAAATTTATCTAAGGTATTGGCATTTACTAACTCCTTAGGTAATGAGTTCCACAATTGTATTGCTCTTACAGTGAAAAAAATGTTTACGTTTCTGGAGATTAAAGCTCCTTTTCTCCAGCCTTAAATTGTGACCTCTTGTCACAAACAATTTTCTTGGAATAAACAGAGCTTCTGCCATCTCTAAATATGGGCCTTGAATATATTTATATAAAGCAATCATGTCAAGTCTTAAGCGCTTTTTTTCTAGAGAAAACAGTTTAGCTAATCTCTCCTCATATCTTAAATTCACCTTCCTCTTATTAGTTTTGTGTCCCTCCTCTGAAATTTTTCTAAGTCTGCAATGTCTTTTTTAGAGATTGGTCCCCAGAACTGTACTCCATACACAAGGTGAGGTCTAACCAGGGATTTATATAGTGACAGAATTATGTTTTCTTCCTTTGCATCAATGCTATATATATATATATATATATGTTATTTTTAAAATATATATATATTTAAAAATAAAAAGAATGTTTACTTCTATGTGAAGAACATAGCAATTTCAAGTAGTTTTAAAGCACCTTCAGCTTAGCACAGTTGACCTAACGCAAGCAATTACTAATGGATTGTTTTGTTGTGGGTCCTATAATAGTCTATGATGAGCGTTAGTTTGCAAGTTTGCGATATCTAGTCCTAAAGTTAGTGCACCTGAGTCTTTTACTCGCACACTCATTCTTTACTTTCAACTTGTAATATGTGAGCTAATCCAGCCGCACTAATTTTACTTTGAGCGCAGTTTATGTGTAAGCGGAAAATACAACCGAATAGGGTGCCACTGTTAAAGGGACATAAAACCCCAAAATTTTCTTTTCTGATTCAGATAGAGCATGTCATTTTAAACAACTTTCCAAATTACTTCTATTGTCAATTTTGTTTCATTCTCTTGGTATCTTTAGTGAAGTTGCAGCAATGTATTACTGGGAATTAGCAGAAGACATTGGTAAACCAATGGCAAGAGGCATATTTATGCAACCACCAATCAGCAGCTAGCTCCCAGCTCCTGAGCCTACCTAGGTATCCTTTTCAACAAAGAATACCAAAAAAACAAACCATATTAGATAATAGAGTAAATTGGAAAATTGGTTAAAATGGTATGCTCCATCTGAATCATGAATGAAAATGTTTGGGTTTCATGTCCCTTTAATCTGGCCCTTAAAGGGACAGTAAAGTCAAAACTAAACTTTCATGATTCAGATAGGGCATGCAATTTTAAACAACTTTCAAATTTACTTTTATCATCAAATTTGCTTTGTTCCCTTGGTGTTATTTTTGAAAAGCTAAACCTAGCTAGGCTCAAACTGATTTCTAAACAGTTGAAAACCGCCTCCTAGCTCAGAGCATTTTGAAAGTTTTTCGCAGTTAGACTGTGCTAGTTCACATGTGTCATATAGATAACATTGTGCTCACTCCCGTGAAGTTATTTAGGAGTCTTCACTGATTGACTACACTGCATGTCTGTCAAAGGCACTTAGATAAGGAGGCTGTCTGGAAAGGCTTAGATACAAGGTAATCACAGAGGTAAAAAGCATATTAATATAACTGTGTTGGTTATGCAAAAACGGGGAATGGGTGATAAAGGGATTATCTATCTTTTTAAATAAGAAAATTTTTGGTGTAGACTGTCCCTTTAATGTTTAAGTGCATGGCTTATAAACAGAAGGTTTTTTGTTTGAGCAGCTTAATCTTCTTGGCTGCAGTCATGGACAACTGGGTAGGTCGGTGGGGGCAAGAGGGGCAAATGTTCCAGCATGGAATTTTTCTCCTTACATTTTATACTTGCCAATTGCCACTATTTTCCCAGGACAGTTCCATGGTATAATTGTTCCATGAGTCTGAGGTGGGCCTGGCATCAATGTTTTTGTCTGTTGAGATTAGATATGAGGTCTTTCTTGGTCTTATGCATATATTGTGGCATCAGAGTCTTCACACTTTACATTAGCAGAACAGCTGAATAATAAAATATCTAATCTGGTGAATTGACATCTGTGTATCTCCTGCAGTTTACAGATTTCATAAAATATAAACAGAATTTAATATTTTTTGCATGTGCATATTGTCTAAAGTTTACATTAGTTGTTTTGGGAGAGGCAGAAAGACCAGAGCTGTGGAAGTTATTGGTGGTCAAAGTCAATACTCCTGTAACCTGCTAATTTATTGATTTACTGCAAAGCATCATGGGATTTCTTTTCTAATGGCAACCTATATCCGAGGAAAAGTACCCATTTGAGTAACTCTACCGATGCCACTGATCTAACATTTTTAAATGGATGTGTAGCTTGTATGTGTATAACAAACAACTCCCTTCTGCAGCACAATGCCACTGATGTTATTTCACGTTGGCCTTTTCATTTTCTTATTTTCTTCTCTTGAAAAAATGTTTGCAGTATGTTGCTCAGGAATGTGCTGTAATTCGTGTCATGAGATTAAGATTTTGTAAATTCTACACAATTGAAATAAATAGGATATTAAATGTAAAAAAGATATATTTTAATACCAGATGTGTAGTTAGTCAAGCATAATCCCTTAAGGACCAGCGACGTACCCTGTATGTCACTGGCCTTTTTTTGGGACTTGATTGTTTTATAGCGCGGTCTTGCCACCAGCGTTGAGACTGCTCTATTCCACAAAGCCTGCTGGAGGGAGTGCATTAATAGCGTGTTCTTGCTAGACTTGTGCTATTATGACCTGACAAAACACTTAAAGACCAGTGACATACAGGGTACATTGTGGTCATTAAGGGGTTAAAAAAATAAGGGCATTTCCAAGCTAGCATAATTAGAAATTCTAAACTTGCTTTACTAGAAATCTTAATCACATTGTTTATCTTGCAACTTAAAGTGATGGTAAATCCTAGGACACTAGGATTTACCAGTGCTATAGATAAAGGGGACTTTCAGTCATGACATAAAAATCTTTATGCTGAAAGTACCTTTATTTGCCCGCAAGTTTATGCGGAGCTGAACGCCTCCAGCCGCACACGGCAAAACACTATTTTCCCAATGAGGTGACGTTTCCACCTCTAAGCCAATAGCATTCTAGCCATACAGCATAGGTGGAATCATCACCTCAGTGAAAAAATAGCATTTTGCTGTGGGCGGCCGGAGGCGCTCTGCATAAACTCAGGGGCAAGTAAAGGTACTTTCAGCATAAAGTTTGTTATACTTTATGACTGAAAGTCCCCCTGGTAAAACCTAGCGTTTCAAAAATGCTAGGATTTGCCATCACTTTAATATTTCACTACTGCAATCACAGTATCAGTTTTTCTATGTTTAGGTATGTTAAGAAAAAGAAAATGTAACATTGAAAGAGGAGATACTATCCTTGTGCTGTCAGTAGCTACTTGATAACGTGGGATGTGTGAGATGTGTTTTGAGCACATGTATGTAATAAACAGTCATTTATCATCAGGCTGTTGCTTTAGTACTACATGTTAAAGTAGCATTGCTAATGTCCTTCTAACAATGTTGAACCTCATCCTATATTCTCTTAACAAGCCTAATGATCACATAACCCAGATAAGTATATTTTCCTCTGGCTATAAGATGCACATGAAGGCCTAGATGAGGACCTGTGAATGAAAATTCCAAGAACAGCTGGCCCGAGCCTGCTTATTTTATGAAGCAGTCTGCACTGCCTCCAAGTGTTCAGTTTTATTATTACCTTTAGTTTTCAAAGTAGCATATTCTAGTTGTAAACTATCCAGATGTTTATTATTGTTGTTATCGTTGATATTATTATTTATCTTTATAGCCCCTGCATATGCTACACTACTATGCTTTTAGGGATAAAATTTATAAAGTAAAATAAGAAAAGACAATTATACAAAAAGGGGCACAAGGCCCTGTACTGAGTTACCATCTGATGTATATTACCTTCCAACAAGTCGATCTACAGGACAGGTGATCTAGTGAGCTTACTAGGCTTGCCATCTTTAAATCTAAATAAAGTCATATATTTTAATACTCTTATGCAGCAATTCAAACACAAGCTCAAACTACTGGTATAGCTATGTGAGCTATGTATTCAATTAGCCTTTGCAGAGACAGTGCTAAATATTTTTATCTTAATTGGACATTTAATAATAGATTCTTTAAAAATGCTATCTGCATTCCCCATTAATATTCTAGATTTTGGCCTTTAAAGTCAACAAAAATTCACAGTAACACAAACTACACATATCCTGTACATGTACACACACTCAAATACACAGAAACACACACTACATAGCATACACTTACACATGCAGATACACACACTACATAGCATACACTTATACATGCAGATACACACACACTACATAGCATACACTTGTACATACAGATACACACACACACTACATAGCATACACTTATATATGCAGATACACACACACACTACATAGCTTACACTTATACATGCAGATACACACACACACACACACTACATAGCTTACACTTACACATGCAGATACACACACTACATAGCATACACTTATACATGCAGATACACACACACTACATAGCATACACTTATACATACAGATACACACACACTACATAGCATACACTTGTACATACAGATACACACACACACTACATAGCATACACTTATATATGCAGATACACACACACACTACATAGCTTACACTTATACATGCAGATACACACACACACTACATAGCTTACACTTATACATGCAAATACACACACTACACAGCATACACTTCTAAATGCAGATACACACACTACAGAGCTTGCACGTATACATGCAGATACACACACACTACATAGCTTACACTTATATATGCACATACACACACAATACACAGCATACACTTATACATGCAGATACACACACACACTAAATAGCTTACACTTATACATGTACACACACACACACTACATAGCTTAAATTATACATGCAGATACACTACATAGCATACACTTATACATGCAGATACACCCACACATGTATACATACAGATATACATACACACACTACATACCTTACACGTATACATACATGCAGATACACACACACACACACTACATAGCTTACACTTATACATGCAGATACACTACATAGCATATACTTATACATGCAGATACACATACACACTTATACATACATATACACTACATAACATACACTTATACATGCAGATACTCTACATAGCATACAATTATACATGCAGATACACACAAATAATTTTACATACAGATACACACACACACTACATAGCAAAACTTTATACATGTACATACACACACTCTACATAGTTTACAATTATACATTCAGATACACAAACACGCACTACATACCTTACACGTATACATACATGCAGATACACACACACACTACATAGCTTACACTTATACATGCAGATACACTACATAGCATATACTTATACATGCAGATACACATACACACTTATACATACAGATACACTACATAACATACACTTAAGATACATAAGATACTCTACATAACATACACTTATACATGCAGATACTCTACATAGCATACAATTATACATTCAGATACACACAAATAATTTTACATACAGATACACACACACACTACATAGCATACACTTATACATGCAGATACACACACTACATAGCAAACACTTATACATGCAGATACACACACACTTATACATACAGATAGACACACAAACTACATCATATATGGGTATCTGTAACTCATTGTATGGGATCCTGGGGTTGGCAAGCACATAAGCTGGCAGTATGAGGTTGCCACTGTTTGTTACCCTGGTGTTAGCACTGCTCATCATATAAAATTGAAGGCATGCTAGTATTATCATCAGGGGTTAGACGTCATAACTACCAGGGGTTAGAGGTCACCATTACCTGAGGGTATACAGCATTCTTTTTTTTTTTTTTTTTTTTTTAATTTTTTCTTTATTTAACATATCAATGTATATAAAACATATATATGACACGTAAGTTTCTATACAGCAAGATAAAAAAGAAGACAATACAGAAAAAAAAGAAAAGGAAAGAAAAGAGATTAAACTAGCAGCAATTACATATCAACTTAACATATACACCAATACTTTGACCCTTTCATATATTCCAGTTAAACAAAACCAACAAACAAACAACACAAAAACAACAAGACACACACACAAAAAAAAAGAAAGAAAAAAAAAAGTTATAAAACCTCTAGCTCCCCACGCGTCCCTCTCTCCAACTCAGCCAATCAGTAGACCTAATTTAACTTTATATATATAATTTGTTCTATACGATATGTAAGGTCATTGCCCTGAGAGCAAACAAAACGCTTCCAGGTATTGCAGAACTTTTCCCCTGAGGTCCCTCCTATTTTGAGATCATAAGCTGCTTTAATTACTGTATCTAATAGTAATTTCCTTATTTCCGCTATTGACGGAACTTTGTCTACAATCCAGTATCTAAAAATGAGTGTTCTAGTAATTGTTAATGCTACCACCAGAAAGTTAATATCTCTATCCCATGAAGCATGGGATCTAAGAAAAAAAATGGAATCCTTAGTTAAGCATTCTTACTCCTGCTTAAACCACACACTATTACTTTTCCACAAGGAATCTAACAGGTATCTAACCCTGGGAGAGAAAAGCCAGCTGCTTCTGAGTATGGGCCCAATAGAATTTTTTTTTTTTTTAAATGCATGGGGCAATGTGGGAAGGATGGCAAGCAACCCGGGACAGCGGGACAGACCCATAAAATCAGGACTGTCCCACGAAAACCGGGACAGTTGGGGGGCAGGGTATTGGGCCATGCACAACACAGCAAACATTTGTTTCGCTAAGTATACATTATCTGTCTTGACAGGGCAGGAATGTGTGATTTGACGGGACTGTACTCCCATAAGTGGCCTTTCACTAATAATATATATATATATATAGTATATATTGCATATGAAAAAAGAATTGCTAGCAACATGGCAATACAATAATTACATACACTTACAAAACACACTTTTTAAAAATATAAAAATATTTTATGTAAATGTTAGTGACCGACAAATTTGTACAGTTTTGTTTAGTCATGGTAACGGTAAATGTGTTGTAAATCTTGGTCCTGCATGCGAAATTCATAAAGACTCTATTTCCCCTGTGGAGTATCATATCTACCGGTCATGTCTCACTAATTTAAACCTAATGATTTTAATCGACTCTCTCATCCTTTCCCGCCTCAATTACTGCAACTCTGTCCTCTCTGGTCTCCCCAGCTGCCACCTAGTTCCTTTGAAAACCATAATGAATGACTCTGCCAGGCTCATGTTCCTTACACGTCACTCTTCATCTGCTGCACCTTTCTGCCAATCCCTTCACTGGCTTCCTCTTGCCTCTAGGATCAAACACAAAATTCTCACTCTGACATACAAAGGCCTCAACTTTACTGCTCCCCTTATATATCAGACCTTGGGGCCTATCTATCAAGCTACGAATGGAGCTTGATGTCCCTTGTTTCTGGCGAGCCTGCAGGCTCGCCAGAAACAGCAGTTATGAAGCAGCAGTCACAAAGACTGCTGCTCCATAGCCTGTCCGCCTGCGGACAGACATCGCCGGAAATCAACCCGATCGAGTACGATTGCGTTGATTGACACCCCCCTGCTGGCGGCCCATTGGCCACGAGTCTGCAGGGGGCGGCGTTGCACCAGCAGCTCTTGTGAGCTGCTGGTGCAATGCTAAATACGGCGAGCGTATTGCTTGCCGTATTCAGTGAGGTCTGGCGGACCTGATCCGCACTGTCGGATCAGGACCGCCAGACTTTGATAAATTGGGGCCAATGTCTCCAGATACTCTCCCTCCCATCCCCTTCGCTCTGTTCATGACCTCCTACTCTCCTCCTCTCTTTTTACCTCCTCACACTAACGTTTACAGGACTTCTCCAGACTGGCTCCCATCATGTGGAGCTCTCTGCCTCCCTCCACAATACTCTCCCCTAGTTTTGAAATCTTCAAGCGCTCCCTAAAGACTCTACTGTTCAGGGATGCATACAACCTACACTAACCTTTCTCTATAACAGTTCCTCTCCTTCATTGCTATCCCCTTGAACCCCCTTAGCATATAAGCCTATGAGTCGAGCTGTTTGTAGATCACCTTCTTAAGAGCTTACTACAACAGTGCGACTCTTGGCAGGGCCCTCTACCCATATGATCCCTATAATTGTTTTGTTGTACTCCGCCTATGTTTATAGCGCTGCAGAATCTGTTGCCGCTCTACAAATAACCAATAATAATAAATAAAAATGTTTTATAGAGCGAGTTTTTTATTTTTTTAAAGGGGTAGTAAACATTAAGGGACATTAATGGAGCAAAAAATTTGGAAAAAAAACCGAATACCCTACTCGCATGCAATCCAAGCCAATTTCATATTCTTGTGTGTTAACCCAACATAAAATATGAATATTCCGTCAGCTGGCCATTTTTATATTTGCTGGCACCAAAATCTCCATTGCTAGGAGATGGAGACAGCCGGATCCACCTGCCTTGACTGACATTAACCAAACCTTAGAAACATATGCCCAGATGGAAAAAGGATTCTACCAACACCTAAACAAAATGGACTCATACTGGAAAGTTTGGGATCTCTGGATCCATAGAAATCAGCCCCCCAGGGTCCTATAAATTCTACCTAGATCCCCAGACATCCCATTTGGTCATGACCGTTATCGAGAGGCCCCTCTCGATTTAAGAAGCCTCTCCTCTCCTTTACCTTTCTCTTTCCCCCTATTATGGTCCCACCCACCCCCATCCCCCCTTGCTCCATTCAGTGACTCTTGGGGTTTTTTCCACCCACCCCTCTTGGTAGCCGTCTTGCCCTGTGTACTCCTCTTACTTTTTCCTTACTCCCCTACTCTCTTCGGCTCCCGCTGCCTGGGCGCCCTGATAGTGGGCGGTGGGGGTTTCTGGAGATTTCAGACGTGTCTCTTTCATGCCTGGGAGATCTGACTCTCCCTTGTAATAATTGATTTAAAAATAAAAAGAATGTTTACTTCTATGTGAAGAACATAGCAATTTCAAGTATTTTTAAAGCACCTTCAGCTTAGCACAGTTGACCTAACGCAATCTAACGCAAGCAATTACTAATAGATTCTTTTGTTGTGCGTCCTATAATAATCTATAATGAAGGGGAGTTTGCAAGTTTGCGATATCTAAAGTCCTGAAGTTAGTGCACCTGAGTCTTTCACTCGCACACTCATTTTTTACTTTCAACTTGTAATATGTGCGCTAATCCAGCTGCGCTAATTTTTTACTTTGAGCACAGTTAGAGTGTGAGTGGAAAAAACAACCGAATAGGGTGCCACTGTTAAAGGGACATAATACCCCAAACTTTTCTTTCCTGATTCAAACAGAGCATGTAATTTTAAACAACTTTCCAAGTTACTTCTATTGTCAATTTTGTTTCATTTTCTTGGTATCGTTGGTGAAGTTGCAGCAATGTATTACTGGGAACTAGCAGAAAACATTGGTAAACCAATGGCAAGAAACATATTTATGCAGCCACCAATTACCAGCTAGCTCCCAGCTCCTGAGCCTACCTAGGTACCCTTTTCAACAAAGAATATAAAAAAAACAAACCATATTAGATAATAGAGTAAATTGGAAAATTGGTTAAAATGGTATAACAGTTCCTCTCCTCCATTGCTATCCCCTTGAACCCCCTTAGCATGTAAGCCTATGAGTCGGGCTGTTTGTAGATCACCTTCTTAAGAGCTTACTACAAAAGTCCGACTCTTGGCAGGGCCCTCTACCCATATGATCCCTATAATCAGGGCCGCCACTAGAAATTTTGGGGCCCCTGACTCAACCATTGATCAGCCCCCCCCCCCCCTTTGACAGGTGCATTTTTTGACCAAGTGACTAAAACGTATATGCACTTTATTCTTAATTGTCTACTTAAACTTGGAAATGTTGTAAAGGTAGTAACATACACACACACAGACACACCCATACACTGAAACACACAAATACACTCACACATAAAGATTCACATATAGACACTCTAGCAGACACACAAAGAAACACACACAGACACCCAAACACTCAGCACTTGTTTACATTGACCTGACAAGTAATGAGGTAAACTACAGTTTTGTAAAAAAAGGAGATTTAGAAAACAAAATATGGAGTTCTGATTATCTTTTTGTAAAGGAAGATGACAACTAAATTATGACAACAGCATGCAGTGGCTGAAAGGAAGGGCCCTGAACTTCCTAAACAATAATTTAAAGGTTAAATGGTGGAGTGGTTACTTCCGGAAAGGTCTTGTTAGTCTCAAAGTCTGTAGAAAGATGTGAATAATTAGTAGTAAGGTCAAAATGTCGTAAAAAGGAACAGACAATGGACACACACACAAACTCAAACTTGCACATACACCCAAGGAAACACCAACAGCCATATACACACATACACACACAGCGACACCCACAGAAAACACACAAAGACATGCACACACACACAGAGAGACAACCACATGAAAAACACAGAAAGACATACATACACACACCCTCACTGAGACATCCACAGAAAACACACAAAGACATACACACACCCTCACAGAGACACCCACAGAAAACACAGACATACATACATACATACATACACACAAACACCCTCACAGAAACACCCATAGAAAAAGCTTAAAGACATATGTACACACCCTCACAGACATCCACAGAAAATGCACAAAGACATACATCCCCACCCTCACAGAGAGACCCACAGATAAAAAATACATACACATAGAGACACAAACCAAAGCACAAAGACATAAACACATGCACCCACAGAAACACTCACAGGAGGAAACATTTATGGACCTTGCATCCCCTAAATCAACAGTGTGTGACATGCATGATTAAAAAAAAAATGCAGAAATTAAGAGATCACTTTTTAAAGAATCATATTTGTAAATGTGCAAACAAAAATAATTCTGTGAATTCAAAATTGTACATTAATGAGCTGGGTAGATGGCTAGATGAAGAAAAGTATCTTTAAAAGGTTGACATATGTTTGTTTGTTTTTTCCCCATTTTCCCCTACCAAGAGCACCACTTCAAATATAGTGTACAATTTTTCCCATCTGTCAGCTGTTTTTATGGATTTTGAAAATGCTGTACTCTATATGGTCTTGGTGGGACCATAAGCTGTGGTAGTCATACCATTAGATCTGGTTAAATGCAGGATTTAGGCTTGTTGGTATGTATTTCAAAACTAAGTCAGCTGTAATGTAAACTGAACAGTTTTAAGTTAACCTGTCTCATTTCAAACACTGAGCAATCTTAGTCTGAGAGTATAAAATTTTATGCAGATGTAAAAATCTTAGATAAAATGTCTCCTTGCATCTGGAAAGTCCTTGCATAAAGGTGCAGTAAACTGGAATGTAATATATATATATATATATATATATATATATATATATATATATATAAAATGCATATCTGCCAAAAGGGCATCTACCATTTGTGTATTGAGGAGGAAACATGATGGTTTTAAATATAGAATTTCTACAGCATTGTCAAATAATCATAAATACACTGCTGCTAAACAAAATGGACCCCTAGCCCCACCATACAACTACTACCACACTGAAGTTACAATCCAAAATTGCACAAAGAAATAAAAAACATTTGCTAAGTAAGTCCTACCTCCACTTCAAATGAAAGTGATCTGCCGTCTGACTCAGGTACACACTGTACAAAGTGCCAAGTCTGTCTCACACTGAGCATAGTGGTTTAGTGCACACTAAGAAATCCTCTCAAATGCTAATACTTTACTCCTTGTAATAACATTTCCCATGCTGAATTAGCACTCTGCTGTAGTACCCACTGGTGGCTGCCAAAATGTAAAACAAATGTATTATTTTTTTTTAGTTCTTGCCTCATGGGCCCCCCCTGGCTCATTGGGCCCCTGACAGGAGTCACCCCTGTCACCCCCTGATGGCGGCCCTGCCTATAATTGTTTTGTTGTACTCTGCCTTTGTTTATAGCACTGCGGAATCTGTTGGCGCTCTACAAATAACCAATAATAATAATAAATAAAAATAAGTAAGTTTTCTCATTTTTATAAAATTTTCTTTTATTTCTTTTTAACTATTTTCACATTTTCTGTTTTTCAGTCGACTGTTTTATAGAGTGAGTTTTTTTATTTTTTTAAAGGGGTAGTAAATATTAAGGGCCAGTTTACGAGTAGAGGGATGCATCGGGTAGCACTCCCATCACGAGTTAAGCAAAAAAACAAAGTTAGAATATTGCAACTGTGTTAACATATTGCCCCATAGAAGTTAATGGAGCAAAAAAGTTGGGAAAAAAACGAATACCCTACTCGCATGCAAAGCCAATCTCATATTCTCGTGTGTTAACCCAACATAAAAATATGAATATTCCGTCAGCTGGCCATTTTTATATTTGCTGCCGCCAAAAGCCTCTCCTCTCCTTTACCTTTCTCTTTCCCCCTATTATGGTCCCACCCCCCCATCCCCCCTTGCTCCCTTCAGTGACTCTTGGGGTTTTTTCCACCCACCCCTCTTGGTAGCCGTCTTGCCCTGTGTACTCCTCTTACTTTTTCCTTACTCCCCTACTCTCTTCGGCTCCACCTGCCTGGGCACGCTGATAGTGGGCGGTGGGGGTTTCTGGAGATCTCAGACGTGCCTCTTTCATGCCTGGGAGATCTGACTCTCCCTTATAATAATTGCTTTATTGCTTGGGCCTCTATGGGAGGATAACATTCCTTTGTGAGGCCTACAGGCCTCGCTCAGAAATAGTTTGGAAATTTACACTGGTAACTGAGGCTAGATCAGCTATAGAACCTTCCCTTTGATATATGCCCCTTTACTCTCCCACTCTCACATGAGTTGATGCACTTTGGCAAATCCTTTATAGTGTCACACGTTAAGTTATAAAGAGGGACACCATATGAGTCCTATAACAGTTCTCCTTCTACTAGTACAATAACGGGTCCTCCCTCACTCGTTTTATTTATGATGTCCAAAGGTCATCCCCAAAAAGCTATAGTGGACTATAACTTGTTAGAGAGGCACTTATATATTTTAGGTTGCTATTAATACCTAGTTTTCCCAATTACAACTTTATATGTTCATAATAGTGGTTTAGGTGGTGTACCATTAGTGCAGCTTATTGTACGCATGCAGTTATGCCTTAATCTAAATCTCTCTAACTATGCAGAACTTGGAATAACTTTGAAAATGAGGTCTGTCATCTGAGACCCAGGAGCGGTCTCCTCTGGTCAAAATAACCTTCTGTGATTTCGTCTAATGTTTGTGAGGTTCTAGAGTGGCCTCTTGTGTCAGTTGGGAGGTTTGTGCTTAACTGACCTATGTTTCATGTATGTATTGCACTATTTTTCTATTCCACATGTCTGCATTTTATCTATGTTTTGTGTTGAATTTTAAATAAAAAATATTATTTAAAAAAAAAATAATGAAAAATGAATATTTCAATGTTCTTCACAGAGTAGAATATTTTCTTTTTATTCATAAATACATATTTCTACAAATATGTGATTTTTTTGGAACAATCTATCTATCTATCTATCTATCATCTATCCATCCATATATATATATATATATATATACACCCACACATATAATTATATATATATCTGTATAAATATCTACTGATATATAGGAATATCTATTTATTAATATTTAGAACATGTGAAGAACATTGGAATGTGAATATTACATAAATATGCTTTTTCATGTTTTCACCTACTTGACTGCAAAGGACGCAAATGCACTTACTATATATATATATATATATATATATATATATATATATATATATATATATAGTATGTCTTTATATGTATACATATGTATTTATGTGTTTATATGTGTATATAGTCTGTAAATAAATGTATACACATATAAATACATATGTACACACATATATATACATTTATATATACAGTACATACATATACATCTTTAGTCATGTATATGTATGTTTGTCTATGTTAAAGTCCTTTGTCTGCCGTTTTTTTCTATCACCTGAAATCTCATATCATTGGCCGTTATAACTTTTTTGTGTAATATATTTTTGTTTAATAATGTTTAATAGATGGTGTTATTATGAGTGTAACTGTAATGTGTAATGTATGTTTGATGTGTTTTATTTCATAAAACAGTTAACCAGAGCTCTGAGGACACACTAACCCGACAAGCATTAGCTTGAATTGCACTCAAGAGATCACATTTACTTTCAACTTGTAATAACAGCGCAATTTAACCTGCGTGCAAACATAAGCGGAAAAAACAATATTGCTTGTGCACAAACATTTGCGCTCCACTCATAGGGGCCCATTTATCAAGCTCCGTATGGAGTTTGTGGGCCCGTGTTTCTGACGAGTCTTCAGACTCGCCAGAAACAGCAGTTATGAAGCAGCGGTCTAAAGAATCGCCACAATTCAACCCGATCGTGTTGATTGACACCCCCCTGCTGGCGCCCATTGGCCGCGAGTCTGCGGGGGGTGGCGTTGCACCAGCAACTCTTGTGAGCTGCTGGTGCAATGCTGAATACGGAGAGCGTATTGCTCTCAGCATTCAGCGAGGTCTTGCGGACCTGAACAGCACTGTCGGATCAGGTCCGCAAGACCTTTGATACATAGGCCTCATAGTGTGGCCCAATATGTTTTATAAATTGTTTCACAAATGGGCTTATTGAATTGAGTGATTGCTTGGTCAGCATTTTCAATCTTTGCTAAGAGATAACTTCAGCATAGTCAAAAGGCATTATTTTGGGTATATCCCTGGATGAGAAAATGATCATATTTACACTAACAACATGTCAGTTTGTTTTGTACTTACATTATTTTTTCAAGGTAGGGGATGCCCCATTGTCATTATTTGTAAAGCAGAAGCTCTTCCTCTTTCTCTATTGGAGAGCTAAGGAATGAGCCTCTGTTGTCATCATCATATGGTACACATCATGTGATATACAGTGTGTAAGTACCTAGATACAGAGAAACTTCCTTACTAATACTAGGACAGAAAGAAAGAGTCTATTACAGAGCCCATATCTTAGGCCCACAACACAAATAAAATATGCAATTACTTATTTAATAGAGGGAAGAGGGGTTGCATGTCTTTCTAGGGTGCAGATTATAAAAAAAATGTTAACACCTACAGAACTCACCAACAAGGAGTTTGGGCTTAGAAAGAAGATGACTCTAACAGAGACCCACTTGTTTGACCCAGAAGGACATACAATCCCTTATTACTAAAATAGAAGACCCTCTTTCAAATGAAGGATTCCTCTAGTATGCCGACGACCACCTGGCCCACTGAACTAAAGAGACATTTTCAAGGAGGGGGCTGTTATGGAGCTTCTACCCCCCTATTATATACTTAAAAGGGGGATGAGTCCCCTTATCCATAAACAGGTACACACAAAGAGGAACTCCAGCACTCCAGTAATAGAAAAAGGCAATTTATTAAGCAACGTTTCGGGGTCACAGCCCCTTCCTCATGCTATATCTTTATTAAACAACACATCACCATTTAAATACCCTCCTCTAGGCGCCAAAAATGCACCTACATTGGGGAATTGTCTCCCTCTAGTGGTTATTTATGGTCACTATACCAAATGTATATACTATTTCCTAAGTGATATATATTGCTACTTATAAACACAATACACTATGGTTACAACTATACAGGAATATACAACAATATCAAAAATGCATAAATGTATGAAAAATCTTATCTACAAATGTATAAAAGAATTATTTTGTAAAACAAGTGTATAAAAAATGAAGATGCAGATATCTATATTTTTTGTATGTTTTACTCTACTCAATTAATATAGGTTCACTTACTCAAAGCTCATTTTCCAAAATCATATAGCTATTTGAATAGTCATAGGGGGGATATATAGAAAAGCAGACTTATATTTTCAAATCTTGTTATGCAATATTATAACCTTGGATAAACTACTAAAAGAAATTTGTTCCTTGGAGGAAGTACATAATGCTTTAGAATAAACTTTAGAAAAAACATAATGCTTTTAGAAAAAACAAGACAAGTCATAATCTCTGTTGAGACCCCTAGGTTGAAGTGTAGCTAGTTGGTGTATCCACCACATTTCCCTTTGTTGGAGGAGACGTTCCCTATCCATTCCATTTCTATTAGGGCCTACATGGTCTATTATCTGCCACCTCATCTGGCTGACACTATGTCCTTTCTCTAGGAAATGACTTGAGACTGGGGCATCTTTGTTATTACACCTAATGTTCGATCTGTGCTGACTCATACGGTCACGGGCCTTACGAGTAGTCTCGCCGATATAAACCAAGGAACATGGGCATTTTATAAGGTAAATTACATGAGTTGTCTCGCAGGTATAGAAGCCTTTGATATTGTATTTCCTACCACTTTGAGGGTGGTGGAAATTCTCTCCTTTAATGATCGAATGGCAACTCATGCAATTGTAACAGGGGAACGTACCTACTCTCTTTTTCCCAG
This sequence comes from Bombina bombina, assembly GCF_027579735.1. Lineage (NCBI taxonomy): Eukaryota > Metazoa > Chordata > Amphibia > Anura > Bombinatoridae > Bombina > Bombina bombina. The sequence continues at coordinate 1,226,107,347 of NC_069499.1, read as the reverse complement.
TGATTGTCTGTTGTATTTTACCCGTGGTCCCCAAGTCTGTTTTAACAAGCTGGTCTCTTAGGCTCTTGACCCTTTTATAGGCCATGAGTGGTGGTTTTTTAAAATATGTGACTCCCTTGTTGCATTCCTCTAAAATATGCCAATTTTGGCGTATTAGTTTAGCAATTTTGTTACTGAGTGGATTATATTGGCTCACAAAAACCATTCTATCCATATTCTTGTCTGTGTTCCTACTCCTAGTTTTATCCAATTCAGTAAGTGTATTATCCAATAATTTGTCAGGGTATCCCCTATTAGTGAATTTTTCTTTCATTTCTTTGAACCTATGGGATTTCCTGTCATTAGAGCTTACAATCCTATCTACTCTGAGTAGTTGACTTCTAGGAAGTGACTCTATCAAATTTCGGGGGTGAAAACTATTGTACAGAAGGAGGTTATTTTTGTCTGTTTCTTTACAGTGTAAATCAAACTCTAAAAGTCTACCCGCTTTGATGACTTTCGTGTCTAAAAAGGCTACATGTTCCTCACTGTAGTTTACAGTAAATTCTAAACCTCTTACTTCTATATTAAGCTCTTTAACGAACTGTAAGAGGGACTCCACGTTGCCCCACCATACGCCAAACACATCATCAATGTAGCGGAGCCATACTGCCCCATACTTTCTAAACAATGCATTTTGATATACACAATTTTCCTCAATTTCCTTCATGAAGAGATTGGCGTATGATGGGGCAATGTTGGAGCCCATAGCAGTGCCTCTTATCTGGACATACCACTGGTCCTGAAACAAAAAGTAGTTCCAGTAAAGGATCAATCTCAAAAGATCTTCAATAAAATTAACCTGACCATGACCATATCCCCTGTCCACCATCAATGTCTTCCTTATAACAGCTATCCCTGTTTCGTGTTTTATAGAGGTGTAAAGACTTTTCACATCCATGGTGAACAGGAGATATTTGTCACTGGGAAATTCCAGGGCCCTTGTTTTTTCCAGAAAGTGGTTAGTGTCTTTTAAATAACTTGCCATCTTAATAACTTCTGGCTGAAGTATTCTATCAAGGAACCTGGAAATATTAGTATATACCGAGTCCACACTCGAGACAATAGGTCTCCCTGGTGGTCTCTGACTGTCCTTGTGGACTTTGGGTACAGTATAGAAGATAGGGTTGCGTGGATTATTAACACTTAGAAAATCCATAAGTTTATTGTCTATGATGTTTCTATCTACTGCTCTCTGTAAAATGCCTGTGATTTCCTTCTGTATAATATTTAATGGATTCTGTTTCAGTGTCTCATATGTATCCCTATCTCCTAATTGTGATAGTGCCTCCTTGATATAATATGCTCTGTCCATAATGACAGTGGCACCACCTTTATCAGCCCCCTTGAACCTGAGAACCACTCCGGGAGAAACTACCAATAAGGAATATGAAAAGTTAATATTCAAGCAGATGAAGTGGGAACTGCACGCTACCACATTAGCAGAATACTACAGGGTAAAGAGGATCCCTAGAGGCCTCCGCATGAATACATGCCCTACCTTACTGAGTAATAACAAAAAGTACTGTGACAAGTTTGAGGCAATCCTGAATAAATGCTCCTATGATATCATGGTTTGGACAGTCGAGTCCCTGCAGGAAGAAATGGAGCTGCAAAAAGTAGCTATCGCAAAACATAAAGAAGAGCTACTTACCACCATGACAGTGGAGGAGTTCAACGAAATGGAGAACAGGATCGCAACAAAAGTGGCAGAGGAACAAAAAATAATAAAAGAAACAAAGCGCACAAAGTTCCAAAGGGATGAGGACGACTATCGCTCAGGCAGAGTGTACCGTTGGCGTGGTAACCAGGGAAACCGGGACGCAGTAGGACCCAGGGGGAGACGCAGATACGGCCAACTAAGATTGCATCAGAGCAAAGCGTCAGGAACGTCAAGCAACCAAGAGACGTCATCACAGTCCTCCCCTTTGGATACGTCAAGCAGCGAGGAAAGCGCCGGAACCGCAGGGCAGGCAAGAAACACCGCGGACAAAAAAGGAGAAGTGCGGAGATCAGCACGGAGGGGGCAGAAGAAGAAGAAGTACTGACAAAGGACTTTGTGAGTAGTTGTACTGCACCTAAGGACATTGTCATTAATGCCTCCTCCTATGTAATAACTGAGGAAGAAAGTAAAATGCTTAATAAGGGATTATCCTTTTGCCCTTATCGTAACACCAATTTTTTTGAAGTGGATAAAGATTTATATAGATTTTTTCGTAACATTAAATTAAAAATTTGGTTTCAACAGCAGAATTGTGGTAAAGAGGTATATGTTGCAGATACAGCCAATGAATGGTCCCTTAAAAATCTTAACCTTAGGAAAAAGAGTAAGTTCAACCCTAATATAAGTGAACATGGGGTTAATACCTTTATCAAATTGATACAAAATGGGGTGGCACAATTTAAAGACCAATATAAGAAAAAAGACCATTCAAAAACTTGGCACAAAGGTAATAGAATTGAATTATCTAACTTTTCAAAAACAGATAAAAATTCATTAGAGAACCTTAAGAAGAACAGTGACATCATATTCAAGGGGGCTGATAAAGGTGGTGCCACTGTCATTATGGACAGAGCATATTATATCAAGGAGGCACTATCACAATTAGGAGATAGGGATACATATGAGACACTGAAACAGAATCCATTAAATATTATACAGAAGGAAATCACAGGCATTTTACAGAGAGCAGTAGATAGAAACATCATAGACAATAAACTTATGGATTTTCTAAGTGTTAATAATCCACGCAACCCTATCTTCTATACTGTACCCAAAGTCCACAAGGACAGTCAGAGACCACCAGGGAGACCTATTGTCTCGAGTGTGGACTCGGTATATACTAATATTTCCAGGTTCCTTGATAGAATACTTCAGCCAGAAGTTATTAAGATGGCAAGTTATTTAAAAGACACTAACCACTTTCTGGAAAAAACAAGGGCCCTGGAATTTCCCAGTGACAAATATCTCCTGTTCACCATGGATGTGAAAAGTCTTTACACCTCTATAAAACACGAAACAGGGATAGCTGTTATAAGGAAGACATTGATGGTGGACAGGGGATATGGTCATGGTCAGGTTAATTTTATTGAAGATCTTTTGAGATTGATCCTTTACTGGAACTACTTTTTGTTTCAGGACCAGTGGTATGTCCAGATAAGAGGCACTGCTATGGGCTCCAACGTTGCCCCATCATACGCCAATCTCTTCATGAAGGAAATTGAGGAAAATTGTGTATATCAAAATGCATTGTTTAGAAAGTATGGGGCAGTATGGCTCCGCTACATTGATGATGTGTTTGGAGTATGGTGGGGCAACGTGGAGTCCCTCTTACAGTTCGTTAAAGAGCTTAATATAGAAGTAAGAGGTTTAGAATTTACTGTAAACTACAGTGAGGAACATGTAGCCTTTTTAGACACGAAAGTCATCAAAGCGGGTAGACTTTTAGAGTTTGATTTACACTGTAAAGAAACAGACAAAAATAACCTCCTTCTGTACAATAGTTTTCACCCCCGAAATTTGATAGAGTCACTTCCTAGAAGTCAACTACTCAGAGTAGATAGGATTGTAAGCTCTAATGACAGGAAATCCCATAGGTTCAAAGAAATGAAAGAAAAATTCACTAATAGGGGATACCCTGACAAATTATTGGATAATACACTTACTGAATTGGATAAAACTAGGAGTAGGAACACAGACAAGAATATGGATAGAATGGTTTTTGTGAGCCAATATAATCCACTCAGTAACAAAATTGCTAAACTAATACGCCAAAATTGGCATATTTTAGAGGAATGCAACAAGGGAGTCACATATTTTAAAAAACCACCACTCATGGCCTATAAAAGGGTCAAGAGCCTAAGAGACCAGCTTGTTAAAACAGACTTGGGGACCACGGGTAAAATACAACAGACAATCACTGGGAAAAAGAGAGTAGGTACGTTCCCCTGTTACAATTGCACGAGTTGCCATTCGATCATTAAAGGAGAGAATTTCCACCACCCTCAAAGTGGTAGGAAATACAATATCAAAGGCTTCTATACCTGCGAGACAACTCATGTAATTTACCTTATAAAATGCCCATGTTCCTTGGTTTATATCGGCGAGACTACTCGTAAGGCCCGTGACCGTATGAGTCAGCACAGATCGAACATTAGGTGTAATAACAAAGATGCCCCAGTCTCAAGTCATTTCCTAGAGAAAGGACATAGTGTCAGCCAGATGAGGTGGCAGATAATAGACCATGTAGGCCCTAATAGAAATGGAATGGATAGGGAACGTCTCCTCCAACAAAGGGAAATGTGGTGGATACACCAACTAGCTACACTTCAACCTAGGGGTCTCAACAGAGATTATGACTTGTCTTGTTTTTTCTAAAAGCATTATGTTTTTTCTAAAGTTTATTCTAAAGCATTATGTACTTCCTCCAAGGAACAAATTTCTTTTAGTAGTTTATCCAAGGTTATAATATTGCATAACAAGATTTGAAAATATAAGTCTGCTTTTCTATATATCCCCCCTATGACTATTCAAATAGCTATATGATTTTGGAAAATGAGCTTTGAGTAAGTGAACCTATATTAATTGAGTAGAGTAAAACATACAAAAAATATAGATATCTGCATCTTCATTTTTTATACACTTGTTTTACAAAATAATTCTTTTATACATTTGTAGATAAGATTTTTCATACATTTATGCATTTTTGATATTGTTGTATATTCCTGTATAGTTGTAACCATAGTGTATTGTGTTTATAAGTAGCAATATATATCACTTAGGAAATAGTATATACATTTGGTATAGTGACCATAAATAACCACTAGAGGGAGACAATTCCCCAATGTAGGTGCATTTTTGGCGCCTAGAGGAGGGTATTTAAATGGTGATGTGTTGTTTAATAAAGATATAGCATGAGGAAGGGGCTGTGACCCCGAAACGTTGCTTAATAAATTGCCTTTTTCTATTACTGGAGTGCTGGAGTTCCTCTTTGTGTGTACCATTGACAGATTATTGGGGGGCTGTGGCAGTGCCCCTGGTCTCCTGTGCACCCAGACCTCTGTGCTGTGCTCACTCTTGGACTGTGTATCCATAAACAGGAATTGCTTCTTGTGAATATAGAATCATAGCCCCCTCTAATTTGTAATTGATCACTATGGTAAGCACAGGGGTGGAGTTTATTTAGGTAGAGAGGAGTGTTTTAGAATCCTTATGTCCCCCAAAACCAAATAGAGTGTCATAAGATGCCATGCTATTTATTGGCAGGGGCAGAAAGTGGATAAAAAATGTATACATCACAACAACAATATATCCCTTTAAATAGTGGATTTTCCTCTTTTACATAAGGAGCCTTATGCCTCACTAAGTAAAAGGTGACCTCTATGTCCTTTACAGTGCTCAGCACAATACAATGGACCAAATATTTTGTGTCTGAGTATTTTTATGTTTGCACAGGGGTATGTCAGATTTTTTTTTTATATCTATTCATTGTTTTTTTTATAGCCATTGTTTTTATGTCAAGGTTCTCACTTCATAATAAAGTTTCATATGGAAGAAGATCCAGGAAAAAAATCAATGTGACTAGCAGTTTATTTTAATATAAATAATCTTCTTGAGGGGAGATTTAACACGGCGATAGTGTTTCACAAAAGGTTTAATAATATGCACCGGAGTATGTCTGACTGATTATAGTTATTACAACATTTTAAAGGGACATGACAGACAGAATTAAACATTTGTAGTTAAAGGGACATAAAATCCATTTTTTTCTTTCATAATTCCAAATTACTTTTATTATCAAATTTGCTTTGTTCTCTTGTTATTCTTTGATAGGTAGCGTGTGCCTGTCTGGAGCACTACATGACAGGAAATAGTCATTTAGTGATCTTGTTAATGTATAACATTTAAGCAAAAATGCTGCCATATACTGCTGCAGACATGTGCACACTACTGAACTTGCCTTCCTGTTTTTTAACAAAGGATAACAAAGAAATGAAGAAAATTTGATAATATAAATAAGTTGGAAAGTTATTCCATTTGAATAATAAAATAAAAATGTTGAGTTTCATGTCCCTTTAAATTAAGATAGAGCAAGGGTTTTCAAACCTGACCTCAGGCCTCCCTAACAGTGCCAGATTTTCAGGATATCTGAGCACAGGTGAAATAACCAGCTTATTAATAAACATGGTTATTAACCTACTCTCACCCAAGGTAAATCCTGAATCTCTGGCCTGATAGGAAGTCCAGTGGCAACTTTAAGAGACTTTCAATTGACATCTGTTATAAAATTGAATTTGTTCTTTTGCTATCCATTGTTGAAAGACATGCCTAGGTAGACTGGGGAGCAGCAATGCACTACTGGGCGCTAACAGATTATTAATGACTACACATAAATGCCTCTTGTCATTGGTTTACCAGATGTGCATTGCTAACATAATATACGTATGCAAAATAACACGCACGTGTATTAGAACTTCTTTTTCACTTTTAGATCTTTTTAAGACCACTATTTACCCTGGAACTTATGAGTAAAAGGGGTTGCTGCCTTATTGATTACACATAGATTTTTTTTGTAGCTTTCTAATGAACCAGCGTATTCAGAAATAAAGATTTTGTATTTCGTAAGCTTTTAAGACCTCTCAGCTCTTCTTCATATTCAGTCGTACAAATTCTTTATTTTTACTGAAACATTGTTTTTAATTGGATGCTTGTAGGCTGTGCTTCCTTAAAAGAGGGTGCGCTGTGTGACCTTATCCTATGATTAAGTGCTCATTGCGGGAAACGTGTACGGATGGTTGTGCTACGTACCTTTGATTTTTAACTTTGCTTCAATAAAGTTTGTTTTTATTTTTAACAGCCCTTCTTCGTGTTGCCTTTCGTTGTGCGGCTGTTTTTCTTGATTTTATGCTCATCAGTTTTTGGCCATATTTGCAGCTTACAGCCTGCACCCCCTGAGATGTTGTTTTGTGGATTATTTTATCCTACGCTCTAAACGTGATGTCGCAGCGCGCATTCAGGGATCTGTAGTGGCGAGGAGATTGTGATAGTAAAATTGCATGCTCTATCTGAATCATGAAAGAAAAAATATGGATTTGATATCCCAACATACCCCTTGTTGTAAGTTTGTTATCATTGATTCAGTGGAGTTTATATATATATATATAAACTGGAAAACAAATTATCATACATCATGGCCTGCTCTGTTGCTGTAACTTATCTGCTGAGTGCTGGTGGAGGGTTATAAAAAATAACCCTCCTACCCCCACCTCACAATATTATAAAGTATCACATTCACTATATGGCCAATCAAAAATGATTTCCAAATTCCTATTCCTTATGTTACTTGCCCTTGCAAATGACGTAGAGTCTAACCCTGGTCCCCTAACAAATTCCATTCCTAGCCTTCCAGCTAAGAAAGGCCTCTCCTTTGTGCACTGTAATATCCGCAGCTTACTACCGAAAATTGATGCACTGCAAGCTTGGTGTTTACAATACAAACCCAAAATCATTGTGATCTCTGAATCGTGGCTAACCCGCAAAATACCTGACTCTGCCATTGCAATACATGGATATTCATGCCATAGAAATGATAGAGCAAAGAGAGGAGGTGGCATTGTAATTTATGTTGACAATTCCACAAAGTTCACCCCCTTACAAAAATCTAGCTCTCCTGCCACCTTTGATTTCCTTTCTGGCAAAATTGAGATCCCGTGCAGTAAATCAATCATTGTTGCAGGAATCTACCGCCCACCAAGCTCCCCTGTGCATTCCATTTCGGACATAGCACAGCTCCTTAGTGAATCCATAACTCAAAACCCAAAAAGTGAAATTTTGGTTTTTGGAGATTTTAACATCGATTGGCTGAATCCAAAAAATAACAGTTGTCGCTCGCTGTTTAAATCTTTGCATCTAACGCAATTAATCTCCTCCCCAACTCGCATAAACATCAAAAGCCATAATCATACCCTGCTCGACTGGATTCTCTCCACTTCTCCCAACCGAATCCAGGAGGCAGGTGTTCTCCCTAACAATTTCAGTGACCACTGCTTAGTGTACTGCGTGCGCAAAATAAAGGCAACTAAATCCTCTCCCAAGGTTACAATCACCAGGTCCTTCAAAAAATTTAATCTTCAATCATTTCTAAATGACATCAAGAACCTCCCCTGGCACAGATTAAACCTAATCCCAGATCTAGACTCTGCAGTTGAATTCTTTCAGTCTGAACTCCTACAAGTTTGGAATTTACATGCACCGCTGCGTAAGGTGAGAGTAAAAGGAGCACACTTGAATTGGATCACAGCTGACCTCATTCAAATGTACCAATTTCGGGATTCATTGTGGTCAAAGTTCAAGCATACTGGCTCTATGAATGATCACTGTGTATATAGAAAATGGCGAAATATATGTACTAAACAAACAAAATTGGCTAAGGCGCAATATTTCTGTGAAAATCTGAACAATAATATATGTAACCCTAGAAAGTTTTGGAAACTCATAAATAACTTACAAAATCCACCAATCCACTCCCAACCCTCTACTGTCAATGTGGATAACCAAAACCTGCAACTCCCCTTAGAAGTAGCAAATGCCTTTAACAATTATTTTGTAGGATGCTCCACCACCCTGATTGACAAACTAATAAATGGCACGCATCCTGAAGCTACAAATGTGGATCAGGCCCCACTAAAACAGCAAAGACCCAATATAGAAAAGTTCAATTTTAGACCTGTACCCTTCAATGTCATTAAGAAACACCTCGATAATCTAAAAATGAAAAACCAGTCAGGACCTGATCAAATCCCAGCAATGCTGTTGAAGCTCAGTGCGCCGGCAATTGCTAAGCCTGTTGCAACCCTAATTAACAAATCCTTGGTGTCTGGATACATACCCAAACTCTGGAAAACTGCAAGAGTAGTGCCTATTCATAAAAGTGGGGAGTTAACCTTGGTTTCTAACTATCGTCCTATATCACTGCTCCCTGTATTGTCAAAAATCCTAGAAAAATGCGTCCATACGCAATTATGCGAGTATTACCAACTTTCTAACTATCTGACCCCTGATCAATCAGGTTTCAGACCGAATCACTCCACTACAACTGCCCTCCTAAAAGTTTGCAACGACATCCAAACTGCCATGGAACAAGGAGACCTAACTGGAGCTATTTTCCTTGATTTTGCAAAGGCTTTTGACACAGTGGACCATGACCTACTACTTCTCAAACTAAAAAACTCTGGTATTGCTGATCACCCGTTAACCTGGTTTAAATCATATGTATCGGATCGATCACAATATGTCTCTGTCTCTAACATTGACTCCCTCCCTCTCCCAGTCACGTGTGGTGTTCCCCAAGGTTCCATTCTCGGCCCCCTACTATTCACATTATTTATAAATGATTTGCCTAATGTCTGCAAATCCTCAACTGTACACATGTACGCAGACGACACGGTAATCTATGCAAACAAATCTGATCTGCTGCAGCTTGAAACAGTGCTCCAAGACCAGTTCACAGAGGTAGAAAAGTGGATCTCGAAAAACAAACTCTTCCTAAACACTGACAAAACGGTCACAATGATCTTTGGAATGGGACCTAAAATACATAAATTACAAAATTCCCATCTTCGCATCAAAACAAAATCCAATTGCACGCTGACCGCAGTCCACTCTTTTAAATACTTAGGTATGTTGTTAGACCCCAATCTATCTTTTGGACTCCACATAGAAAAAATTGCCTCTAAACTTTATCCAAAACTAGGTGCCCTGTACAGAAACAAATCTTGCCTCAGCCCTACAGTAAAGGAAAAGATTGTACAGCAAATGCTGATGCCTATCTTGGATTATGGGGACATAGTATATGCACCTGCTCCGCAAACTCACCTTAATAAACTAAATACGTTATATAACTCGCTCTGCCGCTTTGTGCTACAATGTAACTACAGGACCCACCATTGTGACATGCTAAAAGAACTAAACTGGCTGTCGCTAGAATCCAGACGCACCCTCCATCTTTCCTGCCTTGTCTTTAAGAGCCTTTCTGGGAAGCTCCCACCCTACCTGAGCAGAATGCTCTCCCCTGCTATTCCCACCTCCTATAACCTCCGATCCAATAACAGCACATTATTTAGCTTGCCTCAATACAAAAAAAAAGCAGCTCGATCCTCCTTTTCCTACAGAGCGCCACAATTATGGAATGACCTCCCTCACACTTTAAAAACTTCCCCAAGCCTAAAATCCTTTAAGAGATCCCTCTATACATATCTCAAAACAGAATGCTCCTGTCATGGATAAATATTTCATACCTGCTCTATGTTAAATGTTTGCATATAATGTGTATTTTTATTATTGTTTTTGTATTTTATTGTACCCTATTGTATCAATGCAATGTTTTGTGATCCCAGGACATACTTGAAAACGAGAGAAATCTCAATGTATCCTTCCTGGTAAAATATTTTATAAATAAATAAATAAATATATACACAATACACAATAATATTCACATCTAAACTACCCACTGCTATTGCAAGAATGTTCCACCTTAAGAGAGCAAATGACTAGAGAGACAAGGTGAGGGGGGACAGAAAACTTTAGTAGATAGTGAAAAACGCAACATTTTCAGATATATTTTACAACAAAAGGCAGAAAAATAAATATTTAATGTTATAGTTTCATTAATGAAATATTTCATGCATTGTAATATTTGGAGTTTAATGTCTCTTTAAAGACACATATAGCTATTGCTAATTTCAGGAATTAATAGACAATGTAGTCATTATGATTGGGCAATATGTTATCAGGTCCTCAAATTTGGCTACTGGCAATACATTTTTTTGTCCAGGTTCTTGTGTTTCTCATTATAAGTTGATTGAGAGAAGCAGAGTGCAGCATTCCGGTCACACTCGCAGATGTGCGTTTCACAGGGGTTGTTTTTATCTGTAAGATAAAGAATGACAAATATCAGTCTAAAGAAGAGCAAGTATCGTCTTGATTTAGAGCATAGAATCCTGCAAAATACATTTGTTTTGGGCTTTCTCTAAGAAGGTAAATTAAATATATTGTAACTTGTGATTTAGGTAGCAGTGAGTGAGAAAGGGGTGAGAAATATATACTCCCTACTATGCTTGTTTTGATTCAAAAGCTGAGAGCACTTACTTGAGCAGGTGACTACATTATTTTCACAGCTGTAAGAGTAAAACTCCATATATGGGTTGTCAAAGATGGGATTGCAGTTTTCAACTTTCCTCGAGGCTGCATAGCAGTTGTCATGAATCTCACAGCATCTGCAGGGGAAGAAGAAATTAGGTGAAAACTGAAACCCACTAATAAGATCAGCTTGAATTCCTATTGGCTGACTTGCAAAATCAAATCAGCCAATAACTTAATTCTAATTGGCTCATTTAAATAAAACAATAGCGGGAAAAGCTCTATGAAAGATGAATAATGGCGTAAAATGGCTCAGACCATGGTGAGGGGAGAAGGATGAGGACCCCTCACAGAGTTGGAACATGGGCTACATCTCATCAAGATGCTGAACACTTGACAGAAGACGTCTAATGGTAAGTAGATTTTGTAAGTGTATTTTTTAAGGGTGTTTTTGTTTTATGGGGATCTTGTTTTTATGGGGTGCTTGATAGTGTAGTTTTATTTTTATCAATGCAGTTTATATGATGGGGTCATGGCAGGTAATGGGTTAAGGCATTGGGGTTAGAGCAGTTTAGGGTTTAGGACTGTTATTTCTCGCATTAAAAGTTTACATCAGCTTTACAATAGAGAAATAAGAAGATAACTAATATGAGCATTGGGCACCACCAATACATAATGTTAATGAAGCTCTCTCATATGGCATACAGTATATGACTAGCAGGAGCTAAGAAATATTTCACAGAAGAACAATATGAAACAAATAAAGGAAAAAACTATGGAAAAAATTGTGACATAAAGAGAGATTTTGGGAGTCATGTTAACCGTGAAACGATAAGAAGAGGTTGAAAAAGATTAAGGACCTGTAAGTGAGAATAGAAGTGACTTGAGGAGAATATTGATTGAGGAAAAAAGATACACTGGAGCAATTGTGAATATATATGCAGACAATTAGAGACATGAAATAAATTACAGATATAGGGGCCAATTTATTAACAGTCGGACGGACATGATACGCTGTATCGTAACATGTCCGCCAGACATCGCTGAATGCACAAGCAGTTCGAGTGAACTGCTTGTGCAATGCCATCCCCTGCTGATTCGCGGCCAATGGGCCACTAGCAGGGGGTGTCAATCAAACCGAATGTATGCGATCGGGCGGATTGATGTCCGCAGCCTCAGAGGAGGTGGACAGTTAAGGAGCAGCGGTCTTAAGACAGCTGCTTTATAACGGCTGTTTCCGGTGAGCCTGAAGGCTTTGCTGGAAGCAGGGGCATCAGGGGCCATTCGGCCCTTGATAAATCGGCCCCATAGTTTCTACCACATATATATAGTCTTGGAAGGCATACTGTTATTGGTACGCAATGCTCTTTAGGTACTATAATTATAGTCTAACTTATCAGATATTACTGTTATTAGACAAGCACCACTTTCCTTTACCATTTGTAGTTTTGTTTGTGTTTATTAAAACTTACAATTGGTTTAAAAATTGTTTTGAAATAATTGTAGCATGATGAGAGATAACTGTAGTATGATCAGTCCTGATAATAGTATTACAAGTATCATATTGTATTCATGGGGTATACATTAGGGTACAATGTATACAATTTAAACTTTGATTTTTACCAGTGCAAAATGAGTTTAATATTGTATTGTTGTGATGTCATGCTGCTCATGAATTTACCTGTCAAGGTCATCAACAGGAGTTCCAGAGCCACCCAGTCCACAATAGCAACCATAATCATTGAAGTCTTCAAGTGGTTTGCTGTTAGGGATTGTGCATTTTATCATCTGTCTGAATTGCAAAAGATTTCTGGGCTGACGGTGAGTAGAAACAAAGCCAACTGTAACAAAAAGGTACACACCTCTTAGAGAAAACTCTCTTTACCAGGGACAATGCTAATAATACCTGCTAGGGTATGAAGCCCTAACTGTTCTCTAGGACAGTGTTTCTCAATTCCAGTCTTCAGGGCAAATTAACAGGCTAGACTTTGCGGATTACTATCGGTGAGAGCAGGGTAATAACCATGGTTACTGATCAGCTCTTTATTTCACCTGTGCTCTAGTTTATATAGCCTAGAGATCTGGTCCTGAGGACTGTAGTGGATAAACATTGCTCTAGTAGATCTCTCAGTGTTCTTGGGGCTATACTAATTCAAAATCAGATATGTCAACCATTCCCCATTGGACAATCAAAAACCAAGACTTATAATTGCTAGACTTTTTTTTAGAATGCTTCACCACTGAATCGCCGCTAGTGTCATTAACCGCTCTCCACACCCTTTAGTTATGGCCAATTGTGCTTCATTGTTTCTTATGCCCCATATTACATTTAAAAAAAAGAAAAGAAAAGCGCACTTAACATTTTTTAGGGTCTAAAGTCGGCACTGAAAATAACCTTTTTATTGCGGTCCAATAAAGTGTTCCCTGTAAATATATATGTATATGCGTATATACATATATATGTATGTGTTAATATGTGTATTTACATATATACATATATTAACACATAAATATATAAGCATATATATTTACACTTTTACTGCTATCGCTGCGCTTCTTACCCCCTTCACTGTGCTAGGTTCTCATGCCTTGTGTCACTGCATGAGAACGAGGCTCCCATTGGAGCCTATGGAAGTGCGCTCTTGTGAATGCAATGCTTCCTAGCAATGCAAACGCAAGCTCACTTTTGCATTGCTGTCAACTTGTAATACCAGCACACATTAACGTGCGCTGGTATTAATCAGTAAGAGCGCAAATATTGCTTTCACTTGTAATCTGGCCCTAAATGTTTTCAATATGCTAATAACTTTATAAAAAACTAATCAACAATGAGAAAAAAGAAATTAGCATATAATATTTAAAGGGACAGTCTAGTATAAATTAAACTTTCATTATTCAGATAGGACTTTTAATTTTAATTGACTTTCCAATTTACTTTTATCATCAAATTTGCTTTTTTCTCTTGGTATTCTTAGTTTAAACTAAACATAGGTAGGCTCATATGCTAATTTCTAAGCCTTTGAGGGCTGCCTCTTATCACATGCTTTTTAAATCTCTTTTCAACACAAAGAGACAGAAAGTACACGTGGGCTATATAGATAACACTGTGTTCAGGCACAGAAAGTTATTTAAGATCTAGCACAATACAATGCTAAATTTAAGACAATAGATAGTAAACAGTCACAGTCATGTGATCAGGGGGCTGGAAGAAGGTTCCTAGATATAAGGTAATCACAAAGGTAAAACGTATATTAATATCACTGTGTTGGTTATGCAAAACTGGGGAATGAGTAATAAAGGGATTATCTATCTTTTAAAACAATAACAATTCTATGGTTGACTCTCCCTTTAAAGTAAATTAATAAAATGTAAAACATTTACGGCTAGATTACGAGTCTTGCGTTAGCCTTAAAAAGCAGCGTCGAGAGGTCCCAACGCTGCTTTTTAACGCCCGCTGGTATTACGAGTCTTGAAGGTACAGGCGTACCGATCACTTTTTTGGCCAGACTCCAAAATACTGCAAATCCACTTACGTCAATTGCTTTATGGGTTAATGCCGTAGCATAAAAACTCTTAACTAAAGTGCTAAAAAGTACACTAACACCCATAAACTACCTATTAAACCCTAAACCGAGGCACCCCCACATCGCAAACAATAAAATACATTTTTTAACCCCTAATCTGCTGAACCGGACATCGGCGCCACTATAAAAAATATATTAACCCCTAAACCGCTGCACTCCCGCATCGCAAACAATAGTTAAATTTTATTAACCCATAATCTGCCGTCCCTAACATCGCCGACACCTACATACATTTATTAACCCCTAATCTGCCGCCCCCAACGTCGCCACAACTATATTAAATTTATTAACCAATAAATCTAAGTCTAACCCTAACCCTAACACCCCCTAACTTAAATATAATTACAATAAATCCAAATAAAATTACTACAATTAACTAAATTATTCCTATTTAAAACTAAATACTTACCTATAAAATAAACCATAAGCTAGCTACAATATAACTAATAGTTACATTGTATCTATCTTAGGGTTTATTTTTATTTTACAGGCAACTTTGTATTTATTTTAACTAGGTAAAATAGTTATTAAATAGTTATTAACTATTTAATAACTACCTAGTTAAAATAAAGACAAATTTACCTGTAAAATAAAACCTAACCTATGTTACAATTACACCTAACACTATACTATAATTAAATTAATTACCTAAACTAAATACAATTAATTACAATTTTAAAAAAATATCTAAAGTACGAAAACCCCCCACTAAATTACAGAAAATAATAAAATAATTCCAAGTTTTTTAAACTAATTACACCTAATCTAATCCCCCCAATAAAATAAAAAGCCCCCCAAAATAATAAAAAGCCTTACCCTATACTAAATTACAAATAGCCTTTAAAAGGGCCTTTTGTGGGGCTTTGCCCCAAAGTAATCAGCTCTTTTACCTGTAAAAAAAAAGTACAATACCCCCTCAACATTAAAACCCACCACTCACACACCCAACCCTACTCTAAAACCCACCCAATACTCCCTTAATAAAACCTAACACTAACCCCTTGAAGATCATCCTACCTTGAAAAGTCTTCACCCAACCGGGCCGAAGTCCTCAACGAAGCCGGGTGAAGTGGTCCTCCAGACGGGCAGAAGTCTTCATCCAAGCCGAGAAGAAGAGGTCCTCCAGACGGGCAGAAGTCTTCATCAAAGCGGCATCTTCTATCTTCATCCATCCAACGAGGAGCGGCTCCATCTTCAAGACATCCAACCCAGAGCATCCTCTTCAAACGAAGTCCAACTGAAGAATGAAGGTTCCTTTAAATGATGCCATTCAAGATGGCATCCCTTGAATTCCGATTGGATGATAGAATTCTATTAGCCAATCGGAATTAAGGTAGTAAAAATCCTATTGGCTGATGCAATCAGCCAATAAGATTGAAGTTCAATCCTATTGGCTGATCCAATCAGCCAGTAGGATTGAGCTGGCATTCTATTGGATGATTGGATCAACCAATAGAATGCAAGCTCAATCCTATTGGCTGATTGCATCAGCCAATAGGATTTTTTCTACCTTAAATCCGACTGGCTGATAGAATTCTATCAGCCAATCGGAATTGAAGGGACGCCATCTTGGATGACGTCATTTAAAGGAACCTTCATTCTTCAGTTGGACGTTGTTTGAAGAGGATGCTCCGCGTCGGATGTCTTGAAGATGTAGCCGCTCCGCACCGGATGGATGAAGATAGAAGATGCCTCCTGGATGAAGACTTCTACCCGTCTGGAGGACCTCTTCTTCCCAGCTTGGATGAAGACTTCTGCCCGTCTGGAGGACCACTTTGCCCCGACTTCGTTGAGGACTTCGGCCCGGTTGGGTGAAGACTTCTCAAGGTAGGGTGATCTTCAAGGGGCTAGTGTTAGCTTTTATTAAGGGGGTATTGGGTGGGTTTTAGAGTAGGGTTGGGTGTGTGGGTGGTGGGTTTTAATGTTGGGGGTATTGTACTTTTTTTTACTAGTAAAAGAGCTCATTACTTTGGGGCAATGCCCCACAAAAGGCCCTTTTAAAGGCTATTGGTAATTTAGTATAGGGTAGGGCTTTTTATTATTTTGGGGGGCTTTTTTATTTTATTAGGGGGATTAGATTAGGTGTAATTAGTTTAAAAAACTTGTAATTATTTTATTATTTTCTGTAATTTAGTCTTTTTTTATCATACTTTAGATAATTGTATTTAATTGAATTTAATTGTATTTAGTTTAGGTAATTAATTTAATTATAGTGTAGTGTTAGGTGTAATTGTAACTTAGGTTAGGATTTATTTTACAGGTAAATTTGACTTTATTTTAACTAGGTAGCTATTAAATAGTTAATAACTATTTAATAACTATTGTACCTAGTTAAAATAAATACAAAGTTGCCTGTAAAATAAAAATAAATCCTAAACTAGATACAATGTAACTATTAGTTATATTGTACCTATCTTAGGGTTTAATTTATAGGTAAGTATTTAGTTTTAAATAGGAATAATTTAGTTAATTGTAGTTATTTTATTTAAATTTATTTAAATTATATTTAAGTTAGGGGGTGTTAGGGTTAGACTTAGGTTTTGGGGTTAAGAACTTTATTATAGTGGTGGCGACATCGGGGGAATCAATGGGGCTGCGTTAAGAGCTGAACGCTGCTTTTTTGCGGTGTTAGTTTTTTTTTCAGTCGGCTCTCCCCCATTGATTCCTATGGGGAAATTGTGCACAAGCACGATTTCCAATCATTTATTCTCAAGAGATTCCATACCACACCATGCCATATGGTTTCACTCATCTATAAACTCCTAAAGGGGAGTCCTCACTTCCATCTTGTGTTCATAATTGACAATTAGAACTATGGAATTTCTTGAGAATAAATGATTGGAAAAAATATTCCAAAACCACAAAAAAGCTTCTGTGTCAGCCAAGATTCAAGAAACAAATTTTAAATTTTTATCTCGGTGATACCTAAGACCAATGATGCCCAAATGTATCTATAATACAGTGATCTGAGGATGCTGTAGAGGATGCGGGAGAGAATCTGATTTATTTCACATATGGTGGAATTGTGAAAAACTGAAATCATTCTGGCAGAATGTTTTCAAATTTATTAACAAAGCTTTATCAATGTGTCTGAGGAACCAGTTATTTTGCTTTTCACAACATCTCCAAACTACAAGACGTTCTTTTTGATTACCCAGCCCCTTCCACCCCCTGCTAGCGGCCAATGCAGGGGGCGGCATTGCACCAGCGTATGCTGTCGGCATTTATCGATTTGCAGCGGACATGATACACTACATCGTATCATGTCCGCTTGCACTATGATAAATATACCCCTATATTGTGTATTCTTTGTTTGCTCTATACAAATCTTTATCTTCATCAGATTTGTTATTGCATATAAATGAGACATATTGAAAGAGTAAGATATATTATACATTTCTGATATTTATATAAATCAAAGATTTTAAAACTAAATCTCAGCAAAAAATAAACACAAGGTAAATGTCTTTGATTGACAGTTACATGTCAGGAAAATACCTATGTAGCTAAAGTGTATTACAGCGGTTTTTCTCCAATCTGTAAAGATAATATTTAGTCACAGGATTCAAGTGTGAAAAAGATGGTTTGTAAACGCAGGTCAGACATAGTCCAAAGTCAGAAGCCAGGAAGTCAGTCAATAAACGGACAACGACACACAGACCTGATCAACAAGAATAGTCAGGTACACAGTTTGAAGTATCCATAGTCATTAGTAGTACAGCATGGGGTCAGGCATTTTTCAGAATACAGAAGTCAGTCTAGGGTCAAACCACAGTAAAGGGACAAGATTTACAATGTATAGGTTCCAGCACATATTTTGATTGCCTTTCCATGGCTGTGTAATTTCTGGCATGCATACACTATAAACTGTGTCATCACCAGTTTCTATATTATGCTACACAGACTACATAAATAATTGGGCTAGAAGCTCATTAGGTTGCCAAAGGGACCTAAGTGTGAAGCAAGATTATATTTGAAGTTCATTTAGTGGCCATCGCTGCCATTAACATATTAGTTATAACAAGTACCCAATACATGAAATCTAGTGTAAGAAAAGCAAACCTATTCCTTAGTTGTTTATAAAACTCCAACAATTTTGGAAACACGCTTAAAAAAGAGATAGAGGGGTACATTTATCATAGTGCGAGCGGACATGATACAATGTAGCGTATCATGTCCGCTGCACATCGATAAATGCAGACAGCATACGCTGTTGGCATTTATCATTGCACCAGCAGTTATTGTGAACTGCTGGTGCAATGCCACCCCCTGCAGATTCGCGACCAATCGGCCGCTAGCATGGGGTGTCAATCAACGTTTGCACCTTAGAGCAAGTGGACAAGTTATGGAGCAGTGGTCTTTAGACCGCTGCTTCATAACTGCTGTTTCCATTGATAAATCAACCCCAGAATGTTAGTATGTAAAAAAATATTTGCATTTCTGTTTTTTATACAAAAGTAGTCTTGCTGGATACAAATAGAGGTATCCCCCAAATCTCACAGACAAGAAGAAAGTACTGACAGTGAGCGCTCCATGGATAAAGGATGTGGAATTCATCAATACTCTACTGTCTCTTTGATGTATCTCGTCTTGAGGTTGTTTCTCATTTCAAAGCTGATGAGGTTGTCTTGATTCTTTCTTTTTTATTCTTTAACTTTTTCAAGCTTTTTTCTGTGCATATGTTAGAGAGAACTGTTTTCCCATTAAAATTAGTTTGTTTTATAATGCTTTGAAGAAGTTTTGATACAAGAATCCTTCACAGTGGTGCTCTTTGTATGGCCTGAGAGTTAAACAGTTATAAAATAGACGCTGTTCCATTGATTATAACAGAGTCACTGGCTGTGATAAGGGTGGGTGCAAATCAATTTGACATGCACAATTTTAAAGTTGAGATGTTGCTGCAAGTTTTTTCCCCACAAGGTGTTAGTTTCACAAAAGTGTTTTATTGAATTTAGGTAATTGAACTTTAGAGAATAAGTTGCACAAAATAAACCAGTACTATTAAAACTACAGAGTCTGGTAAGGCCTGTAAAACTGGAGAGGCTATAGAGACCTCTTAGTGAATTTAGTATATCTAGAAAGGGGTAAAACACATAATAATAGTTCTACTTTTGGATCTGCTGATTAAAAACTTGCTGGTACAGAGAAAAATCTTGCAACATTTCTGGAGACTTTCTTTGAGCATAATAATATCTAGCAGAATAATATCTAGCAAGATTAACAGCTCTCATGCTAAATTTGCCTTTCTAAAACTCTTTGAGGAACTTCACAATACTGACGAAACTTCTTAGATTGTCTCGTCATAGCACTTTAGATCATTGGGCCCTATGTGTTTAAGATACCTTGCAAGTCTTAAAGGGATAAGAAAGTTAAAATTAAATTGAATGATTCAGATAGAGCATGTCATTTTATGACACTTTTAAATTCACTTCTATTTTCAAATGTGCTTTGTTCTCTTCGTATCACTTTTTGGAAAAGAGTACGTATATATCCTACATTAGTGAGAGCTAGCTGCTGATTGGTGCCTGCACACATTTGTCTCTTTTGATTGGCTAACTAGATGTGTTCAGCTAGCTGCCAGTAGTGCAATGCTGTTCTATCCAAATCATGAGAGAAAAGATTGGGGCTTCCGGTCCCTTTAAACACTTAGGACTGCAATTCAAAACATCCAAATAGGTTTATAAATTTGAAAGCATCTGCGTTACATAAATAAAATTTTTAACATATTTTTGCTCCTGAGTTGAAGAACAAAAGAAAAACAATAAATACTTGCTTTTCAAGTAGGTTGTTGCAAGTATAGAATTTCACAGAAGCAAAAAAAGGGTGTGTCAGAGCGAGTGTAAAGAATTACATAATTAATTCAATACTGATGATAACTGTGAATGTCCACAATTAATAATTTCTTTGTAATTTTTATTCTTTTAAACCTCCAAACACTTCATTAAAATCAGGAATGAACATTTAGGAGATCATATTAACTTTTTATTAAACAAATACGATCTAGGGTATTAAAGATACTTGAAACCCAAATTGTTTCTTTTATGATTCAAATAGAGTGTACAATATTTAAATACGTTTAAAATGTATTTGTATCATCAAATTTGCTTTATATTCGTTAGTATAACAAGCTAGGTAATGTCTGAAATACCACATGGTGCCAACACTGCAGCCATCTCGTGCTCTTGCAAATGTATACAATTGTTACACTTGCAAAACTGCTCCAGACACATGCACACTGAGCATAGCTACCTACGTTTCAACAAAGAATACCATAAGAACAAAGTAAATTTGGAAAGTTTTTTTTTTTAAAGTTACTATATTTCAATCATCAAGTTTTGTGTTTCATGTTCCTTTAATATGTGGACTCAGCATTTATGACAACACCGTACAAAACAGGCAAAATAAATTATAAAATTGGTCCAAGGTACAGTATAGAATTTTAAAAGTAAAAAAAAAATGTCAAACGTCTGGAATAGCAGTGTGCAATTGTCGCTATATAAGGTATAGGTGGTATTTACACCGCACAAACCTTTGATAAACCGAATTATTGCAGAGTTGATAGACCCTTTAGGATAGAAGCCTATAAAAACCCATGCAAATTAGAACAATTAACTCTTGCATTAGAATGTTACTTTAGCTTCTTACAACAAAAACAAAAGAGTTCATCTGGGGTAAAGAAAAGCTATGTAGTTATTGCATATTACAGAGTACAGTGAATTTACAGTAATCAGCCAGAATTAACACAGAACCACTTAATAAACCTGCTCCAATTAATCATTTAATTAATATGTTACAATAAAGACATTTAAAACGTATGGCATTTTAGCTTGTTACAGAACAGATATTTAATTAACATGTCATAGAACAGTCATTAAACAAGATATTTCACATCCTTCTAACTAATTATTTTAAACCCTGTAATTTTCTTCACAAAGGAATAATACCTTTTACTGGGAAGACAAAAGATGGCTGTTTTTTTCTTCAATATTCATTTCAAGATATTTCATAAAATCTCTACACTATTTTACAGTGGATGAAATACTGATTGCAGTATAGCCCCAGGGAAAAAAAGTTAGTTATACTTATCTAGGCATTTATATGTAAACAACATAGCATTCTTATTATCGGAAAAGCCACAGATTTCATTCTTAAAAACAAAACATAATGTTTCTGTTAAAAAGTGAAAGGTATCAGATTCTGCAGCAAAATAATTCGATTATTCTGAAGAACAGATCTTACCGGCCAGAAGCAGAGGCAGGAGTGAGATGGACTTCATTGTGATGCAAAGAGGACACAGCGGGAAACATCTGTTTTATATCTGTTTGTGACCTTGGGCACTGCCCATATAACAAGGTGTTCTCCATCACACGATCAAGTGACTGTCATCTGTGGTGCAAGGCTGGCAGAACTGACAAGGGAAGGATTGGGCTGGGCTGATTGGAAATTACTTTGAACTTGAGAATTAGTTTGTTTTTTTTCCAAGAACAGGGCCAACTCTTAACCCTTTCACTGCCAGGTTATAGTAGGGCAAATAGATGCTCTGTGCAGCAATGCAAACTCACGTAGAGCAGTAAAAATATGCTTATAGGGACAGTCTAGTCAAAATTACATTTTCATGATTCAGATAGGGCATGCAATTTTTAACAACTTTCCAACTTACTTTTATCATCAAATTTGCTTTGCTCTTTTGGTATTCTATGTGGAAAGCTAAACCTAAGTAAGCTTATATGCTAATTTTGTTGAACTGCCTCTTATCTCAGTGCATTTTGACAGATAACATTGTGCTGAATCCCGTGGAGTTATTTAAGAGTCAGAACTGACAGGCTAAAATGCAAGTCTGTAAAAAAAAAAATTAAATACGGTGCAGACTCTGCAGAGGTAAAAAGTTTATTGATATAACAGTGTTGGTTATGAGAACTGGGGAATGGGCAATAAAGGGATTATCTATCTTTTTAAACAATAACATTTCTGGAGTAGACTGTCCCTTTAATACTTAGGCAATTTTAATTGCTTTAGAAAAAGGCTTAGGACATATCATTAACACATACAGAATGCATGTAAAACACAGGTATCCAAATCTATTCCTCGACGCCACAAACCATGATAATGGAATTGGTAAAGTTACCTGTTCAAGTAGATTGATGCAGAATGTATTGCCTGTTTGTGTTCCATATGGACATCCCCAGTTTACAACTTGAAAGAGTCTGTCTGACTACTCAAGTTTTAGCCATTTTAATGACCTATTCAGAACTTATTTAGGTGGAGATTTGACTAGTTTAGTTTTGGGTGCAGTGGGTCTGTGATTCATTAAGTGAATACTCCATTTGGGTTTTTCTGGGGTGGTATCTGGGTAGCAAGTAATGCTAATATTTTCTACAAGCATTTAGATGTAGCCCGCTCCCAATTCTTTATAATAATGCCAAGGAGGTTTGGGATAAGAGAATAAACCCGTTTTATTAGGGTTTAATGAGGCAGCAGTGTTGATATTGTGACATTAGCATTCAAATGTAACCCTATTGTACTTTATTGTACCTAATGCTGACTAATCAGCCAGACAGATATCCCTGAGATTGAACCCCCTAGGCAACAGTTTACTGTAATTAAAGTAAAATAGACATACATATGGCATACAAATAAGTGACTTTTCATATATAGGGCTAAATTACAAGTGACGTGCTAGCATGTGTGCACAAGCAATATAGGAATATTGCGTCTGCACTAACTTGCACTCATATTAGTTGAAAGTAAACTTGATTGCAAGAGCACAATCAGATTTTATTATTGTCAGGTTAGTGTGGATTATTATAGATACTGTAAAAAAATCAAAGTAATCAATAGAATATATAAATATTTACATGATCTATAATAATTTTTACTAATTATTATTAATATTTTTCAATATTCTATATTTCAAATTTTAATAATGTGCCTTAAGATAATAAACTGCTAAATTATGAGTTTTGCGTTATGAGCGGTGTGGTACTAACTTGCAAGTTATCGTCACCGCTCACTTACTTACAGCTATGGTATTACAGGTTTATAAAAATCCGGCATTAGCAGGCAAGAAGTGAGCGTAAAGCAAAATTGAGCTCCATACCGCACTCTAATACCAGCTCTGCGGTGAGCTGCGGTAATCTGGTTTTACGTGCTCGTGCATGATTTCCCCATAGACATCAATGGGGAGAGCCGGCTGAAAAAAAGTCTAACACCTGCAAAAAAGCAGCGTAAAGCTCCGTAACGCAGCCCCATTGATTCCTATGGGGAAACTAAATTAATGTTTACACCTAACACCCTAACATGAACCCCGAGTGTAAACACCCCTAATCTTACACTTATTAACCCCTAATCTGCCACCCCCGACATCGCCGACACCTATATTATACGTATTAACCCCTAATCTGCCGCCCCCAATGTCGCCGCCACCTAATTTTACACTTTGTTAACCCCTAATCTGCCGCCCCCAATGTCGTCGCCACCTACCTACACTTATTAACCCCTAATCTACCGCCCCCAATGTGGAGGCCACTATACTAAAGTTATTAACCCC
The DNA here is from genome assembly GCF_027579735.1 of Bombina bombina. Classification (NCBI taxonomy): domain Eukaryota; kingdom Metazoa; phylum Chordata; class Amphibia; order Anura; family Bombinatoridae; genus Bombina; species Bombina bombina. The sequence continues at coordinate 1,226,083,040 of NC_069499.1, read as the reverse complement.
TAACCCTAACACCCCCAAACTTTAATGTAATTAAAATAAATCTAAATAAAACCTACTATTAATAACTAAATAATTGATTCCTATTTAAAACTAAATACTTACCTGTAAAATAAACCCTAAACTAGCTAAAATATAACTAATAGTTACATTGTATCTAGCTTAGGGTTTATTTTTATTTTACATGCAAGTTTGTATTTATTTTAACTAGGTAGAATAGTTACTAAATAGTTATTAACTATTTACTAACTACCTAGCTAAAATAAATAAAAATTTACCTGTAAAATAAAACCTAACCCAAGTTACACTAACACCTAACCTTACACTACAATTAAATCAATTACATAAATTAAATACAATTAACTAAATTACAAAAACAAACAAACACTAAATTACACAAAATAAAAAATAAATGATCAGATATTTAAACTAATTACACCTAATCTAATAGCCCTATCAAAATAAAAAAAACCTCCCCAAAATAAAAAAACCCTAACCTAAACTAAACAACCAATAGCCCTTAAAAGGGCCTTTTGTGGGGCATTGCCCCAAAGAAATCAGTTCTTTTACCTGTAAAAAAAAATACAAACAACCCCCAACAGGAAATCCCACCACCCACACAACCAACCCCCCAAATAAAAACCTAACTAAAAAACCTAAGCTCCCCATTGCCCTGAAAAGAGCATTTGTATGGGCATTGCCCTTAAAAGAGCATTTGGCTCTTTTTCTGCCCAAACCCTAATCTAAAACTAAAACCCACCCAATAAACCGTTAAAATAAACCTAACACTAACCCCCGAAGATCCACTTACAGTTTTTGAAGACCTGACATCCATCCTCAACGAAGCGACAGAAGTCCTCATCAAAGCCGCCAGAAGTCTTCATCCAGACGGCATCTTCTATCTTCATCCATCCGGCGTGGAGCGGGTCCATTTTGAAGACATCTGGCACGGAGCATCCTCTTCAATCGACGTCTTCTTGCAGAATGAAGGTTCCTTTAAATGACATCATCCAAGATGGCGTCCCTTGAATTCTGATTGGCTAATAGAATTCTATCAGCCAATCGGAATTAAAGGTGAAAATATTCTATTGGCTGATGCAATCAGCCAATAGGATTGAGCTTCAATCCTATTGGCTGATCCAATGAGCTAATAGGATTGAGATCGCATTCTATTGCCGGCTTGGATGAAGACTTTGGCCGCTTGGATGAAGACTTCTGCTGGCTTCGATGAGGACTTCTGCTGCTTCGTTGAGGATGGATGTCAGGTCTTCAAAAACTGTAAGTGGATCTTCGGGGTTAGTGGGTTTCATTTTTAGATTAGGGTTTGGGCGGAAAAAGAGCTAAATGCCCTTTTAAGGGCAATGCCCATACAATAGTATAGTGGTGGCAACGTTGGGGGTGGCAGATTAGGGGTTAATAACTGTAATGTATGTGGCGGCGATGTTAGGGACAGCAGATTAGGGGTTAATAATGTTTAACTAGTGTTTGCGTTGCGGGAGTGCGGCGGTTTAGGGGTTAATATGTTTATTCTAGTGGCGGCGATGTCCGGAGTGGCAGATTAGGGGTAAATAATTTTATTTTAGTGTTTGCGATGCGGGAGGGCCTCGGTTTAGGGGTTAATAGGTAGTTTATGGGTGTTAGTGTACTTTGTAGCACTTAGTTATGAGTTTTATGCTACAGATTTGTAATGTAAAACCTATAACTACTGACTTTCAGTTTACGTTATGGATCTTGGCAGTATAGGCTGTACTGCTCATTTTTCGGCCTCCCACGCAGACTCGTAATATCGGCGCTATGGAAGTCCCATTGAAAAAGGACTTTTTGAAAGCTGCGCTAATTACATTGCGTTACGCCCAAAAAAGTGTGTGGTACAGAAATACCTGCAAAACTTGTAATACCAGCGGTAGTGAAAAAGAGCCTTAACGCTGCTTTTTCACTCATACCGCAAAACTCGTAATCTAGCCGAAAATCTTCATGTGTGCTAACCCAACACTGTGTTAGACCTAAAGCGCGAAGTCTAAAGTGGGTTAAACATATTTTACATTCATATGGCTAGATTACGAGACTTGCGTTAGCCTTAAAAAGCAGCGTTGAGAGGTCCTAACGCTGCTTTTTAACGCCCGCTGGTATTACGAGTCTTGCAGGTACAGGTGTACCGCTCACTTTTTTGGCCAGACTCGAAAATACCGCAAATCCACTTACATCAATTGTGTATCCTATTTTTTCAATGGGACTTGCATAGCACCGGTATTACGAGTCTGACAAAAAGTGAGCGGTAGACCATCTCCTGTCAAGACTGATACCGCATTTAGAAATCAGTAGTTAAGAGTTTTTTATGGTCTAACGCCATAGTATAAAACTCTTAACTAAAGTGCTAAAAAGTACACTAACACCCATAAACTACCTATTAACCCCTAAACCAAGGCCCCCCCCACATCGCAAACACTATAATAGATATTTTTACCCCTAATCTGCTGAACCGGACATCGCAGCCAGTATAATAAATATTTTAACCCCTAAACCGTCGCACTCCCACATTGCAAACACTAGTTAAATATTATTAACCCCTAATCTGCCTGCCCTAACATCGCCGACACCTACCTACATTTATTAATACCTAATCTGCCGCCCCCAACGTCGCCGCCACTATATTAAATGTATTAACCCCTAAACCTAAGTCTAACCCTAAACCTACCCCCCCTAACTGAAATATAATTTTAATAAATCTAAATAAAATTACTATCATTAACTAAATTATTCCTATTTAAAACTAAATAATTACCTGTAAAATAAACCCTAAGATAGCTACAATATAACTAATAATTACATTGTATCTACTTTAGGGTTTATTTTAATTTTACAGGCAACTTTGTATTTATTTTAACTAGGTACAGTACAATAGTTATTAAATAGTTATTAACGATTTAATAGCTACCTAGTTAAAATAAAGACAAATTTACCTGTAAAATAAAACCTAACCTATGTTACAATTACTTCTAACACTACACTATAATTAAATTAATTCCCTAAACTAAATACAATTAAATACAATTAAATACAATTATCTAAAGTACGAATACCCCCACACTAAATTACAGAAAATAATAAAATAATTACAAGTTTTTTAAACTAATTACACCTAATCTAATCCCCCTAATAAAATAAAAAAGCCCCCCAAATAATAAAAAGCCCTACCCTATACAAAATTACAAATAGCCCTTAAAAGGGTCTTTTGCAGGGCATTGCCCCAAAGTAATCAGCTCTTTTACCTTTAAAAAAAGTACAATACTCCCCCAACATTAAAACCCACCCCCCACACACCCAACCCTACTCTAAAACCCACCCAATTCCCCCTTAATCAAACATAACACTAACCCATTGAAGATCACCCTACCTTGAGAAGTCTTCACCCAACCGGGCCGAAGTCCTCAACGAAGCCGGGCAAAGTGGTCCTCCAGACGGGCAGAAGTCTTCATCCAGGCGGCATGTTCTATCTTCATTCATCTGGCGCGGAGCGGCTCCATCTTCAAGACATCCCACGCGGAGCATCCACTTCAAACGACGTCCAACTGAAGAATGAAGGTTCCTTTAAATGATGTCACCCAAGATGGCATCCCTTCAATTCCGATTGGCTAATATAATTCAATCAGCCAATCAGAATTAAGGTAGAAACAATCCTATTGGCTGATGCAATCAGCCAATAGGATTGAAGTTCAATCCTATTGGCTGATCCAATCAGCCAATAGGATTGAGCTCGCATTCTATTGGCTGATTGGATCAGCCAATAGAATGCAAGCTAAATCCTATTGACTGATTGCATCAGCCATTAGGATTTTTTCTACCTTAATTCCGATTGGCTGATATAATTCTATCAGCCTATCGAAATTGAAGGGACACCATCTTGGATGACGTCATTTAAAGGAACCTTCATTCTCCAGTTGGACTTCGTTTGAAGAGGAAGCTCCGAGTCAGATGTCTTGAAGAAGAAGCCGCTTCACGCCGGATGGATGAAGATAGAAGATGCCGTCTGGATGAAGACTTCTGCCCGTCTGGAGGACCACTTCGCCCGGCTTTGTTGAGGACTTCGGCCCGGTTGGGTGAAGACTTCTCAAGGTAGGGTGATCTTCAAGGGATTAGTGTTAGGTTTTATTAAGGGGGGATTGGGTGTGTGGGTGGTGGGATTTAATGTTGGGGGGTATTGTACTTTTTTTACAAGTAAAAGAGCTGATTACTTTGGCGCAATGCCCCACAAAAGGCCCTTTTAAGGGCTACTTGTAATTTAGAATAGGGTAGGGCTTTTTATTATTTTGGGGGCTTTTTATTTTATTAGGGGGATTAGATTAGGTGTAATTAGTTTAATAAGCTTGTAATTATTTTATTATTTTCTGTAATTTAGTGTTTTGTTTTTTTCCGTACTTTAGATAATTATATTTAATTGTATTTAATTGTATTTAGTTTAGGGAATTAATTTAATTATAGTGTAGTTTTAGGTGTAATTGTAACTTAGGTTAGGTTTTATTTTACAGGTAAATTTGCATTTATTTTAGCTTGATAGCTAGTAAATAGTTAATAACTATTTAATAACTATTCTACCTAGTTAAAATAAATACAAAGTTGCCTGTAAAAAAAAATAAAACCTAAGATAGCTACAATGTAACTATTAGTTATATTGTAGCTATCTTAGGGTTTATTTTATAGGTAAGTATTTAGTTTTAAATAGGAATAATTTAGTTAATTGTAGTTATTTTATTTAGATTTATTTAAATTATATTTAAGTTAGGGGGGGGTTAGATTTAGGGTTAGACTTAGGTTTAGGGGTTAAGAACTTTATTATAGTGGCAGCGACATTGGGGGCTGTAGATTAGGGGTTAATAAGTGTAGGTAGGTGGCGGCGACATTGGGGGTGGCAGATTAGGGGTTAATAAATAAAATGTAGGTGTCGGCGATGTTGGGGGCAGCTGATTAGGGGTTAATAATTATAATATAGGTGGCGGTGGTGTCCAGAGCGGCAGATTAGCGGTTAATAATATAATGTAGGTGTAGGCGATGTCGGGGGGGCGGCAGATTAGGGGTTAATAAGTGTAATATTAGGGGTGTTTAGACTCGGGGTTCATGTTAGGGTGTTAGGTGTAGACATAAAATGTATTTCCCCATAGGAATCAATGGGGCTGCGTTAAGAGCTGAACGCTGTTTTTTTCAGCCGGCTCTCCCCCATTGATTGGTATGGTGAAATCGTGCACGAGCATGTTTTGCCAGCTCACCGCTACCGTAAGCAGCGCTGGTATTGAGGTGAGATGTGGTGCAAAATTTTGCTCTACGCTCACTTTTCTGCGGTTAACGCCGGGTTTCTAAAAACCTGTAATACCAGCGTTGTCTGCAAGTGAGCGGTGAGGGAAAACTGCTCATTAGCACCGCACCCCTGTTACCGCAAAACTCGTAATTTCGCCGATCTATTCTTTACCTAGAAAAATATGTACTTTTTATTATTAAATATATATTTCTATATACTGTATATCTGATAATGTTAATGTATGATATATATCTATATCTTTCAAGCACAGATCGTGAGAATACAAGAGAGATTCCCACTACAGAATGCGATTTGTAGCACTCATTGCGCTGACTACTTAGGCAGAATCCATAGACAGCTAAATAAAAACATAACTTTTAATGTTACTATATAAAAAGGGGGGTGAACAAATATAAAAACAGTGGAAGGAATAGTTCCAGTGAAATAACCCTAGTATGTATCATTTTAATAGTAGCCTCTGAGGTATTATATGCAAAAGTCCAATTCCCAATGCTGGGAAAGAAACGTACCCCTTAATAGTAGCACCGGTAAAACCCTTCCATCAAAAGTAGGAGACAAGGTGGAACTTATTTATATATATATATTTATTTATCTCATGCTTACCCCCTCTTCACGGCTCCTGGTCCTGGGCGATGCCTGTGCCTCAAAACAGCCGTGAGTGTATTCCCACTTCAGGCGGACACCGATCAATTTGCTGTGCTCAGAGCCTCCACGCTCAATGAGCCTCTCCGTCTGTCACTGCCTCAGTGACTCAACCGGCTCACAGGTCTGACGTCACCTACCGGTGCCGGCTTGCGGGGGTAAGTGTAGTCCGGTTAAAGCTCTTCAACCAAAGGTCCTTGCTCCTCCACCTCGTAGGGTTAATTTGTAGCTTGAACTTGGTCACTGCTTCAAGAATAAATGCTGACTCCAAATCAACGGCTTACATGCACATAGAAAAGAAGGAACGCGGGAGTCGCAAATAGTGTCAAACAAAGAGATAGCTTTTATTCATCCATAAAAACAGGATAACAAAGTGTACTGCTCTTCAGATAATTACAAGCTTACGCGTTTCGGCTGTATGCCGTAGTCATAGCTCGCTAGTAACCCTTAATACTGATGAGCTTTAAAAAGGGTGTAAAAACATTTCATTGGCTGAGCGGCAGTTACCATTTTTAACTCCTTACTTACTTTTTAACACTATATAGTGTGTAAGTGTAAATGTAGAGTGTCCTGTTTATTGTTTTTAAATTGATTAGTCATTGCATATGTTTGTGGCTGTACAATTGGATTATAATCATAACGTGTAACTAGTCTATGTGTAAATAACAAAATTTTATATAAAAGTAACCTTGTAATTTTAATTACTGATTAATTTACTTTGATTCTGAATATGCAATTTGTAAAGATTTGCAAAAAGATTATAATTTGCAAAAAAGGTTATAATAGACTGTTACTCAGAAATTTGGCCCCACTGATCTGATTAAATAGCTTATAGTACCTAAATGGGAATACCTAGACATTCTTGCTTTTAATGTGTTATTCCCATAGTAAAGATTCTTACTTTGATTGAGGCCCTCAGATCCTGATTTATAAACAGGTTGGCTTATAATGGCCCTTCTTGTTCATTACAAACCCTAAATTTCCCCATAACACCATTATTAGGGAATAATGTGGCTCAACACTGCCAAATACATAAATTAGTGTATCTAATATAGGGTATAGGGTTGCTTTGGGTATTCCAAACATGAGCTCATGTAAAATCAGAAAAGTGTTATTGACTGGGAGTATGCTATACTACATCCAGTGATTGATTAAATCATAAGATAAATTTAATCCTGTGGGGTACCTTGTCCTCAATTTAAAAATCCAGAACACCTCTTTTTTGGCAAGTGCGGATTCTCTGTCCCCTCCTCTTCGTCCTACTTCCACTGTTTCAATTATGGTCCATTTAAAATGGGCACTGTCTTTGTTGTGGACCAACTTAAAATGTTGGACGATTGGGGTGGTCAGAGTTCCCGCCTTGATATCCAGGAGGTGTTCTCTGATACGTACTCGTGTCTCTCTTGTTGTCATGCCAACATACTGTAATCTGCATAATTCACAACTAGCTAGATAAACTGAAAAGTTACTCCTGCAGTTCATGCACCTTTTATGGTTAAAAGATTCATTCGTAACACTGCATCTAAAGCCTTCTCCTATCGATAGATGTTCACATGCTTTACAGGTGATGTTACTACACCTATAAACTCCTTTAAATCTAAGCCAGGAACTGGGTTGTTCCCTTCTGCTATTTTTCAATTGGGTAGGGGCCAATAGGTTCCCCATGGTGACTCCCTTTCTGAACGAATGTTTGCATCCTTGCTTTACTACTTCAGCCAACGCATTGTCAGCTGCTAGTATTTTGAAATGCTTGTTTACTATTTGGCATATTTTGTTATATTGGATGCTATAGTCTGTTACAAAGAACAGACTACCACTTTTTGTGGGCTTACTTTCGGCTTTTTCCAATAATTTTCTCCTATTAATGGAAGTGACCTCTTCTCTTGCTTTCTGCATTTCAAATGTCCTGTACCCTCTCACCTTCAAACGTTCTGACAATTGATCAGCATGTTTGTTAAATTGTTCTGAGTTACTGCAATTGCGCTTCAATCTAGTGAATTGGCCCTTCGCGACTGATTTAAACACTTGCTTTGGATGACTGCTCCTGGCGTGGAGTAGTGTATTCCCAGTTATAGGCTTTCTATAGACCTCGGTTTCGACACCGACTTTGGGGACCCCCTTTAAAGTGAGATCCAAGAAATTTATCTGACTCTTATTTAGTTCAAAAGTGAACTCCAACCCAAAGTCGTTGTCGTTTAACCAATTCACAAAGGTCTCAGCACTTTCTACTGTTCCCCTCCACACCAGGAGCAAGTCATCTATGTAACGCCGATAGAATTGTATGTTCTCCCTGAAGGGGTTCCCATCCCCATAGATGCGGGACAGTTCCCACCAACCCATGTATAGGTTGCGCCCATCGCTGTCCCGCACCGCTGGAGATAGAAAAACCCCTCAAAGGAGAAATAGTTGTGTGTCAAAAGATAACGCACAACTCTCAGTATGAAATTCACTGAATCATCATTAAAGCCTGTATTTCTCCTTAGAAAGAATTCAATAGCCATTAAACCTTTCTCATGTGGTATTGAGGTGTAAAGGGCTCTAACATTAGACTCCAGCGTTCCTTCTTTTCTATCTGAGGTATGATAGCCTTAGTCAATAATAGGGTAAAATATAAAGCATAGATTTGTATAGTGAATATGGATTGATCTAGTCGTGTAATGTACTTAACATCCACTCTGAAGCACCCCTCCCTATAATATCATATAAGATATATTAGGTAATAAACCTAACAACTTCAATAATATTAGGGAGTTTGTCCGTTAGTGATGCCATTGCTCTACCAAAACTAACAAATATATTTATCTTTACCTATATATCTACAGAATATATATACAGTATCTCACAAAAGTAAGTACACCCTTCACATTTTTGTAAATATTTTATTATATCTTTTCATGTGACAACACTGAAGAAATAATACTTTACTACAATGTAAAGTAGTGAGTGTACAGCCTGTATAACAGTCTAAGGCCTAGATTTAGAGTTCGGCGGTAAAAGGGCTGTTAACGCCACGCGTGTTTATGTCTAACGCACGGCATTGTTTGACTCCGGTATTTAGAGTTAAAATAAGACCATCTAACGATGCTCCTAACGCGTGTATGTCACACGCGTAATACTGCCCGCGTAAGACAGTCTCCCATAGAGATCAATGGGAAAGCAAAAAAATAGCTTTTTTCACCTAACACTCGATCTCGCGAGAATACGCACAGCTCAGTCATATGACGCATACCACATCATGCACAACAATAACACGCCGCAAATGTCACAACAACAATCAATCAACAAATCACACAAGCATTACACATTCACAAGCGGGGGATGTTTTAATAAAATTTTATACGGGGAAAACGCATATACTTTAAGATGCGGAAAATCGCTAAATAACAACAAGGATTAAAAATGATATACATACACTAGAAAAAAGATCGTATTCAATATCACTATATATTAGGACAAACATACATATACAACACTTCACAAAGAACACACCATCGCAAAATCACATTTAAAAAGAATACTATTGGACAATGTTAGAGAAAACGACCACTATGACATCATCGCATTCTACACATTCCACAAATACCAACTCAAAATGAGCATGCGCAAATTCACACACCTAATACACATTGCAATAATATTAATTGCTAATAAAGCACACCTGAACACTATTTACAACGCAAATAGGTACATCATTAAATATTTACACAGGGTATATAAGCACCACACAAGCATGGCTTCTTTGACTGTGTTGCTGTTGGGTCTTTGGAGATTGGAGGTTTAAGAATAGAGAGTTTGCGAATTTTTGAGAGTTAGTGTTAGCGTGAGAGAGTCAGTTGGTAGTGTTAGCGTGAGAGAGTGAGTGAGTTAGTGGTAGTTAGTGGGAGTGGGAGAGAGTCTGTTAGTGGGAGCGTGAGTGAGTTAGTGGGAGTTATTAGTGAGAGTTGTTAGTGGGAGCGTCAGTTAGTGGTAGTTAGTGAGCGTTAGTGGGAGTGTTTGTTAGTGAGAATTAGAAGTAGTGTGAGTTAGCGAGCGAGTGATTTTTCTGTACACTTAACACATTTACACGCAAACACATTCAATACATACATACACTTATCAATAACACTACATACACTCCATACCCCCTACCCCCTCATACTACACTCCATACCCCATTCCTTGTAGTCCCATTCCCTTTCATCCCATTTACTCTTATCCCATACCCCATACCCATCCCATACCCATCCCCTAGTTACATTTAGTTTACATATCCTCCTTTTAGTCTTATTCTTTTCGTTTATTTAAAGACTCCTTACCCTCTTTGTTTTTTACATCCCTCTCACACTTTAAGCACCTTTTTTGTCTTTTTAGTTCTTTATTTTGACCCCCTTTAATTTCATCACACTCACTTTTTGTTTGATTATTTGGGGTTTAGTTTAGGGAAGAGATGGAGGCCAGGCAGGGGACAGGTAGAGGGGGGAGTAGAGGGAGGGGGAGAGGAACAGGGCAGGAAGGGGGGCAGGAAGCGGGGGTGGAAGCGGTGGGTGGACCCAGCCACTTGGTTCAAGATGACCAAGTGGCTGGGCCCAGTGGCGGTCAGAGTAGGGCTTCACAGTCCGGGAAACAGAGGGCATCATCACAGGGGAAGGCCAAGGCGACCAGGGAGGCGAGGTTTTCGATGGAGGAGAAGGAGGCCCTCGTAGAGGCCTATATGGCCAGGCATAGGATGCTGCAGCACCAAAAGACCACCCCGACTGACAGGAGGAGGCTCTGGAACGAGATTAGGAATGCAGTCAATGCAGTGGGTGGCCGGAACCGCGATATGGATTCTATCAAACATCGGTACCGGGACTGTAAACTTGAACTGAAAAAAAAGTTAAGCCTGGAGGCCCGACATGCCGCAGGGACCGGTGGCGGCCCTGCCATTGAAATGGACTACTGCCGATGGGAGGAAATGTTGCGTCCCAGCATCTCCGAGGTGGAAGTAGTCGGTATCGGAGGAATCGATACCGGGAACCTGCCACTCTCATCTGACGGTAAGCTTATTGAACAATAATTTCACATACAAATGTATTTCAAGGGACACTATACGCAAACATTTACTTTCATGATTGAGGTAGCGAATACAATTTGACAAAACATTCAAATGTACTTATATTACCTCATTTGATTCATTCTTGAGATATATTTTAATGAAGAAATAGCCATGCACACGGTGAAACAATCACAGGAGGCAGCTATATTCAGCTAACAATCAGCATCTTATAAGCATATTTAGATATGCTTTTCAGCAAAGAATATCCAGAGAATGAAGCGAATTAGATAAGAAAAGTACATTCGAAAGTTGATACAAAATGTATGCTTCTAAATCATGAAAGATAAAACATTGGGTTTCATGTGTTAAGGATCAGATTAATGCTATAACGTTGTTTACACGCATTCTATTACTTTGCGGTTACATCTAGGCTATAGGTTAGGTGTGCATTTAAACAGACTGAAAAAAAAAGCAAAAACATTCACATTGACCAGAGATATCACAAACACGGTTTAGAAAAAGCGGAAATAGTATTGATTGTTTGTTAGATTTCAAAGTGGATTAATGATTCTGCATTTGTAATTGTATCGTAAGCTAAGTCATTTAAACCTTTATTTGCAAATATGCTAATATATACATTTTTTGTTTCTTTTTTTTTTTATATACAGAGTCTGGGGACGAGGCAGCACAGCCTCCTGCATCTCCCCGGGATGAGAGTGGTGGTGAGGAATTTCCACTTCGGAGGGAAGAGGCCCCCCGTGACGAACAGCGCACGGGAGATGATCAAGAGGCCCCGGAAGCACAGGAGGAACCCGCGGAACCCGCGGAACCCGAGGTCCCTCAAAGACCCGCACTCCGCCGTGCACGGGCACCCCGCCGTGCACGGGTTCAACATGCACAACAAGAGGAAATAGCGGAGGTGCGGGTTCTACTGGAGTACATAGACCAGATGCGTACCTCCCGGATAGAAAATATAGAAGGACGACACAGAATACTTGATGGCCAAAATCAGATTATTCAAGGCCAAAATGAAATCATCAACATACTGAATAGAATAGAAGAAGGCCAAACAAGAATATTTAATCTTCATCAACAAATGTTCACTTTTTTCCGGGAGGCGCATGCTGGTCTACCTCCTGTTGCTGTGCCTCTTGTTGCTGGGCCTCTTGCTGCTGGGCCATCTCCTCCTGCCGGCCCATCTCATCCTCCTCAGCCATCTACTCCTCCTCCTCAGCCATCTACTCCTCTTCCTCCTCAGCCATCTACTCATCCTCCTCAGCCATCTTCTCCTCCTCATCCATCTTCTCCTCCCCAGCCATCTACTCCTCACCTTGGTCGTCCCAGTACTCTTCCTTCCACTCCTCCCACAACAGCTCCAAGGAGGACTCTTCGGAGTCGGCAGTTGCCTCTCCCAGAGCCTCAGCCCCGTGGGAAGAGGGGAAGGAAGAGGAAGTAAGTATTTTTTTCATCTTCACTGCTTTTTTTAATTTAATGTGTAATGGATAGGTATGTGATGATGTGGTTTTCATACACTTGTGGACCACACTCTGTATATAATCGACTTCTATGGGGCCGGGTCCATGGAGGCAGATTGTTTGCAGAGTGTGGGTTATAAGTGTGTGAAAACCACATCATCACATACCTATCCTTGTTCATGATATTGATTGGTTTCTGTGATGTGATGTCCAAACTGTTTCCCCAATCGCTAACTCAATTACCATAACAATTTTCCATGATGGCATATTACTGTTTGAATGCCAATAACACAGCTTAAAGGGACAGTCAGAAAATTATTGATTACAAAGAAAACACTGTATTACGCATTATAAAGTTTGAAACAACAAAACATGGAGAAATACATGTGTGACTTATGTGCTTACCCTTGTATCTATGACTATGAAAAATGACCACTTATTTGTTGTTCTGACATAACAACATTTTAGATATCAATGATCAATACATGGTCAATAATATGCTGTATGAGCCCAAGGTTTTACATATACAAATGCTATCAAAATGCCCTCTAGTGCTCAAATTGTATAATGATTACAAGCACTCTTCAAGATGGAAGAAATGAGCACACCAACCTCATAAGTTTAGATAGCAAATTTAAATAAACCCAGACAAATGTTCAATTGTTGAGAAACATTTGATATCCTTGATATTACAGAATTGACTTTTAGAATAATGACAAACATTATATATTTTCTAAACTGTCCCTTTAACAACATTACATATGCTAACACATATTTTAAACTTGTTGGTATATCTACATGTACTTTGTCAAATAAAAAAAAAATGAAATCACATTTATATTGACGTGTTAAATAAAGTCTATTTTCTTTAAGAGACATTATTGTGTTAATATTTTATTGTAAAGACATTTTTATTTAACAATGAATATGGTTTAAAGTCCTTTTAGGAGGGGGGGGGGTGAAAATATGCTAACAATAATATATTTGAAGATTAAACTATGTGGATCTCATACATGATACAAAAAACAACATTTGCATTCAAGGGACAGTATCCTATATTTTTAACATAACTGTATGTAATAGACACTACTACAAACAACAAGATTAACATATACTGATATCAATCTTAAAAAGCTTCAAACACTTGAAAATAAAATAGGGTTAGCTATATTGAAAATATAGACGAAACCCCCATTACAACCGTAAAACAACACAATACACCATCATTAACATATGAAAAGACCCTTTACACAAACTGGAGAAAGCTGGAGAATGTACTCACATGAAACTCAGAGGCTTTGCGAGGAGTAAGAAAATTACTTACATTTTCTTAGAACAGAAGAAAAAATAAACGTATTGGTTAAACAATGGACTATCTAACTAGAGACAAAATCCAAGCTTTTGATTTATAATGTGAGTGTCTAATGAACCTTTAATAAAATATACAACGAAATTACATTTAGAAGAAGTCAGCATCATATATTTAGCATATGATAAAGATAAATGCATATTGATTACTTTATTCAAACACAATAGCGCTTATTTATTAATTAGATATATTCAACATTAAACACAACATTAATTTTTTAAGAAAAAGGAACATATTGTTGACAAACATATTAAACATGGACTGTAGAGATTTGCACTTGCCTAGAAATATCCTATGCATGAAAACATTTTTCTTTAGTTCGTTGATTCAACCAGACATACAGCAAAAGAGAATGTGGTGGTCTTTATCAGCTACGGGTCAACAATGTAACATGATGCAAATAATACATATTCGCAAGCTTTTTAAAATTGGATGCAGTCACAAACGTTTTTAACGTGCACAAATATTGCGGGACTACGTAATCCAATCATACGTTTTTTTACCTTTACATGTGCCGTCTTAACATCGCGCTTCCTTGATCACGTAAGAACGCCATCCAATGAAAGGCACATTATTGATCACGTAAGAACGCCCAAAATAAAAGGCGCATCCTTGATCGCGTCAAAACGCAATCCAATAAAAGGCATATTCCTGATCACGTAAGAACGTCAGTCAATACAAGGAATCATTGGACAGCCTGGCAGGTGACGTCTTAAGCAACATGGCGCATCCGAGATCGCTGAAAAACCGCTGACAATGCAAGGACTCAGTGACAGCTTGGCATATCACTAAGAAACGTATTTATATTTTAGGAACTAGTATGTGTGTAGATTGCTATCTAGGAATGACAACAAATCCTGAATCATCTTTTCGGACTTGACTGTACCTTGAACTATAGCTATGGTGTATATCTTTAACATTTAAAAGATACACATGAGAAATACATATGCCATTGATGTTTTAAGATATGTTTGGATTGTTGTTGAATAACAATAGTTATACATGTATTGATTAAACGTGTCATTTATTCAGGTTTAATTATTGTCAGCCTACCTATAGCCATATATGGGAGGAGATGTATTTTGTTAACATATTAGTTAACTAATATTCATCATCTAAATTATTTGCATTACACACAGAGATTTATTTGGTTACACCTTTACAATAATATAGATTTGAAAATGAAATACAGGTGCTGTCAACATTACAATAAGATTGTTTATTAATAAAATTATATGTCTTTGTTCTTGTAAAAAGGACAAAAACGCTTTACAAATGGAAATACATTCATTAACAATTGTGATCAACATCACTTAAAGGGACATTATTTTGTTTTTAAAAAGAGCATACACATAGTCAATACTATTTCAATAAAATGAAGACTTTACAGGGATTATATCATTTTATCAATACTCAGATCATTTGGTAAAGGTGCATCAATTCATGCAGACTTTCTAAATACACACATGGATCTGAACATTTAAATATACATATATACACAAATACCAATCTATATATACATATATAAAGAAATTACTCTGCTAATCATAATCAGGCAATGATAGAGCTAAGAGAAAATAATATAAAGACAAATAATAAGATTACATTGGAGATGTTAATCTTAAAGTCATTTACTATTGTCTTACATATATGATTTCAGTATAACAAATATATTTGGTAGGTCCCTTTAAGGATCAACAACATAAACTAGAGCTTTCAAAAAATAACAGGAAGAATGAGGACAATTATTTGTGAAATAAAATGTATTTTATTAGTATGTAAGAAAACATACACAACGTTTATAAATAATCTTGTAAAAATAAGGAATCTATGAGCCATATGACAAGGTAACACAGTGCATCACAGTCCATGAAGAGAGTTGCCAAGGGCCAGCATAGCCCCATTGGAGACACATGGCAAGGTAACACAGTGCATCACAGTCCATGAAGAGAGTTGCCAAGGGCCAGCATAGCCCCATTGGAGACATATGACAAGGTAACACAGTGCATCACAGTCCATGAAGAGAGTTGCCAAGGGCCAGCATAGCCCCATTGGAGACACATGACAAGGTAACACAGTGCATCACAGTCCATGAAGAGAGTTGCCAAGAGCCAGCATAGCCCCATTGGAGACACATGGCAAGGTAACACAGTGCATCACAGTCCATGAAGAGAGTTGCCAAGGGCCAGCATAGCCCCATTGGAGACACATGGCAAGGTAACACAGTGCATCACAGTCCATGAAGAGAGTTGCCAAGGGCCAGCATAGCCCCATTGGAGACATATGACAAGGTAACACAGTGCATCACAGTCCATGAAGAGAGTTGGCAAGAGCCAGCATAGCCCCATTGGAGACACATGGCAAGGTAACACAGTGCATCACAGTCCATGAAGAGAGTTGCCAAGGGCCAGCATAGCCCCATTGGAGACACATGACAAGGTAACACAGTGCATCACAGTCCATGAAGAGAGTTGCCAAGGGCCAGCATAGCCCCATTGGAGACATATGACAAGGTAACACAGTGCATCACAGTCCATGAAGAGAGTTGCCAAGGGCCAGCATAGCCCCATTGGAGACACATGACAAGGTAACACAGTGCATCACAGTCCATGAAGAGAGTTGCCAAGAGCCAGCATAGCCCCATTGGAGACACATGGCAAGGTAACACAGTGCATCACAGTCCATGAAGAGAGTTGCCAAGGGCCAGCATAGCCCCATTGGAGACACATGGCAAGGTAACACAGTGCATCACAGTCCATGAAGAGAGTTGCCAAGGGCCAGCATAGCCCCATTGGAGACATATGACAAGGTAACACAGTGCATCACAGTCCATGAAGAGAGTTGGCAAGAGCCAGCATAGCCCCATTGGAGACACATGGCAAGGTAACACAGTGCATCACAGTCCATGAAGAGAGTTGCCAAGGGCCAGCATAGCCCCATTGGAGACACATGACAAGGTAACACAGTGCATCACAGTCCATGAAGAGAGTTGCCAAGAGCCAGCATAGCCCCATTGGAGACACATGGCAAGGTAACACAGTGCATCACAGTCCATGAAGAGAGTTGCCAAGGGCCAGCATAGCCCCATTGGAGACACATGGCAAGGTAACACAGTGCATCACAGTCCATGAAGAGAGTTGCCAAGGGCCAGCATAGCCCCATTGGAGACACATGACAAGGTAACACAGTGCATCACAGTCCATGAAGAGAGTTGCCAAGAGCCAGCATAGCCCCATTGGAGACACATGGCAAGGTAACACAGTGCATCACAGTCCATGAAGAGAGTTGCCAAGGGCCAGCATAGCCCCATTGGAGACATATGACAAGGTAAAAGAGTGCATCACAGTCCATGAAGAGAGTTGCCAAGGGCCAGCATAGCCCCATTGGAGACATATGACAAGGTAAAAGAGTGCAACAGGCACAACAATAAACAGAAAAAAAGGCCAAATGGGAACACTAACAAGAAAAATTCAACATGTGGACGGAGGATTCTTATCTGCCACCATGGAGCATATCCAGATCCTCCACTTACTGGTCATCCTCTTCATTGTCCTGTGCATGTCCAGCTCCAGATTCAGGCCTTGAACGTAATTGCATAATTTCACGCAGAGTCAAGTCCTGAACCCGGAGCTGGGCCTGCATGGTGTCGTTCATCCCTCTCAGGACAGCTGCGTTCCTCAACACGGCCTGCTCTACTCTTGCTATCCCTTCTAGCATGAGCCATGCTGAGTCACAGCCTAAAATAAAATAAAATTAAATATTAAGGATAATTACACAACAGACTAAAAATTTTAATACATACATTGTCATCATAAAGACAAATAATTATTTACATTAATTAGTTTACATTTATTCTTTACACATGAATTAGGTTATTCAGACAGACAGAAATCATTAAAGGGACATGTTACTCAAACATGTTGTCCCCTTTAATTGGTTTTAGATGATCCACTTATACAGCTTGAGTGTATCAAATCTTGTTAAAGGATTTACATTGTACTTACATCAGAAATTTAAAAATTAAATTTAGACTGTGGTAGGCACACCTATCCTTAAACATTTTTGCATTGAGGACAAGCTGTGTAAACATAGCAACCAGAAGAAATTACATTCCCACTGGGTTAGACAAGAGATAATGTATCCACATTTGTACATAAAATTTTGGATCCAAGTAGTGGTGATTGGTATATGTAGTGATATCCAATTAAAGGGACACTGAACCTAAATATTTAATGGACTCATTCAGATAGAGCATGACATGACAAATCTTTATAAATTACACATATTCATTATATGTTTTAATTCTCAAGCTATATTTTGAAAGCAAGAATGTTGCTTTTTATGGAAGCAAATATTTGTTTATCAACTTTGTTTGTGCATGCTGGTTGATGGATACATTCATCCAACAATAAAGAAATGATGGCCAGATTTATTTTATTGTTTAAACTAATTATAGTAATTACTTTTTTTACAAAAATATATCAAGAGAATGACGAATAATTAATAAGAGTATGAAATTATAAATTTGATTAACATTGCATGCTGGATTTGAATCACAATTTAACAAATTTAACTTCACTGTACCTTTAAGTATCTTATAAAGTGTATTTAGAATGATACTTACAGCTGTGCCTGGGAAGGACAATCTGACACCCAGGACAATGAAGGTTGAGACAGGGGGGAGGGATGGGATTGGCTTGGGGAGGGATGTGAATGGCTTGGGGAGGGCTGAGCTGCCGCTCCGGGGTAGGCCGTACAGCTGGGGAGTGGGGAGTTTGGGTCTGGGCAGCTGTACGGGCCAGAATACGGGGAGAGCGGCGAAGGGGGGTGTATGGGCGTTTTTTGGGATGGACAGGATATGAAATATGTGAAGGGCTGGCAGTGGTCTGGGCATGGTCATGAGTTTGGTCATGGGCAGGGTTCTGGGTCTGTGCAGGGGTGTGGCCATGGTCAGGGGTGTGTGCCTGGGGAGGGGTCTGTGACTGGGCAGGGGCGGAAACCAGATGACCAGAAGTGGTGGATCCATCTGAAAATGTAAAGAAAATATATTAACATCTCATACATCCTGACATCAAATCAACGCATTTCAAATTGATTATGTTTTCAATATACTTCGAAGTGTGTTTGAATTTTTAAACAATTCTGAAATGAGGATATGGTATGTATATAGGCACTCAGATGAATATCAATGACTGTCTGTACAATTTGAACCTTATTATTGTTTTTTGGCATGGAATATGCATGTGACATAATGATGGCATGAATTAGAAATTTTTCAAAATAAATATACAAGCAGAATTTCATGCTGCCTGATATAGAAAGGGGGCAGTAGTGTATTTGAACAGACAAATAATATTCCTTTTTAAAGGGCAAAAGCTGTAGACTTTTAATGTCTTCAATAAAATGATTTCCAAAAAAAAAACATGTTGGAAACATGATAGATATATTTCACATACCATCAGACTCCAAGGCAGCCTCTTCCTCCTCCGTCCCACATGTGACAGCAATCTCTGTAAAACATAACATGTTGTGTACACGTTAAGATCAGATATTATAACATATGTTACTGTTGCTCAAATACGCACATCAATGTTGCATTAAAGATATACACACACAAAGTTATGATTTACATCATTTTGATGGAGCATACAAATGACAATAGATTTGTTATTGTCAATGAATATTAATTTTAATGTATTGTTTGTATTAATGTTAAATTCATAAAAGCATAGTACATAGAACATTTAAGATTTCTCATGTGTGTATCACTTGATGACTGTTGTCAAAAAATCTAATGGAAACAAACATATGTTATACATCTTATGAATAACAAATGTGTAGACTAATAAAGTAGAAATTATTAATCGTTCAATATGAAAAATAAATTAATATATAATCAGAAGATAAATATTTTGAATTTTTATAATGTTATGCTTCATCAGAATCATGATCATAATATTGATTAGCAATACACCTTCAATTACATATAAATGAGTCAATGGACTTACCAGGAGACCGCAAAGGCGTCTCTATGTCACTGCTGGATTCCTGTGGGCTCACCACACCAACTCTCTCTATGAATGATATAGATATATATTATTAAACACATTTGGGATATCACTAAATCACATCTGTCTAGAATTTTAACATTAGTCAACTTTAAAATGTGAAGAATAGAGCAGTCATTACACCAGAAAATGCTTGATTGAATCAAGGGGATTCTGTAAAAATATCTGTATTGAACATATGTTTAATGTCAGACTACATAAGACATCAAAGTCATCTCAGATGCTGCTATTGCATATCTAAATATACCCAATGATCAATGTTCTTAACCCTTTAAGGACACGCCTTTCACTTTGCTCAATTGTTTTATGACGGAATAATTCCGTCATATGTCCTTAAGAAGTTACAAGAATACACACAAACCACATATTGAGTAGCATCTGTTGACAAATCTAAACAAACACATGTTTCACATCGAGCCATTTTTGCAATGTACAGTAATCTTGTTTAGGACACAACACATATTTATCACAATACAAAACAAAATTGATTATTACAAATATGTAATCATGGTGCTGTTAGAGTATGCAGATATCTATAAAGTAACTCCAACAGAGAATGTGATTTATATATCAATAGTTTTTAATAAAAAGAATGTAAAGATGAATGAATCTATTTTGTCTTAAAGGGACACTGACATGATTAATTTAAATAATTGATTTCTATGTTCAAACTGTAAAAAATGATTTAACATTGACTCCTATTATAATTAGAATGTTGCTCGATATTAATCTTAAAGGCAGATAAGGAATATTGGATTCAATAAATATTGTTTGTTGAAGGTATCCACCAATCATCAATAAAAACCCAGGTTGGTCAACCAAAATTTAGATGCACATAAACGTACTTTCTTTATTTTACAATACATTTAGCAATAGAATATGTCACATATGATGATAGTATTATATTTTTGTGTTTATTAATATTGCATACTGTATCTGAATGACAATATTAATAATTGTAGCTCAGTATCCCTTTAATGTAAAATTAAATTGATTCCACAATGTTGTTGTTAATGAATTATCTACTCCATATGTTGATGTCATGAATGGTATTGAGCATGCAATTAAAATGTAATATGTTATTTAAGGATATCCGAATAATTATTTAATTTTCATCTATTAAATAGACATTACATCTAAATATTGAACAATGTGTATTTAGTATGTAATGTTCAGTCCATGTTTCTAAGACAAATGTCAATTAAAAAGAGACATACCATACTGTGACAAGCCCTGGCTTGAGGATCCAGCAGCCACATCCATATCTGTAATATATTAAATGAGGATTGCATATCATTAATACTAATCATGCCATGTTTAAAAAATTTACATTAATAACAAATCAATTGAAAAATATTAATCCTTTGGTAGTCCCATGAGTTAATAGTTTCCTCAATTAAATTAATTAAAAATATATCCTGGACTCTTATTTTCAATCAGTTGTGTTGTTTACTGTATCTTTAAGAATATCTGCTTGTTATTACATAATCATCAATTGATGGCCATATGTTATAATTGTTTTGTATTATTGGTTTTTTATTAGCTATAATATTGAAAATAAGAATACTGTATTCTTCACTAATCTAAGAATTCCCATTTAATTTTTAACAACATGTATAAAGCAATGCCACTTTCCGCAAACCCATGTTAACGTGGATGAGAAATGCCATTTTCGCGATCATTGCGCAATGATTCCAAGCGGAATTACGCATCCGTCATTTCACCAATATGTATAAAGCAATGCCACTTTCCGCAAACCCATGTTAACGTGGATGAGAAATTACATTTCCGCTCTGTGACGCATATTCTGTAGAGCGCAAGAAACATCATTCCTATTTCATGTGTCAATAATCTAAAATCAGATATCTAAACATCATATGTAGTGTATGTTGTGAGATCTGTATAGGTTTAGTATCTGACTATATACACATTTTTGGATAATAAAAAAAATAAGAATATTATATGAAGTTGGATAATTACCTGGTTCAGATTCTCTATCATCTCCTCCCAGGCCACCGGACGGAGAAGCATCTGCCCTGTCCCCCGCGTCAGGACTTTCAGATCCCGCAGCTGGGAGGGAAGAAGAGGAGGCCGAGGATGGCGAGGATCTAAATCTTTTGGGGACCCGGAGATTGAGGAGCTCGCATAAAGTCACCTCATAAGGGAGTAGGTACAGTTTCCGCGGGGCCTCTCTTTTGCCACCTCTTTTACGGGCTTGTACCCAGTCCCTTATGAGGTTTACTTTTTTCGATAAACGCAACCTCATATCTCCGAATCTCCTCATGATCTGATCCTGGGTCCTCTGGACGTCACACACCAATCTAACCGCATTGGTGATAGACTCCCAGAGGGCCTTCTTAACGTGCGCATCTGTCAACCTCCTCTTGTTCCCAAACAGCTGGGGATAAAAGTCCTTGACGGCGTGCACCAGTGCAGCGCTCTCCTCCTTGGTGAACCTGGGAACTAACATGCCTGCCGAGTTGCGTATATATAATATATATTTAATATATAAAAACAAATACACCAGCAGGCATTAGAGAACTGACAAAGATGGCAACGTGTAATGGACTTTTATATGGTGAAGTAAACATGAGATGCACCATGGGACAATTTATCTGTACATCTGATTGGATAAAAGTTTGAAATATTGTTAGAATGTGTGTGAGACCATCCTGACTCAAGTTGTGTTTGTGTGATGAACTCTGATTGGCCGTTCCTTAATGTTTCATATCTTAGTAACTTCCTTACACATACCTCATGGTGGTGCTGTAACTTCTTTTTTCATGTATACTTATTTGTAACTCATGGGCCTGTCATGCGGATATGTGTGACGCAGATTTAATATCCGTGATCCGTTAAATATTAATGATTAAATACTCTTTAAAATCTAATACTGTCACATTATTAATGTTGTCGACATTTCTCGGTTTAATAACGGTCTGTTTCTTTAATACAAATACACATTTCATATTGTATGTCTTTATTGTTCTTTAAATACATTTATTGTGAAGTATTGACATTGCTCTATTAAATGTCTTTATAATGCACATTGATTGTGTGCTATTGCGTGACATTAGACTCTAATGTTTAAAGATGCTAATCTGGTGTTTCAAGATGCGTTTCCCACGCAATATTTATTAATGTTAAAATTCAGGTTAGAATGTCAGTAACTTGGATAATCGGTTTATAAATATTAAACTACAGCTTTGTTATTCGCAAATAAACCTCGAGCTTGTATTTGTCTGAAGTGCTCATATATGTTATTGTGCAATGGCGTCTTTAGTTTTAAAGAGACATTACAAACAATTGTATCAAATGATCTGTAGAGATAGAAGATTGTTTAGACTTTAAAATGTGAATCATTTTCCATTAGTATTTAGATATCCTCAACATAAGAAATTTAAATGCACATGGTTGAGACAATCACATAAGGCATCTCTGTGCATCCACCAATCTTCATCTACTGAGCCGATCTCGATATGCTTTTCAAGCAAAGTATGTGAAGATATCAAGATAAGTAAATACACTCTTTAAATCTCTTAAAGGGACACTGTCCAAACAAATTTAGCATTGGTGATTGAGCATGAAATTTTAATCAACTTTATTCTTTAATCAGATTATCAAATTTTAACAGTTATCTTGTTATGTTTCTTTGCAAATCAATAATGATATTTTATATTACGGACAATTGTTTTATAAAAACATGGGTTGTCCTTGACGATTGTTGCATCAATTATTCCAAACAATCAAGTTCTGTCCAGAGTACTGAAGCAAATAAATTAGCTATTTACTGCCTTATTTTTAAAGTAATGATAGCAACATCACAATGAGCATTCATAATATGAGACAAGTTTTAAAGTTGATTCCAATAGAATACTCATTCAGAATGTATAAATCATTAATTTTTTAACTGTCTACCTTTAAGTATATTTTGAGTTCAGGTCCCTTTAAATAAACATTTCACAATAATGCTTAAAATATCATAAACCTAGGCACCTTCCTTTTGCTAAATGAGTCTAACATATGAGTAAAGCAAATTAAGATTAAATTCTAGATTGTTTTACACACTGACTGAAATATATTTATTAAATGATGTCTTTTTTAGCCTTCAGCGTAGAGGGACATTAAGCTATATGTTATGTATGCATTTTGTATAATATTCTTATATTTGAACAACTTAATATGTTTTGTTATTCAATCATTATATTGTAATTATATATATTCTTGGATTAAATACATCTCTACATAGGCTATTTTGATGCTGATTGTTGTTTGCATATAGATGCCTTATATCATTGACTAAGATATGTGCATTTTTTTTTTATAAAACAAGTATATTTAAAGACTGAATGTAATTCTATAGTACTTTCTAAATATGTTAAATTCTTGTATGATATTTTTAAAAATCTATACAAAATATACTTTGTGATTGTCCCTTTAAGGACCCAAACATTTGGTATTTTTATTTAACATTGACAAAATAAACAAAAGGGGAATTTACATTCTATATAGATATTTGATGTCTAACCCAAGAGGTAAGATTGTAATAAATACATAATATTACTAAGTATAGTTAAATGACTCCACTAGAAAATTACATAGATTAACCTGGCATCCAATAACTAATTTTTAAAAATTATCAAGTTAAATGACCTACCATTCATAAATGTAATAATTTAAATAATTTCTATTAATTTTTTTAGATACCTAAGGAAGATACATGATCTTATACAATTATTTTTACATTCAACAACACTGTCACTTTCATGTAATTGAACCACTTCACCTTATTATATGTTAAAAAAAAAAATATTTTACTACATATCCTAAATAATTGTAATATATACATTTTCAATATAAAAGCATTGAAGAATCTGACTCCCCAATTAATGTTATAAAATATATATTTATATTCTCGGAAGCATTTTATTTTCTAATATTAAAGCATTATTTTATCTTATGCATGTGCTTGTCAAATAGCCAACTACCAGTCATGGGAGTCCAAGTTTGATTTATTTACAGATTATATTGATATTTAGTAGAATCTGTTCAAAATAATGTATTTAATAATAAAATGTTTAGTATTAACATGTCAAAATATAATTAATGGAAAAAAATTAAATATTCCTGGAAGTCATCAGATGCCAATCTGAAAAGAAAAATAATAAAAATGGAACAAAGTTAATACACACGTTGTCAAATATTCATAAAATACATTTAAAATCATATGGTGTCTATGCTCTAACTTTGATCAACATTTTTTAAAGATAATCATTAAATTGATTTAAAATTAATGAAATACATACACCATTATATTGTTGATTAAAAATTCTATTTAAATATCCAAAATTCAAATTATACATAATAATGTATATCACATTTCAACAATATATGTATGCTGAACATAAATCTAATATTTCATGTCCATTCAAATACCTCTATATCAACTATAATATGTATTCCTTTTTCTGATTGTGATCCCTAAATATCTAATGATGAAATAAGTATGACTAATGTATGTAAGCTAACAATAATCAACATTCTTCATGTGATTCTTAACTAGCATGCACCAACCTGGATAATGCATGGTCTTTGAAAGTCAATTCAGGGGTAAACAGTTGATCTTCAATAGGTGTCTTATTCATCAGTTCATTAAATAGAGGACTGGGAAATACCATCTACAAAATAGAAAATCATCTAAGTGTCTCCAATAGGATGTCTCCACAGCCTTATTCTATCAAATATTTTGCACTTACCATGTGAACATGTCTTTGTATGGTTTTCAAGGTCAGCAGAATTGAAAGATAATGCCAGACATGATCCCATTGGTATACTTCAATTTCAATCTTGGCTTTTTCCCCACTGTCAGTCTGGGCAATCTTGACTGTCAGGCTTCAAATTGTTCCCTTTCAGTCTTTAGATTAAGTCATCTCCCTAATGTAATAAATTTAATAAAAAAAAATCATACAAGTGTGTGAATCAGTTCTGTACCCCTCTCCCACCCCCCATTTCATAATAAATATCTGTCACTAGCTTACTAAGCCTGTGTATGAACCTGTGTTATTTTCTAGCAAGTGTGAAGATGAGTCATATTGAGCATAAAAAACCTCTGTGTGACATTGAACCATAGTCATTCTAGAGTATCCCTTTCTGATTATGTACATTTTAAGTAATGTGTAAACAAAAATCTATTTCTTAAAATGTATGCCATATGATGTTTTTGTGTACAAATCATGCCAGCAACAGTCCAAACATTTCTACTTACCATCTGATGTCCTCTTTAAAAACCAGGTGGCAAAGACTCGCTATAGGACCCAATGCCCAGAGCATCACCTATATTATGAAAATTAAAAATTATTCTAACATTTGATCAATACTAACATGTTTGCACAATTCTCTACTTGTCATTTCCCTAGAGTTCACATCTATTGAAAATACTACACAGTCTAACTTCTATTCTTTACCGTCTAAAGTGGCGGTTGATGACGTCTGCTCTGACATCAAGTCCCTCGTCCTGGAATTCCCCCTCTAGAACAGGATCATCCTCCTCATCTCTGAGGAGGTCTCTGTCCACCGGGACGGCCTGCAGCATCCCAGCCCGCTGTGCAATATTATGCAGGACGCTACAGGCTACAACGATCTTCGCCACCTTCTTTGGGTTGTACTGGAGTGCTCCTCCAGAACGGTCCAGGCACCTGAATCTCATCTTCAGGAGCCCGAACATCCTTTCAACCACCGCCCTGGTTCCTTATGAGCCCTATTGTAGCGCTCCTCAGACACATCAGTCGGGCTACGCAAGGGGGTAATGAGCCAAGGCCGGCTCAGAAACCCAGAATCACCAATAAATTTTGAACAGAACAAAATTCAAACAGAATACTTAAACTAGTATATTGTTGTATAATTTTTTTTTATTTAAAAACCATAATCCATATTAAAACTTGTCAGAAACATACCAATAAAAAAATTTATATATTATTCTGTATCTTCCCATTTCAGCTAAGACATGCTACATATGCGTATTGTTCTGAAAACAAACCTTGTGTAAAATGCTAAATACATGGTTACATTGCATTCTCTATCTGAACACTTAAGGTAAGACATGCTACATATCTGCATTTAAATAAAAATAGACATTAGCAGAAAGAGACAATGACAGGGTTAAATTGCATGAGATAATAGCTTCCCATTTCAGCTAAGACATGCTACATATGCGTATTGTTCTGAAAACAAACCTTGTGTAAAATGCTAAATACATGGTTACATTGCATTCTCTATCTGAACACTTAAGGTAAGACATGCTACATATCTGCATTTAAATAAAAATAGACATTAGCAGAAAGAGACAATGACAGGGTTAAATTGCATGAGATAATAGCTTCCCATTTCAGCTAAGACATGCTACATATGCGTATTGTTCTGAAAACAAACCTTGTGTAAAATGCTAAATACATGGTTACATTGCATTCTCTATCTGAACACTTAAGGTAAGACATGCTACATATCTGCATTTAAATAAAAATAGACATTAGCAGAAAGAGACAATGACAGGGTTAAATTGCATGAGATAATAACTTCCCATTTCAGCTAAGACATGCTACATATGCGTATTGTTCTGAAAACAAACCTTGTGTAAAATGCTAAATACATGGTTACATTGCATTCTCTATCTGAACACTTAAGGTAAGACATGCTACATATCTGCATTTAAATAAAAATAGACATTAGCAGAAAGAGACAATGACAGGGTTAAATTGCATGAGATAATAGCTTCCCATTTCAGCTAAGACATGCTACATATGCGTATTGTTCTGAAAACAAACCTTGTGTAAAATGCTAAATACATGGTTACATTGCATTCTCTATCTGAACACTTAAGGTAAGACATGCTACATATCTGCATTTAAATAAAAATAGACATTAGCGTCGGTAAATAACAAATGGTTAAATTTAATCCTATAGCTGAACATGACGCTAACAGTTAAAAAATACAGGGCCAATTGTCAACATTATTAACCATGTTGAGCACAAATACTCACCAACGAGATAACCAGGGGGCATTTGTCTTTCCTCAAACTGGCTCCACAGGGACGACAGAGAGAGGATGCGGGCATCATGACAAGCCCCTCCAAAATTCGCATACACATGCATAATCCTCATCCGTGCGTCACAAACATACTGCACGTTGAGGCTATGAAAATGTTTGCGATTTCTGAAGGGCAAGTCATCAATTGGAGCACGCAGCGCAATGTGGGTACAATCTATGGCTCCCAAGACATTGGGCAATTGAGCAATATCAAAGAATTCCCGCTTCAGGCGCCTCCAATCACCATCATTCTGTGGGAATCCTATGTATTGCTTACTGATACGTACCATGGCGTCCAGAAAGTTATCAAACACCCCAGAGAATGTACCTTGAGCCAGGCCATGCATGTACAGTTCTCCGGATTGAAAACTCCCGGAGGCCAGGACGTATAGACAGCTTAGCATCTTACTCATGGGGGGAACAGCAGTCCTTATTTGTATACGTGGCTCCAAATGAGGTTTAAGAAGATCGTAAAGGCCAATGAGCTGTTCGCGATCGAGCCGATACTTATCAAAAACCTCAAAGTCACTCATGTTTTCCAAGGTGGGTCTCACCCTGTAGACACGAGGACCTCGAACCAGACGACCCCTTCGTCTCGGTCTGAGCCGCCGAGGCTGCCTGATTCGACCAACAGCTAGTTCGCCAATAGCAGCACCAGCAGTGTCTACCATGTCATCGTCATCCATCTTTCAAAACAGCGTAACAAGGTATGCACTTGATCTGATGTGGATCACAAGTGATGCATTGGCCATGTTGTTTGGGGGATTTATAGTACAATTAGTCCAATGGTATTGAGTTTGTAATGATTGCTGATTGTATTCACTTGTTTGTATGTGAGCGGCGCGAATGCTTTCACAGTGGGCGTTTATTTGTTGTTTGCTGAAATGTTAGTTTCAAACAATGATTCTCAATGTGAAAGTGTCAAATATCACACATACAGTGCATGTTTGTAATGTTTGATCATATGCGTAATAAATATTTATTAAACGCAATCTTATAGTAACAAGCACACGTCCAGGCTAACATGAATGAAAGTGCATAGTTGTGTATAATGTGCATCGAATGTGATCGATCAATGTTGCTGCAACATTGTTTGTAAACGATAAAGTAACATCTGTAGTATTGTATATATAAGTGATTTCAGAGCTGTCAATATTGTATGCGTCCCTTTAAAATCGCAATAATAATTCCGAACTTCCCGTCTGCCATCTGTAGTATTGTATATATAAGTGATTGCCGAGATGTCAATATTGTATGCGTCCCTTTAAAATCGCAATAATAATTCCGAACTTCCCGTCTGCCATCTGTAGTATTGTATATATATATAAGTGATTGCCGAGCAGTCAATATTGTATGCGTCCCTTTAAAATCGCACTAATACTGAATAACTTCCGGCTGTCATCTGTAGTATTGTATATATAAGTGATTGCCGAGCTGTCAATACTGTATGCGTCCCTTTAAAATCGCACTAATACTGAATAACTTCCGGCTGTCATCTGTAGTATTGTATATATATATAAGTGATTGCCGAGCAGTCAATATTGTATGCGTCCCTTTAAAATCGCACTAATACTGAATAACTTCCGGCTGTCATCTGTAGTATTGTATATATAAGTGATTGCCGAGCTGTCAATATTGTATGCGTCCCATTCAAATCGCCATAAAAAATCAGAACTTCCCGTCTGCCATCTGTAGTATTGTATATATAAGTGATTGCCGAGATGTCAATATTGTATGCGTCCCTTTAAAATCGCAATAATAATTCCGAACTTCCCGTCTGCCATCTGTAGTATTGTATATATATATAAGTGATTGCCGAGATGTCAATATTGTATGCGTCCCTTTAAAATCGCACTAATACTGAATAACTTCCGGCTGTCATCTGTAGTATTGTATATATAAGTGATTGCCGAGATGTGAATATTGTATGCGTCCCATTCAAATCGCCATAAAAAATCAGAACTTCCGGCTGTCATCTGTAGTATTGTATATATAAGTGATTTTAGATCTGACAATATTGTATGCGTGCCATAAAAATGGCACTAATACTGAATAACTTCCGGCTGTCATCTGTAGTATTATATATATAAGTGATTTGCGATCTGACAATATTTCTTAATTGTCCCATTGAAATCTCCATAATAATGCTATTCCAAACTGTTATTTACGTATATGTAGTATTGTAGTATTGAGTGTTAAAGTTCCTAAAGGGGCGGTACAGTGGTGAATCTGTGATGTGTATGGTTGAATCTTGTAATGACGTCATGATATTATTAACCTGCCTATGTAGTTGTGAAATCCTCATTGTGTTGTTGTATTTGACTACATTGTTATTGTGTGCTGAATAAAATCTAAATGTGTGCTTTGTGGTTGCGTGATGGGTGATGCGTGTTATGTACATATACGTATATATTGTGATTGTGTCCCACATATGCTGACTTCTATATAGCGGTCTGGCATTGTTGTTCCTTCCCATAAAGTGACATCTGTAATCTGGTGTAATGATGTTCTTGTTGTACGTAATTCCTAATGGTTTCTGGTGATGGAATCATGATGTTAAAAGTACTGTAAAATCCATATGTTGTGTTTTGTGATTCCTCTAGAGAATGTAATGTGTTTTTCCACCATCATTTGAATGCACATGTATGAGTGAATGTTAAAAGTAATGTATGTGCATCCATGAGTGATTATGTGTTAAGCCTATGTAAATATGCAGTTGCTGCAAGCATATGAGTTGAATAACTGAAATGCAATAATAAAGGTAAATGAGAGGTGTTTCCCATTGTGTAGTGTTTGTGAATCCAGAAATGTGTATAGAATTTTATTTTAATTTTAAATGTAATTTTATTGAAATAATAATGTGTTACTAGTGATGTGGATTTGTAGTTGATGTAATCTAAAAGTGTGAAACAAATTTATGGTGTTGTGAATATTTAATAATTAAAAACCATAAGTCCACCATAGGGAAATAGTCATTTCTTGATCTATTTATCATCGCTAGGTCTAACGCATCAAATCATGTTTTTTCTAGCGCTGGTATTTGGAGTTTTTCAGTCTACGCTATTTGCGTGCGTTAGGGAAATGAGGGTTTCGCGTGCACGAGCACGTCTTCCCAATAGAAGTCAATGGAGGCTCTAAAGATTTCTAAATTTTTTTTCTAAGACTGGTTTTCCTCGTAAAGTGAGTGACGTCATGAGCTTGTGTGAAAAAGTAACTAAATCGTGTTCTTTTTGTAATAAATAAAAATTTTGTGTATGTCATGTGGTGTATATTGTTTGTATGCATCGATGAGTGTATGTTTGTGATAATGTTATTAGTTAGATGTAGGTATATGAGGGTCTTTTCCCGTATGTCCATGTAAGTCAATGGGAAAATGGATTTTTGTGGATTTATTTCAAACACCCGAGATCTCGCAACTTTAATCCTTTGTATTTTAACGAAAACAAAATAAATATGAAAAATAAAGATAGTGTAGTGTTTGTATGAGTGTAAGTGTACTTTGTGTAATATTTGTTTTGTGATTCGTGGATGTTTTTTTTGTCGGTATATGTTTACTACTGGGTCTGAGGTGGCGGTAGAAAGTTGAGCGTTAGGTGTATTTTGAGTCGCGGTAAATAAACTCTAAATACCGGAGTGCGTAAGAAACCAGCGTTAGGAGCCTCTAACGCTGGTTTTCACGGCTAACGCCGAACTCTAAATCTAGGCCTAAATTTGCTTTCCCCTCAAAATAACTCAACACACAGCCATTAATGTGGCAAAAGTGAGTAAATGTCCAAATTGGGCACAATTAGTTATTTTCCCTCCCCGTTGTCATGTGACTCAATAGTGTTATAAGGTCTCAGGTGTGAATGGGGAGCAGGTGTGTTAAATGTGGTGTTATCACTCTCACACTCTCTCATACTGGTCACTGGAAGTTCAACATGGCACCTCATGGCAAAGAACTCTCTGAGGATCTGAAAAAAAATTGTTGCTCTACATAAAGATGGCCTAGGCTATAAGAAGATTGCCAAGACCATGAAACTGAGCAGCAGCATGGTGGGCAAAACCATACAGCAGTTTCACAGGACAGGTTCCACTCAGAACAGGCCTCGCCATGGTTGACAAAAGAAGTTGAGTGCACGTGCTTGACGTCATATCCAGAGGTTGTCTTTGGGAAATATACGTATGAGTGCTGCCAGCATTGCTGCAGAGGTTGAAGGGGTTGGGGGGGGGGGTCAGCCTGTCAGTGCTCAGACCATACGCTGCACATTGCATCAAATTGGTCTGAATGGCTGTCGTCCTAGAAGGAAGCCTCTTCTAAAGATGATGCACATGAAAGCCCGCAAACAATTTGATGAAGACAAGCAGACTAAGGACATGGATTACTGGAACCATGTCCTGTGGTCCGATTAGACCAACATAAACTTATTTGGATCAGATGGTGTCAAGCGTGTGTGGTGGCAACCAGGTGAGGAGTACAAAGACAAGTTTTTCTTGCCTACAGTCAAGCATGGTGGTGGGAGTGTCATGGTCTGGGCCTGCATAAGTGCTAACGGCATTGGGGAGCTACTGTTCATGGAGGGAACCATGACTGCCAACATGTACTGTGACATACTGAAGCAGAGCATGATCTCCTTCCTTTGGCGACTGGGCTGCAGGGCAGTATTCCAATATGATAACGACCCCAAACACACCTCCAAGACGACCACTGCCTTGCTAAAGAAGCTGAGGGCAAAGGTGATGGACTGGCCAAGCATGTCTGCAGAACTAAACCTTATTAAGCATATGTGGGGCATCCTCAAATGGAAGGTGGGGGAGCGCAAGATCTCTAACATCCACCAGCTCTGTGATATCGTCATGGAGGAGTGGAAGAGGACTCCAGTGGCAACCTGTGAAGAGGGTTAAAGCAGTGCTGGGAAAATAATGGTGGCCACACAAAATATTGACACTTTGGGACTAATTTGGACATTTCCACTTAGGGGTGTACTCCCTTTTGTTGCCAACGCTTTAGACATTAATGGCTGTGTGTTTAGTTATTTTGAGGGGACAGCAAATTCACACTGTTATAAAGGCTGTACACTCACTACTTTGCATTGTAGCAAAGTGTCATTTCTTCAGTTTTGTCACATGAAAATATATAATAAAATATTTACAAAAATGTAAGGGGTGTACTCAATTTTGTGAGATACTGTATATAGATAGATAGGTATAGGTATGTATATATAGTAGTACAAAAATGGAAGACACTCACAGGGTCTTAGTAAATAGTAGTAATTTAATACTGACGTCAGTATTAAATTACTACTATTTACTAAGACCCTGTGAGTGCCTTCCGTTTTTGTACTATTTGTATCCAGTCTGATGCGCACCTAGGGCACTATAGCTAGCTATTTAGCTTGATACCAGGAGTGCTTTTTACCTCACTTTCGTTCTATATATATTTGTAATATATAATATGTATTTACAATAAAATAGCATTCTGCTGGGTTAGCGCAAGTGATAAGTGCTTTTTCTTCTGCGCTATTCATTAAAGTCTATGGGGAGAATAAGTTAACGCCGTCACTATATACAAAGTCCGGAAGTTAGCACACATTGGGTTTCGATTTAACTTGTACTACGCTTGCTACCTGAAGCGTGCAAAAAGTTAAAACATAGCGATGTTTACGCTTAAGTTGGAGCACAAAATAGCGGGCCACTTGTAATTTATTCCATAGTAGGGCACTTTAGAAATTAATGTCTGTTTTTTAAACAGCTTAATTTGCTTTTTAAAATTATTTTAGTTTACAAATTGTAAATAAAGCAGGGCTGTGCCTGTTTCAGTTGGAACTATTTAGCATCTAACAAGGATGTATTTCACGCTCAGCAATGGGTTTCACTGTATCATTTTTTAACCTGTCTCACCTTGGCTAAACTCTGTGTAAGCTGCATAGAGCCAGTATCTAATACGGATGCTTTCAGGTTGTGAATTTTAATGTGAGGTTGACAAATTGCCTCTATACACACACAGCCCTTGCTTACAGTTTGTTCCAGAGAACAATCCTTGGAAATGGAAAAACTGAGAAACAGCTGCTGTTCTCCCAGCTCATGTGATAAAACATCATAAACCAGCCAAGCCAGCAACTTAAATATCAGACATCCAGCGCCCCCAGCTGGGCATAAAAATACCAACATATCTGAGATCGAAAGAATTGTGTATTTGGTGACATAAAGTTGTTTTTAACCAGAAATATGCTCTTTTAATTGCCCAGTATCTTGAAAAAAACACGTTAGCAAAGACAAAACTAGAACTAACATTTTTTGCTTCCCTACTGACAAAAAAAAAAATGGACAAATGATTTGAAACTGTTGTTAAAATGGCTACATTTTTCTGTACTAAATGGATTGCTAATGTTTTAATACGGATTAAAAAAGGCAAACTAATATAAAGGCACATTGAAGAGTTTATTAAATATGGATAACATAAATAGTATAGATCAGCTACATAGCACTGCATTGCAAAAGGTCTGTATACAAAAAATGTTTTCAAACCATATAACTGTTATTTTATTAGTAGAAGTTACAAGGGTTTGCCAATCAAAAGCAGTTAATGAATAATACACCCCTTTAAATGGCTTATGAAATCCATGTCCCTTTCCTTAATTGCTGTTTTCAATTAAGAACAGCTGTAAATAAGCTTCTTCCCTGCTCTAACCTAGGGCTAGATTACAAGTGGAGCGGTAGTTTCTGCTTCCCGTCATGCATTAACCCCGCTAGACTTTGGCTTTTTGCGCCCGCCGGGTAGCGCACGTATTACAAGTTGAAAGTAAAAAGTTTACGCTCGCATGCTTAACTGTGGCGCGCAAAAAGCCAAACTTCGAATATCGTGACTGCGTTAATTTATTCCCCCATAGGGCTCCATGTACGAAGCAGCGAAAGCTGCTCCGGAGCCTTTGCGGGGCAGGTTCGCATATGCGAGCCTGCTTCCTGCAATGTAAGAAGCAGCGGTCATTAGACCACTGCTTCCTACACCCTACGCCACCTCTTAGGAGATTAGATAGAGAAACCCTCCTCCTTGATAACAAAGCCCTAGTGAATAAACAACATTTTGATAACTCTAGACCTACATTCATAACCACATATAGTGCACAATTTAATGCAATATGTGATATTGTGAAAAAGCATCTCCCAATTTTGACTGCTGAGGACAGCCTCAAAGACCTTGTGCAGAAGGGATGCAACTTTGTCTCGCGTAGAGGCTATACGATAGGTAATGCAGTTTCTCCTAGTCTACTTAGAAGTACACAGACAAGAAGCAATAGCTGGTTAAATGTAAAAGGGCACTATAGGTGTCACTACAGCAATTGCATTGCTTGTGGATTCACAAAAGTTACTAAGAATTTTCAATCATACACCACACAGAAGGTCTATGAGTTGGATACATATACTAACTGTCGCTCTGTCTTCGTAATCTATCTCATAGACTGCGTGGAATGTAAAAAACAATACATTGGGTGCACCTCCAGAGAGTGTTGAAATAGGATTAGGGAGCATCTCAAGAATATTGAGCATGGTATCGAATGTTCTGACCTTGCCAGACATTTTATACATGTTCACAACAAAGTGGTTAATAGTCTAAAATGGCAAATTATTGACCATATCAAACCTGCCATACGTGGTGGAGATAGAGTAACTAAACTTTCATACAAAGAGGCTTTCTGGATTTTCAAAATGAAAACCAGGATTCCAGATGGTTTTAACATAGTGGGCGATGTCATTAATTTTTGGAGGCATTTATAGATAGGATTTATAATTATGATCCCAGGAAGTCCATTATGTAGCAAAATGTGATAATCTATACTAAAGAGGAGTTACATCATGTATTTAAGATGGGTACACAGAAGTATAGTTTAGATTGGCTTGTATATATTCTTTATCTCTATGTATTAATAGAGTAAAATTCCATCTTTATTAATTTAATTTATTCTAGGTACATTATTATTAGAATTAGCACACCTCGCTCTGAACCATATATAAAGAGATTTATACACACTATTCTGTGCATCTCCTCATTGTCTTTTGCAACGCTCTCTCTGTTGTTCTTCATTAATAAGCCCTCTCAGGTATACAATATATGTAATACTGTTATTGGGGTAATTAATAATGTGATGCACTCACTACTATTTATTTTCAAAAATACATGGTTATTGTTAAGGCATTAGCATATCAGTTCATAAATATTTTTTCGCATGGAGGCTCTACAATAAATAGAGGCAGATCCCATTTATATAAGTCTTTAACTAGATGCTTATGGTAGAATATGCTACTCAAATTATATATATATGTTTAGCCCAGGCGTTTATAAATTGTTGAGATCTGTATATTTCTTTATATGCTATATTGACATTTAAAGTATTAACGTTGCAATCTCCCCCAATGAAATGCTTATTATTTTTAGTCTGTCTTTATTTCAGTATGGTGATATTCTAGGTCTGTCCCTTTAATAATTAGTACCTGGAGCTCTCACACCTGATGACAAGGGTGTGTTTAAATAGACATGCTGGTGTGGAGTAAATTATGTCCATGAATAAGGCGAATATCTGCTGAAACGCGTAGGACGATTCCTTTATCTGTTCCAGGTTGTTGGGACATTCTGTATGTTTTACCCTTTTTTTTATATGTTTTTGTGCACGGTTTTCCAAATAAATCTTTGATTGATTATACGCTTGGGAGGTTTGCTGGATTTCTTTTCTGATGTTGTTATCATCTACATAGCACTGCATTGCAAAAGGTCTGTATACAAAAAATGTTTTCAAACCATATAACTGTTATTTTATTAGTAGAAGTTACAAGGGTTTGCCAATCAAAAGCAGTTAATGAATAATACACCCCTTTAAATGGCTTATGAAATCCATGTCCCTTTCCTTAATTGCTGTTTTCAATTAAGAACAGCTGTAAATAAGCTTCTTCCCTGCTCTAACCTAGGGCTAGATTACAAGTGGAGCGGTAGTTTCTGCTTCCCGTCATGCATTAACCCAGCTAGACTTTGGCTTTTTGCGCCCGCCGGGTAGCGCACGTATTACAAGTTGAAAGTAAAAAGTTTACGCTCGCATGCTTAACTGTGGCGCGCAAAAAGACAAACTTCGAATATCGTGACTGCGTTAATTTATTCCCCCATAGGGCTCCATGTACGAAGCAGCGAAAGCTGCTCCGGAGCCTTTGCGGGGCAGGTTCGCATATGCGAGCCTGCTTCCTGCAATGTAAGAAGCAGCGGTCATTAGACCACTGCTTCCTACACCCTACGCCACCTCTTAGGTGGCGAAGCAAAATCACTGAGAGCACACTCGCTCTCGGTGATTGACAGCCCCTTCAGTCGCGTAATCGGTTGCACAATTGAAGGGGCAGGCATTACACACTCCGATGAGTGTGTAATGATACATACGGGCAAGCGAGTTAAGAAGCTGTCCGCCCGCCCTTTTAGTACATGGCGCCCATAGACTTCAATGGAGTGCGAAAAGTGGAAAAAATTCCTAAAACCCTTACTCGCGCGCAAACCTGATCATATTTTCTCAAGTACACTAACCCGTCAGGAAATAATATTTTATATTTCAATGTTCTTCACGTAGAAGAATATGTTCTATTTATTCTTTAAAGGGACAGTAAAGTAAAAATTAAACTTTCGTGATTCGGATAGAGCATGCAATTTAAAACAACTTTCCTATATACTTCTGTTATCAAATGTACTTTTGTTCTCTTAGTATCTTTTATTGAAGAGTAAAACTAAGTAGGCTCATAAGAGCTCAGGAGTATGCACGTGTCTTTAGTACTCTGGCAAAAGTGTTTTGATACTTTATTTGTAGTTTTGTTATACAATGTTGCAAAACACTTCTGCCATAGAATACTAAAGACACATGCACACTCCTGAGCTCTTATGAGCCTACTTAGTTTTACTATTCAATAAAAGATACCAAGAGAACAAATCAAATTTGAAAACAGAAGTAATTTGGAAAGTTGTTTAAAATTACATGCTTTATCCAAATCATGAACATTTTATTTTTACTTTACTGTTCCTTTAATACATATTTCTATATATAGTTGATGATTTTTTGGTACAATATTTATCTATATTTATCTGTCTGTCAGTCTATCTATCTATCTATCTATCTATCTATCTATCTATCTATCTATATGCAAAACACGGAAGGGGACTGCACTCTCAAACTGGACCGGGTACACATCCTATGACCCTGCAACATGCTCAGCCCTGGGTGCTCACTGGCACTCAAAGGAAGCTATGCTGTCCCCAGAGTCACAGGCAGTTAACCCCAGACAGGTTACAAAAGTGTTTTTTTTTTCAGACCCCACAGGGTTTCACCTTTCCAAGGTTTAAGCGCAGCAGGTCTTAGGTTGTGAGTGGCATTTTTATGGGAGCTGTTTGATTCCTAAAAAGGCTTGAAATAGAAAGCTTCTCAGAGTCAGACAGAACAATCTTAAAGAATTCTGTTGTCAATTCCATTTCCATTCCTTTGTCCTATGATTATCCTTTACTTTAGAGAACAGTACACAATATTTAAGTCTAGTGGTATTATTGGATAATCATATAGGGGCCGATTTATTAATGTGCAGACATGATTCGCCCCACATCGATAAATTCCGACAGCACATGCTGTCGGCATTTATCATTGCACAAGTATTTAGTGTGAAATGCTTGTGCAATGCCGCCCCCTGCACATTCAGGGCCAATCGGACGCTAGCAGGGGGTGTTAATCATCCCGATCGGATACTCAGAGGTGGTGGACCAGTTAAGGATCGCTGCATCTTAAGTTTCCTGAAGGCTCACGTGGAAACAGGCTACAGCAGCATATGCTGCTTCTTAAATCGGCCCCACAGACTTTATTAAGTAACTGTCGCCCTTCAATGTACTTTCTATTACAAATTCTTTGTAATCTAGTGAAGGGATTCATTCACTTGCTCTTGTTATAGGCTTTTGTAGATTTGGGGAGATTTGTTTGCTTGCACCCCTTGGGGAGAGGGGAATATGGGCAGTCACAGGACAGAACATAAGAAAAATTGGTTTAATTGTCCCTTTGAATAATGTGATCCTGATCTGACACTGACTGGAGTGAAAGGAGACATTGGGGCATATTTATCAAGCTCCGAATGGAGCTTGATGCCCCATATTTCTGGCGAACCTGCAGACTCGCCAGAAACAGCAGTTATGAAGCAGCGGTCACAAAGACCGCTGCTCCATAACATGTCCGCCTGCTCTGAGTAGGCGAACAGACATCGCCAGAAATCAGCCCAAGTACGATCGGGTTGATTGACACCCCCCTGCTGGCAGCCTATTGGCCACGAGTCTGCAGGGGGCAGCGTTGCACCAGCAGCTCTTGTGAGCTGCTGGTGCAATGCTGAATACGGTGAGCGTATTGCTCGCCATATTCAGCGAAGTCTGGCGGACCTGATCGGCTCTGCTTCCGCTCTGCTTCTTCTTTAACACATACAACTGATATAAGTAAGAAGCTGACGCCTATAAATCACAAGAACTACATAATATGTAACTTTCATACAATTAATTATACAGGAAACATATCTTGTGTCTAACAGGGAATGCCACATTTAACAGTTTAAACTTATTTGAAGATGATGGTTTATGTAAAGCTGTGTTCCATTTTAAAGGGACATGAACCCCAATATTTTTCTTTCATGATTCAGATAGAATATATAATTTTAAAGTAACTTTCCAATTTACTTCTGTAATTAATTTTGCTTCATTCTCTTTGGTATCCTTTGTTGAAGGCAGTAATGCAGTACTGGGAGCTAGCTAACCATACTTGGTAAACCAATGACAAAAGGCATGCATGTGCAGCTACCAGTCAGCAGCTAGCTCCCAGTAGTGCATTGCTGCTCCTGTTCTTGATATATGGATAGGAAGTGGAAGCTTAAAAATGCTTGATGATGAAATGCGAGTGTCTTTATCTAATATTCCACCAAATATTCAGAAACTGTGTTCCTCCCATCAACCTCATACATCCCATTAAAATAGTAAATAGCTATTGGTGTTATTAAACGTTTTTTCATTCTTGCACATTCTTACTGTTACTTGTAAATATATTACGTTATTATATCATTTATGTATGTGTCCTTATCCTTAAAACAAGATAGTTTAACCTCCTGTTTGCCAGTACAACTGAATTACTGTGTCGCTAAATGATGTAGGTCTAAAAAGTGTTTCACCAACATGAAAGGTTTGGAAAGCTCTGTTCTAGTTGGATAAATAGACACTTGAAATATATCATAGTATGAACATGATAGAGGTTTGCATATAAACAGATATTCTACATTTGTTGTTATGGAGGAGGAGTTTATAAGGGAATGGAACAGGGTCTTATCAGAATATTTGCTTAAACAACTATTGCTAGTAATAAAATTGAAAACAGCAGAACTCTCTAAAACTAGAGATAAAATTGTAAAATTCCAGTTATCTTTATATAAATACATACAAGATCCAGATTATTGTGAATTGGGTATCATATTGAAAACTACAGTGAAGAAAACAAAAAAGAAATTATTGATGTCAAACATTCAACGTATTTGAGGGAAAATGATGACTACAAGAATAATCAAGTGTTCATGTGGAAAAGAAAAGAAAGATTTTTAGCGCTGCGGAATCTGTTGGCGCTCTACAAATAACCGATAATAATAATAATTCTTTCAACACAGGATGACTGTTCTGTCTATTATATGCTTATTATGTTGATGACATCTGGTGGTTTCATGTTGCAATTACAGCTTGTTTCCTCTCAAGAAGGAAACAGGAAGTGTTAATAAAGTTTGTTAAAGGGACCTTTAACACTTGCCATCAATGAACTAAACATACGTTTGCTATCATATATAATTGCCAATACTGAGCAATACAGCATAGACCATTTTGCATTTAAATGATGTCTACCTTAATATTTTAAATCTAAAGGCGATCTTCCCCCTCCTATGGCGATCGCTTCCAGACAGTGACAAGGGGGCTGGGCACATTCTTGGTTCGCATGTCATCCCCCCTGTGAGCGAGCACGCAATTGTGAATAACATTTTCCCTCACCGGCACTCAGTTCACTATCAAGAGAAAGTGCTGATCCCTTGCTGAGCTGTACACTAGAGGTGCTGTGTGAACCAGTC
The DNA here is from genome assembly GCF_027579735.1 of Bombina bombina. Lineage (NCBI taxonomy): Eukaryota > Metazoa > Chordata > Amphibia > Anura > Bombinatoridae > Bombina > Bombina bombina. The sequence continues at coordinate 1,226,041,956 of NC_069499.1, read as the reverse complement.
GCTCATTTCTCTAAGCTGCCTGTACTATGGGTCTGCTGCTTAGTCTGAGAGGAAGCGCTTCTGAAGTAAAGTGATGGTAAATTCGTATGTATTGCAAAACATATTCTAGATGCTCTTACTTTAACTAGCAGATCGATGTGCTTATATTTAAAAAATAAACTTTTTTTACTTTGTTATTCCATTTTTATTAGGGTAACAGTACAGTCTAATAATCTGCCTCTCTCTATATTTTTCACAGGGGCAGCTGTGATTGACATCGATTTTAGCCAATCATCAGCTCACCATGCGCCCCATGTGAAATCGGACCTGCACGCTCCCGTGCTCTCAACTCATTCATTGCTATGGACTGTGCATGCGCAATTCTTACGCTAATTGCGCATCTCTAAATAATAACACTTATTATTATTATTAGTAGTATTATCATTTAGAGATGCGCAATTAGCGTAAGAATTGTGCATGCGCAGTCCATAGCAATGAGTTAGTTGAGAGCACGGGAGCGTGCAGGTCCGATTTCACATGGGGCGCATGGTGAGCTGATGATTGGCTAAAACCGATGTCAATCACAGCTGCCCCTGTGAAAAATATAGAGAGAGGCAGATTATTAGACTGTACGGTTACCCTAATAAAAACGGAATAACAAAGTAAAAAAAGTTTATTTTTTAAATATAAGGATATTGATCTGCTAGTTAAAGTAAGAGCATCTAGAATATGTTTTGCAATACATACAAATTTACCATCACTTAATGTAAATCAACTTCAAAGAAAAAAAAAACTCCTATGCACAGGCTCTTCCAGCAACACAGACGAGCGCATCACGTGACCTCATATCTCCTCTTAACACGCGTTACAACATGGCGGCTCCCTATCTAACACATAGGCTACAGTTTAGAGGAAAAGTTACAAAGGGTAAAATAGTATAATAACAGATCAGATGCACATTATATTGTGAGTATGGAGGTTGTTGCTGCACGCACTTTATATTTATTTTGAGGATTTCTTGAATGACGAGGTGTTTAGGATCCCTTTAATATAAAGTTTTACTTTCAGTTTCTCAGCAGCCATCTTAGCATCAAGAAGCATGGAAATCAGCTCTTCATATTTGCCTCTAAATATACATATGCCTGTACGTTTTTTGATTGTTTGCTAATAGTTCATTGTGCATTTGGATTGAATTGCTATTTGCTGTAAGGTTTAAATGTAAGCTCTCTGTGTTAGAAACATGTATTATTGTATGTATTGCAATCACCATGTGTAAGTACATATTGTAATTTCAACGTTTCTTATTGTATTGCAGTTTTACAAAATAACCATTCAGAAGTAAAATCAGTTTGGAATAAACACAAAGCTATTTCTGTCTAGCTATCAGTTAGTGAGGACAGTACAATGACTAATAGATGAACAAGGAGATGGAGATCCAACTCCACCCATTCTAAATTACATGGAGCATCTACACAATGAGATTCTAAAAAACAAGCAAGAAGAGTGAATTTTTCAGACACAGAAGCAGAGCCATGTGATTATGATGGAGGAGGCCCAATTGGTTCCACAGACATGCAGTGTTCCAATTCTTGTACAGATATGGACAATCTGAGTCAGAAAGGAAACTTAAGTAGATCTTATGTGACGAATAAAAAAGTTATATTCTAAAACCTGGCACTAGGGATATCAACAGCGAATTCCCTAGAGGTAAAACTGATACTATTGACTCTAAAACTTATGAATCTTAAAATGCTCTAGGAAAAGATAGGCAGAAAATGATAACTCCAGCTCAGAAATATTCCAACTTAATGAGAAGACATGGGGAGATAGAAAGCTCAGTTAAAAATAGATCACCAGATTATTGTAAAAATACTGAGACTATAGAGCAGTTTTTTTTACATACCCCAAGACAGACCAGAAGGGGGGATAAGAAAAAGAGCAGAGAGGCAGAGATCGCTATCAACTGAGAACAAACAGGATGTAGATATAAAAACCTTTGTTAACTCTGAAGGGCAAATTAGTTAGTAATGTAATAAATGTATCAGGCATTTTACTTTCTGATACTCAGTACACAGTACTCAATTTAGACTTAACACACTTATTGATAAAAATCGTTTGAGAAGAAATTTGACATTAAAGAGACACTTTTTAGACAATAAAGCAGTTTTAGAGGAGGATAGGTATAACAAAATAACTACTTATCACCTAGATTACGAGTTTTGCGTTAGAGGCTGCGCGGTGCAAGCAGTTTTCTCTCACCGCTCACTTACCTACAGCGCTGGTATAACGAGTTTTCAGAAACCCGTTGTTAAAAGACAAGAAGTGCGCGTTGAGCAAAATTTTGCTCATTACTGCAATCCAATACCAGCGCTGCTTAAGTCAGTTGTGAGGTGGTTGTACATGCTTGTGCACGATTTCCCCATAGAAATCAACGGGGAGAGCCGTCTGAAAAAAAGTCTAAAACCTGCCAAAAAGCAGCATAAAACTCCTTAACGAAGCCCCATTGATTCCTATGGGGAAATAAAATTTATAAGCAAGGAAGGAAATGGTTGTCACTAAAGTCCGTGTGTAGTATAGTGAGCCAAGCCTGGCACCGGGACTTAATATAGCACAAAACACCCCCAAACAATTGTATAGTGAGCCAAAATAGAGAGGTGTACCTGTAGCACCGAAGTGAGAAAGTCCTTGTAACAACGGAACAACATCCGATGGCAGCGTGTCTGCCGACTTCTCTTCCTTCCGCCTCTCGCAAAACCCGGTCTGCAGCTCGATACGCGTCATCGCGTGACGTAGGAGAAAGGGGGTGTGTGTGTGCGAAAGTCAGCGTATTCACCCGGTCCGGCAGCAGAAGAGGAGTTAGAGACCTGGGCTCAAATGCTGGTAAAAGACATCACAAATGAAGAAGTGGAGTCCCAGGTGAATATAGTAAAAACAGTCCTTTATTGTAAATGTTTTAAAACGGAAATTCTTGTGAGACGCAGCTCACTCGGTCCCAACAACAGCCTAGGAGAGGAGTAGAAAGAGCGTAGCACCAGTGGCTTACATGTTTCGGCTAAATGCCGTAATCATAGCCTAAGGTGCTATGTCTCTAAGGTAGTTAAGACAGGTAGAAAACAATCTGATTGGCTAAAACACTGAAAGTGTAATTAAAAGAAAGAAACGCCCAATCTAGCACATCCTGATTATACAATTAAATTAACCCTATGTATGTCTTACCTATATGTTTTACAAAATACAAAGTATATGACAGCAAGTATATATTTAGGAATATAATCGTGATGGAGAGTGACACAATAGCAACTAGGAGAATGGCACATTGATGAAATATGACTGAAAAGAAAGAACCTATATTTCAGTTAATGGCAAGCTGGAAAATATAGCTTGCAATAGCTTCGATAAATATATTAACTGAATAGGTATAGTGAGTTGGTATAAATACAAAAAGTACAAAAGATGGTCCATGTCACAGACATAGTACCCATAGTTAGTATATCAGTAATCTGTTGCATGTGATGTTCATAAAAGTCAATGCAAAAATACACATGGATGTATGTGAATATATGAATATAGAATATGGACAAAAGGGGGTAAAAGGGAGCAAGTTACAGGTCACTAACACTCTATAAAAGTATGTGTGATATAAACAGCAGGAATATGTCAATATCATGCATGGACCACTCATAAATACCCCCTCTGTCTATAGCTATGTTAACGATATGTAGTATGTAAATATGTAGATTTGTAGATATGTAAGTATGTGTTGATTCACTCCCAAAAATTGATCAAATCAAATTTGGAGTTCAGACCCTGAGGGAGTCTGGTTTTTAGTTGAAAGATCCAATAGGTTTCACGTTTAGCTAAAACTTTGTCTATATCACCCCCCCTATTGGGGACTTTGGCTTGTTCAATAGCTGTCCATCTAAAGGAGTCTAGGCTACAATTGTGTTTGGTTGCAAAATGTTGCACTAGGGGAGTTGTGGCCTTACCCCTTGTTAGGGAGGAGATATGTTCTCTTATTCTTGAGTTGACGTCCCTAGACGTGAGACCAACATATTGAATATTGCAGAAAATGCAAGTGACAAGGTATATGACATAGGTACTGGTACAGTTTAAACAGGATTTGATGGAATAGGTAGTCCCTGTAACTGTAGATTTGAATTCACTTGTGGTTTGTACATAGTCAAATTCCTGTCATCCTACCAATACTGCCTATGCTGTGGCCAAGGGCCAGTTTATGAGGATAAAAAGGAATTGCAGCAAAGAGGAAGATTACAAACATGAGGCGAGTCAACTAGAAAATAGACTTAGATCTAGACAATACTCCAAAAGACATATTAAACAGGCAAGACAACAGGTGGACCTTATCCCCAGACAGTCTATGCTACTTGATAGATGCAAGAACACAAATAGCAACTTTCAAGGTGTACATTTTGTTACTGAATATAGTGCTCAATACCATGAAGTTTGCAATATAATCAAAAAACACTTTCCCCTACTAATTGCAGATGACAAGTTAACTGATGTAGTAAAAAATGGTATTAGATGCTCTTATAAGAAGTGCGCCACTCTAGCTTCTATACTTTCTCCTACACAACTTAGGCCCACAACACAACATACTAGCTCTTGGTTGAGACATCAGGGCATGTATAAATGTGGACACAAAAAGTGTAGACCATGTGACTATGTACAAACCACGAGTGAATTCAAATCTACAGTTACAGGGACTACCTATTCCATCAAATCCTGTTTAAACTGTACCAGTACCTATGTCATATACCTTGTCACTTGCATTTTCTGCAATATTCAATATGTTGGTCTCACGTCTAGGGACGTCAACTCAAGAATAAGAGAACATATCTCCTCCCTAACAAGGGGTAAGGCCACAACTCCCCTAGTGCAACATTTTGCAACCAAACACAATTGTAGCCTAGACTCCTTTAGATGGACAGCTATTGAACAAGCCAAAGTCCCCAATAGGGGGGGTGATATAGACAAAGTTTTAGCTAAACGTGAAACCTATTGGATCTTTCAACTAAAAACCAGACTCCCTCAGGGTCTGAACTCCAAATTTGATTTGATCAATTTTTGGGAGTGAATCAACACATACTTACATATCTACAAATCTACATATTTACATACTACATATCGTTAACATAGCTATAGACAGAGGGGGTATTTATGAGTGGTCCATGCATGATATTGACATATTCCTGCTGTTTATATCACACATACTTTTATAGAGTGTTAGTGACCTGTAACTTGCTCCCTTTTACCCCCTTTTGTCCATATTCTATATTCACATATTCACATACATCCATGTGTATTTTTGCATTGACTTTTATGAACATCACATGCAACAGATTACTGATATACTAACTATGGGTACTATGTCTGTGACATGGACCATCTTTTGTACTTTTTGTATTTATACCAACTCACTATACCTATTCAGTTAATATATTTATCGAAGCTATTGCAAGCTATATTTTCCAGCTTGCCATTAACTGAAATATAGGTTCTTTCTTTTCAGTCATATTTCATCAATGTGCCATTCTCCTAGTTGCTATTGTGTCACTCTCCATCACGATTATATTCCTAAATATATACTTGCTGTCATATACTTTGTATTTTGTAAAACATATAGGTAAGACATACATAGGGTTAATTTAATTGTATAATCAGGATGTGCTAGATTGGGCGTTTCTTTCTTTTAATTACACTTTCAGTGTTTTAGCCAATCAGATTGTTTTCTACCTGTCTTAACTACCTTAGAGACATAGCACCTTAGGCTATGATTACGGCATTTAGCCGAAACATGTAAGCCACTGGTGCTACGCTCTTTCTACTCCTCTCCTAGGCTGTTGTTGGGACCGAGTGAGCTGCGTCTCACAAGAATTTCCGTTTTAAAACGTTTACAATAAAGGACTGTTTTTACTATATTCACCTGGGACTCCAGTTCTTCATTTGTGAAATAAAATTTATGTCTACAACTAACACCCTAACATGAATCCCGAGTCTAAACACCCCTGATCTTATACTTATTAACCCCTAATCTACCACCCCCGACATCGCAGACACCTGCATTATATTATTAACCCCTAATCTGCCGCTCTGGACACCACCGCCACCTACATTATATGTATTAACCCCTAATCTGCTGCCCCCAACATTGTCGACACCTACATACTATTTATTAACCCCTAATCTGCCTTCCCCAATGTCGCCGACACCTACATTATATTTATTAACCCCTAATCTGCCACCCCAATGTCGCCACCACTATATTAAAGTTATTAACCCCTAAACCTAAGTCTAACCCTAAACCTAACACCCACTAACAAATATAATTACAATAAATCTAAATAAATATTCCTATCATTAACTAAATTATTCCAATTTAAAACTAAATACTTACCTATAAAATGAACCCTAAGCTAGCTACAATATAACTAATAGTTACATTGTAGCTAGCTTAGGGTTTATTTCTATTTTACAGGCAAGTTTGTATTTATTTTAACTAGGTAGAATAGTTATTAAATAGTTATTAACTATTTAATAACTACCTAGCTAAAATAAATACAAAAGTACCTGTAAAAAAAAACCTAACCTAAGTTACAATAACACCTAACACTACACTATAATTAAATAAATTAACTAAATTAAATACAATTAAATAAATTAAATACAATTAAATAAATTAAATACAATTAAATAAATTAAATACAATTAAATAAATTACATTCAATTAGATAAATTAAAGGGACAGTCAAGTCCAAAAAAAGCCTTTCATTTTTCAAATAGGCCTTGCAATTTTAAGCAACTTTCCAATTTACTTTTATCAACAATTTTGCTGTGTTCTCTTGGTATTCTAGTTGAAAGCAAACCTAGGGAGGCACATATGATAATTTCTAAGCCCTTGAAGGCCGCCTCTATTTTATTTACTTTTCACAGCAGGGGAGAGCAAGCTCATGTAGGCCATATAGATAGCATTGTGATCACACCCGTGGCTAGTGGCAGACACTGCACTAATTGGCTAAAATGCAAGTCAATAGATAATAACTAAAAGTCATGTGATTAGGGGCGGTCAGAAGATGCCTAGATACAAGTTAGTCACAGAAGTAAAAAGTGTATTAATATAACAGTGTTGGTTTTGCAAAACGGGAATGGGTAATAAAGAGATGATCTATCTTTTTAAACAACAAAAATTCTGGTGTTGACTGTCCCTTTAAATTAAATTAGCTAAAGTACAAAAAAACAAACAACTAAATTACAGAAAATAATAAAAAATTACAGATATTTAAACTAATTACACCTAATCTAATAGCCCTATTAAAATAAAAAAAGCCCCCCCAAAATAAAAAAACCCTAGCCTGGGGGGGCGGAGCCAGCGCTCAACCGTGAGCTCCGTGCTCCCTTTAGGGCAAACTGTTAATTATACACCTCATTAGAAGCATGAACTGACCTAATTTGGTGTGCTGGTGAATATTGGCACACTAGATGTGAACTGCAGGGGCTAGAGAGAATCGCCCGGAACGTGTACCTAACTTTTCAGTATTAGTTACTGCGGAGAGGCAGACCACGTGGCCGGCCGTCTTTAAACATGGCTACTGGATCCAGAGTATAATTCCGGACAGGAGTGACAGCATCTGGACAAGAGAAATCAAATGCAGAGGCTGGGTAAGACCGCCCAAGCACCCTAACTGTTTATGAGCGTGATGCTCTTATTACGGCACACATAGCCTCCGGAGGACAGGGGAACTCCCTACATTTATATGTGCGTAGCAGATACACATAATGGATCTTTGGATCACACACAACTCAGGCGGCCCTGGTATGTTATAACATTGGTGACCTGCGACATCTTAGTTTGGCCACCGATCACTGTCTGCACTTCCTTTTGACTGGGAGAAAGGGAGAAGGAAACATATACGCTGGCAAGATCTGTATGAAATCCCTCACTGAGGAAACCTGTAGGCTGTTTGCTAAACTTGGACACCCCTGTATAAAGCACAATATTGGGGGATATATGAACATATATTTACATATGCTTTTGCAAGCAGATTGAAGCTGATTGTAGATAAGGCACAATACCTTCCCTTCTAATTATAAACCCCTCCTCTCCAGACAACTGCTGTTTTTCACTACTCCACCTACCTGGCAGAATCTACTGGGGAGAAAGTCTGAAACACTTTTTATTCTCTGTAGAATAGACATGTCACCCAAAAAGGGAAATAAATCTGATAAGCCTAACAAAAAACAAGGGCCAACCCCTTCAGTAAATAATTTTTTTAAGACTTTGGACTCTCCGGCCTTAGTGCCGTCTAAGCCTGCTGACAGACACTATAGACCCTCCTCATCATCATCTGAGTCCGAATCTGAAACCTCAAACCCAGCTATCACTGTCCCTAAGGCTCTACTGGACTCCCTGCCATCTAAAAAAGATTTTACTTTACTAGTGAGCCAAGTTAAGCAATGTATCCGGGAGGAGATCGCAGAGGTTAAAAAAGAAATAGCAGATATTGACCAGAGGGTGGAGAAACTGGAGCGTCAGTCAGATCTTTCCGGCTCTAATCTCACCTTTCTTAGGGCTAAGATGGCCCAGCAGGATGTTGTCTTGGCCCAAATGGAAAATAAAATTGACGACCTGGAGAACAGGAGTCGTCGCAATAATATTAGAATCCGGGGAATTCCCAAAACGGTATCCCCAACAGATCTTGAGTCATACATACAAGGCCTTTTTACATCTTTACTGGACACTGGAGAGGATACCACCATAGCTCTTGATCACTTTCATAGAGCCCTGAGAGCTAAGCCTTTAGGGGATCAGCTGCCAAGAGATGTGATCGTTAAGATCACTAGTTTTCCTATGAAAGAGGAAATAATGAAGAAAGCGAGACAAAAGCATCCGATTAGATTTAGATCAGACCCCTTTCAAGTGTTTGAGGATCTGACACACAGAACCCTGTTGAAAAGGAGGGAACTTAGACCATTAATGTCTAAACTAAGACATTTGAATATCCCATACCGATGGGGCCATCCATTTCACTTACAGCTCACCTGGAAGGGCAGGAGGTTACTGTGCCATTCCAAGAGGATGTCAGCCGGATTTGCAAGGAACTGGACATTGGCCTGCAGGAAATCCATTTCGTTTAAACTCCTGCAGATAGATAAAGACAAGGAGGGTAGATATTTAGGTATAACAGGATTGCTGTTTGGCAAGCCGGTCACTATAGTAAATTTCTATGTCCCTAATATCGGTCAGGATAAAAAAAATTCCAGAATCACCAGTAAAGTAGTTGACATTCATAAGGGCCCTCTTATTGTTGCTGGGGACCTAAATACCCCCCTAGACCCGGAACTAGACAGCTCAAATCCCAATGTTAGGGTTGAATAAAAAATTACTTCATTCTATATGGTAAGATATAAAATCAATGACACTTCACAATGCTTGGAGATATCTCCACCAACAAATGAAAGATTACACCGTTTTTTCAAACCCACAAAAAAGTCACTCCAGGATTGACTATATATTAGTAGACCACATTGCATTATCCCTAGTTAAGTCAATCCGGTTAAAACATACAGCATGGTCAGACCACTCCGTGGTGGAATGTACTATGCAATGACCCTCAATCCCTATTAAACCTTTTTTTTGTAGGCTAGATTATTATTATTATTATTTATTTATAAAGCGCCAACAGATTCCGCAGCGCTGTTCATAGGTAACAAAGATAAAAGGACAGTACAATATGAGACACCAGGCAAAATTTAACAAACAAATACAGGAGGAATTGGGAGCCCTGTTCCCGTGGGAACTTACAATCTAAATGGGTAGGAGGGTGAGAAACAGGAGGTGGGGACTGCAAAGGTGGGAATGATGTTAGTGTGAAGTTAGATGAGGGCAACTATTAGGCAAGTGGAATTCATTAGCTACTGATTTGGTTATAGGCTTCCCTGAACAAGAAGGTCTTTAGGGAGCGTTTAAAGGAGGAGAGGTTGGGGGAAAGTCTGACAGCACGAGGAAGTGCGTTCCAGAGGGTTGGTGCCGCACGAGAGAAGTCCTTTAGTCTAGCATGAGAGGAGGTGATGGTAGAAGAGGCAAGGAGTAGATCGTTGTTGGACCTTAGGGGACAGGCTGGAGTATATTTGTTGATGAGTGAGGACAGGTATGGGGGGGCTGCATTGGTAAGGGCTTTGTAGGTCAAAGTGAGAATTTTGAATTTAATTCTGCTGTGAATGGGGAGCCAGTGAATGGACTCACAGAGGGGTGCGGCAAATACAGAGCGTCGGGAGAGGTGGATTAGCCTAGCAGAGGCATTTAGGATGGATTGAAGGGGGGAGAGGCGGGAGAGAGGAAGGCCAGTTAGTAGGTTGTTACAGTAGTCAAGCCGGGAAATTACTAGGGAATGGATTAGCTGTTTAGTAGTTTCAGCACTCAGAAAAGGACGAATTTTGGAGATATTGCGTAGGTGGTTGCGACAGGATGAAGAGAGCGATTGGATGTGGGGTATGAAGGACAGATTGGAGTCGAGTGTAACTCCAAGGAAGCGGACTTGGGGTGATGGGGAGATAGTGGTGTCACCGACAGTGATAGTAAAGTTAGAAACTGGAGTAGAATTAGTTGGGGGGATTAGAAGAAGCTCAGTCTTGGACATGTTGATTTTTAGGTGGTGAGAGGCCATACAGGAAGAAATGCCAGATAAGCAGCTGCTGATGTGGGAAAGGACAGACGGAGAGAGTGCAGGAGTGGATAGGTAGATCTGAGTATCATCAGCATAGAGGTGATAGTTGAAGCCATAGCTACTAATAAGTTGACCCAGCGAGGAAGTATAAATAGAGAAGAGTAGAGGGCCTAGAACAGAGCCTTGAGGTACTCTAACAGACAGAGGCAGTGGAGAGGATGAGTCACCAGCAAATGAGACAGAAAAGTACCTATTAGAGAGATAAGAGTGGATCCAGGAGAGGGCAATGTCACAGAGCCCAAGTGAGCTGAGAGTTTGTAAGAGGAGGGGATGGTCAACAGTGTCAAAGGCAGCAGACAGGTCAAGTAAGATAAGTATAGAATAGTGGCCATTGTTTTTAGCAGAAAGAAGATCGTTAGTAACCTTGGTGAGGGCAGTCTCAGTTGAGTGTTGGGGACGGAAGCCAGATTGCAGGGGGTCAAGCAGTGAGTTGGAGGATAGGAAGTGTGTTAGGCGATTGAAAACTAGTTTTTCCAGGACTTTAGAAGCTAGCGGAAGTAGTGATATGGGGAGGTAGTTTGCAGGAGAATTGGGGTCGAGGGAGGGTTTTTTGAGGATGGGGGTGACCTTTGCATGTTTGAAGGATGATGGAAATGAACCAGTAGTAAGGGATCGGTTGAATATGTGAGTAAGAGCTGGGGTGAAGGTAGAGGACAGAGAGGGTATTAGATGTGAAGGGATAGGGTCAAAGTGGCATGTAGTGAGGTGTGAGGAAGATATTAGGGAACTCACATCATTCTCAGTGGTTGGGGGGAAGGTACTGAGAGTGTTGGAGGGGGTGACCGGGGGCGCAGTTGAAAGGTTTCAGTCTTGTGGTGGGATGTTGCTTCTGATGGTAAGTGTTTTGTTGAAAAAGTAATCTGCCAAGTCTTGAGCACTAAAGTCAGATGAGGGGGGTGGTGCAGGTGGATAGAGGAGAGTGTTGAAAGTGGAGAAGAGACATTTAGCGTTTGAGGAGTGAGAAGATATGAGAGAAGAGAAGTAGTTTTGCTTGGCTAAGTGAAGGGCAGAGGAGTAAGAATAAAGAATGAACTTATAGTGTAGGAAATCGTGTTCAGAGCGGGATTTCCTCCAGGCATGTTCAGCAACACGGGAGCATTTTTGTAGAAAGCGTGTTTGCTGAGAGTGCCAGGGCTGAAGCTGACGACGTGGGGTTTTGCATATTTGTGGAGGAGCAAGGGTGTCAAGTGCAGAGGAAAGAGTGTTATTATAGTGGTTTGTAGCAAGGTCAGGGCAGGATACCATGGAAGTGTGGGGAAGACGTTTTTGAATAAGGTTAAAAAGTTGGAGAGGATCCACTGTGTGCAGATTTCTACAGGTGCGGAGGCGGGGGGTAGAAATAGGTTTAGCCTGTACATTGAGATTATAGGTGAGCAGATGGTGGTCTGAGATGGGAAATGGGCGACAGGTGACATCAGAAGGGGAGCAGAGGTAGGAGAATACCAGATCAAGAAAATGTCCGTCACGGTGAGTAGGGAATAGGGTGGATTGTGAAAGACTAAAGGAGTTTGTGAGTGAGAGAAGTTTAGAGGCAGCAGGGGTGGATGGGTTATCAATGGGGATGTTGAAGTCCCCTAAGATTAGAGCAGGTGTATTTGTAGAGAGAAAGTGAGAAAGCCAGGCAGCAAAGTTGTCGAGGAAATGGGAGGTTGGTCCAGGGGGGCGATAGATAACTGCCACCTTGAGGGAGAGGGAGGAGAATATGCGGATGCAATGGACTTCAAAGGAGGAGAAGGAGAGAGATGGATGAGGATGGAGGTGCTGATAGGAGCAGGAAGGGGACAGTAAGATTCCAACACCGCCACCATGTCTCTCACCTGGCCTAGGTGTGTGGCTAAAGTGGAGACCGCCGTGCGTTAGAGCAGCAATGGAAGCAGTGTCAGAGGAAGAAAGCCATGTTTCAGTAATTGCTAGAAGATTGAAAGCATTAGAAACAAACAGGTCGTGAACAGTTGTAAGTTTGTTGCAGACAGAGCGTGCATTCCAGAGGGCACAAGAAAAGAGAGGGGATAAGCGCTGTGGGTTAATGGAGATGAGATTGTTGGGATTACGCGACCTTGAGTTTGTATTGTGGGGGACTGAGCGAGAGTGTAAGAGTGTGGTGATTGCTGCAGGGCCAGGGTTAGGACAGATGTCACCAGAAGCAAGCAGTAGTAACAGTGAGAGTGACAGAAGGTGAGAGTGAGACTTGTAGGAGCGGGTATGACTAGACACAGGAGAGTAAGATGGGCAAGTATTGCTAAGGAAACAGAGTAGTTCATGAGAGGACAGCATGAGAGGAGGGAGGGAGAGATAAGGATAGTGTGGGGATTTTTGATGTTATAAGGGCATGCAGTGAGTTTCAGGAAGATGGCAGACAGAAAGATCAAAAAGGAAATAGAGAGCATTGTGCAGGTGTTCAGTTAGTAAGGATTACCTGTTAGTGGGGTCTGCAGTTTCCCCTCCAGTTTCTTAACTCCATTTCTTAACTCGGCCACTTATAATTCAGAGCCAAGGCCTCAGAACCAGCTCTCAGCTGTATATAGTGATACAATTAGGGTTGGAATGGTTTGATTCAAGGCAGCTGTGATTACAAGTAGACTAGTTAGGAAGACTGGAGTTACACACTTGTAAATTAGATGGGGGGGGGGGGTGAGCAAATGGCTGGGGGATGCACACAGAAATTATACAATGGAGCTGATAACAATTATACAGAAAAAGTCATAAATTCTGACATCAGAGGAAATGCATAACAACCAGGGCACAAAATGCAGAGAAGGAAATTCATACCAGTATATTGAAAAAACAATTAAAGGGACGCGGGATAACAACCAGGGCACAAAATGCAGAGAAGGAAATTCATACCAGTATATTGAAAAAACAATTAAAGGGATGTGGGATAACAGCCAGGCATTACTGTCAGATCCTCAGACCTTAGAGAAATTGAATAAGCAACTAGATTTGTATTTTTTTTTAATTTTACAATTTGGGAGGCTCATAAAGCCTTTATAAGAGACAAGCTCATCAAGATCAAGGCCTACAAACCTAAGCAATCCTTAAAAATTTACACTAAATTAGCACAAGAGGTCTCTGAAGCAGATTTCTTCCTAAAATTGAACCAGAGTGATCAATCCCTTATCGCCGCCTTGGCAGAGAAGCACAAAAACCTCCTTCAGCATTTACAAATAGAATCTCAATGGCATCAAATGTTTATAAAACAGAAATATTACGGGGATGGTAATAAGTTGGGCAAACTCCTAGCTAGAGCCCTGAAAAAGCAAACACTACAATCCTATATTCACTCCCTCGTATCACATCAGGGATCGACAATAGAGGATACAAAAAGTATAGGTAAAACCTTAAAATCATTTTATCATAAGCTATATAACCTTTTCCCTAATAGACAAATAGAATCCTACAAGAAACTATGTGACAAATATCTTAGCAATTTACCACTCCCTAAGCTGGACTCAAGTGAAAGAGATTTTTTAGACTCTCCCATTACTAGTAAGGAGATTTCAGACGCCATAAAAGATATGAAACCGGACAAAGCTCCTGGCCCTGACGGCTTTTCAAATAAATATTATAAAACCTTTAAAACACAACTTCTCCCACACCTCCTTAGCCTATTCAATTGTATTTCCCATTCCAGGTGCTTTCCAGACACCATGATGCAAGAACATATCTCGGTTATCCCCAAATCGGGCAAACCCCCTACCTCCCCGGCAAATTTTAGGCCTATTTCTTTACTTTATGTAGATCTGAAGCTGTATGCAAAAGTGCTGGCAAACAGAATTAACAGTCTACTTCCAAATTGAATCCACCATGACCAAGTTGGGTTTGTCCCACAATGGGAAGCTAGGGATAACATTTGTAAAGTACTCCACCTTATGGAATACGCTAAGCACTTAAATACTCCCGCAGTACTCCTATCAACTGATGCTGAAAAAGCATTTGATAGGCTGGACTGGACTTTCCTTCAAGCTACCCTTCAACAATTTGGTTTTCCTGCTACATTCATAAATAAAATATTATCCCTGTATTCCAACTCCTCTGCCCAGGTCAGAGTGAACGGGGTGTTGTCAGAGCATTTTGAAATACAAAATGGGACTCGTCAGGGCTTCCCTCTATCCCCTCTTTTGTTTGTCCTATCCTTAGAGCCCTTGGCAGAGAATAATCCCGAGATACAGGGTATCACGATTAGGGAAGAAACGTATAAATTGGCAATGTTTGCAGATGATGTCTTAATGACATTATCAGACCCAGCCCAATCTTTGCCAGTAGTCCAGCCTGAGTTAAAAGCCTTTGGCGAGGTCTCAAATTTTTTTCTTAACAATAATAAATCTGAGCTACTTCCAATAAATTTACCTGCTGGGGACATCTTAGAGATTAGTCAGAAACACCCATGCCTTAAAGTACTTGGGCGTATTCTTAACCTTAAAACTGGAAGATATTTGTAAATTGAACTATGGTCGATTAGTAGAGGAGTTTGCATATTTAACCTCCTGGCTCCCAAAAAATATTTAGTGGCTAGGTAGAATAGCAGCTGCAAAGATGACCCTTTTGCCAAAAGCTCTCTATGTCTTACAAGCTCTCCCGATCCCTAACACCACTGGGTACATACGGAAATTAAAATCTATTATTGATACCTATATCTGGCACTGGAGGCTTCCTAGAATAGCAAAAGCCACCATGTATACTCATAGAGAGGGGGAGGCTTGGGAGTCCCCAATATCCTACTGTATAAGCAAGCTATCACACTGAATCACGTAATTGACTGGTGCAGGCAAGGGAATAACTCCTATAAGAGGTGTGTTCATTTAGAGACACAACTACTAGACACCCCCCATTTAGGTAGCATGTGCTGGGCCCCACAAAAACCTCCAGGGGAGGCTCTAGCTGTATATCCGATTTTAAAAGAAATTTGGTCAGACTGGACATTAATCCGGAGTAAATTAAACTTAATTACCTCAAATTACTCACCATTGACGGTCCTACATCCCAACAGAGGGTTCCCAATACCTTTGCAAAAGACGTTTACCAGTAGTTCCATTCCTACCTCTCTAACAAAATTTCTACCCATATATTTACTAATAGCACAAGGCCAATTGGCTACAAGAGATGTATTGATGGAAAGAGAGTTGACTCCATTTAGGTCTTGGTTATATTACCACCAGGTAAGACATTTCCTGACCACTCATAAGTCAAATAAAGACATGTTTAGACAACTCACAGTTTTCTAAACTTTGTGCACTTCTCCACAGCACCCAAAAAAGATAATCTCACTGATGTACCAGAGACTCCTTAAATCACACTATCCCTCAAAACCGGATTACACTCTCAAATGGGAAAAGGAAATGGATGTGCGCATCTCCGCTAAACAATGGTCCTTATGGTTCAAAGCCACAGCTAAATCTGCAAATTCTGCGGCGGGGTTGGAAACTAATTTAAAGATTATTACCAGATGGTATTTAACCCCTAGCAAGCTAAAACATATGTTTAAAAATGCAAATGATAGATGCTGGAGAGGTTGTGGCTGAGTAGGTACTATGCATCATATCTGGTGGGACTGTGAGGTGATTAATCTTTTCTGGACACTAATTCACTCATTAGCTTGTCACATTATAGGCGTTCATTTCGACCTATCCCCAGAAACAGTTTTATTCAATGCTTTATTTGATATACCATGTAAAATTAGGAGGCACCTATACCAAATTTTGATAAATGCCGCGAAGAGGCTCATTCCCACAGTTTGGAAAAGCCCCCAGATGCCCACTATACCTCAATGGGTTGACCTAGTAAAGAATACATTGATTTTAGAGATATCTTATTATTTCAAGATAGGCCAAATGGACTTCTTTCAGGATATGATGTTCCTATGGGAACAATACATTTATAATAAATAAAGAACTCTGGGACTAATTGGGGCAAATCTGATACAATGAGGACCCCAGAGCTTTTCCTTATTTATCAGACTTTTATAGACTGTTATTTTCTAAGACTGTACTGTTTTGAAAATGTTCATTGTGAGATATTTGTACTATAAATCCATGACTAACTTGTTTTGTTGTTGTTTGTTTCTATTTGCTTTTTACCTATTACCATTTACTCTACACTTAATCCATAAGATGTATTGTGTTTTTTGGAAAATAAAGAAACAATATATAAAAAAAAAAAAAAAACCCTAGCCTAAACTAAACTACCAATAGCCCTTAAAAGGGCCTTTTGTGGGGCATTGCCCCAAAGTAATCATCTCTTTTACCTGAAAAAAAATACTGAAAAGGGCATTTGGATGGGCATTGCCCTTAAAAGGGCAGTTAGCTCTTTTGCCACCCAAAGTCCCTAACCTAAAAATAAAACCCACCCAATACACCCTTAAAAAAACACTAACCCCCTGAAGATTGACTTACCGGGAGACGTCTTCATCCAAGCCGGGCCGAAGTTCTCAACGAAGCAGGGAGAAGTCTTCATCCAAGCCTGGCGAAGTGGTCCTCCAGACGGGCAGAAGTCTTCATCCAGACGGCATCTTCTATCTATCCGGCACGGAGTGGGTCCATCTTCAAGACATCCAACGCGGAGCATCCTCTTCTGCCGACGGACTATCGACGAATGAAGATACCTTTAAGTGACGTCATCCAAGATGGTATCCCTTAGATTCTATCAGCCAATCGGAATTAAGGTAGAAAAAATCCTATTGGCTGATGCAATCAGCCTATAGGATTGAAGTTCAATGCTATTGGCTGATCCAATCAGCCAATAGAATGCAAACTCAATCCTGTGTTAAAACCTATGGTATGTTAATTATGAAGTTATTTACTTGATACTAAACATCTCTTGAACCTTTTACACAATTTGGAGAGAGAAATAAAGTTGGATTTCCATTGATGTTGTATCGCTGTACTCATCTATCCCCCGTAATTGGGGGCTTAAGGCTATTGGATATTTTCTACTTTCAGGGACCAACTTCTCTCAGGATCAAACAAGATTCTTTCTGTTGGTTATTCAATATTTGTTGGAGCATAATTTCTTTGACTTTGAAGAGAAAATATATTTCCATATAGGTCATCAATAGCATTTTATAGGAGATATATAGACGACCTTATCTTTGTATGGACAAGTATATACAGTATGATCAAGCTGTTTTTTTTTTTTATTATTTGAATTCCAATGAAGTTGGCTTGGCTTTCACAATGGAATTTAACAAAACTATTATGATTTATCTTGATGTGACATTGATGGGTGATAGTCTAAACAGAAGAGTTGATAGTAAAGCATATAGAAAACCTATAGCAAAGAATAATCTATTAAACTCTACCAGTAATCACCCTAGACATGTTTCCTTTGCCATTGCTAAAGGCCAATTTCTAAGAATGAAGTGAAACTGTTCTAAAGAAGATGATTACTAGACAGAGTGTGATACATTGTATAAGAGAGGATACACCAGAAATTGAAGGCAAGACAAGAAGTTGATAAGATTCCCAGACTACAACTCTTGAATGACTCAGTCTGTACTAACACAAAACATCCTAAAAAAAATCCTGTGGTAACATTTGTCACGAGCCATAGTATCAGTATGCTCAAATATGTGACATTATAAAAAGGCACCTTACGATTTTATTAGAGGATGATAAACTCAAAAATATAGTAACAACAGGATGTAAATTTTCATATAGACGTAGTATAACATTGGGAAATATTCTATCCCCTACAATATTACCAAAGCAATCTGTTTCGAGTGCTTGGTTGACACAGTTGTATTTTCTCTTAATAACCTTCCAGAGCTTAATTACACTACAATTTGGGAGGCTCATAAAGCCTTTATAAGAGACAAGCTCATCAAGATCAAGGCCTACAAACCTAAGCAATCCTTAAAAATTTACACTAAATTAGCACAAGAGGTCTCTGAAGCAGATTTCCTCCTAAAATTGAACCCGAGTGATCAATCCCTTATCGCCGCCTTGGCAGAGAAGCACAAAAACCTCCTTCAGCATTTACAAATAGAATCTCAATGGCATCAAATGTTTATAAAACAGAAATATTACGGGGAGGGTAATAAGTTGGGCAAACTCCTAGCTAGAGCCCTGAAAAAGCAAACACTACAATCCTATATTCACTCCCTCGTATCACATCAGGGATCGACAATAGAGGATACAAAAAGTATAGGTAAAACCTTAAAATCATTTTATCATAAGCTATATAACCTTTTCCCTAATAGACAAATAGAATCCTACAAGAAACTATGTGACAAATATCTTAGCAATTTACCACTCCCTAAGCTGGACTCAAGTGAAAGAGATTTTTTAGACTCTCCCATTACTAGTAAGGAGATTTCAGACGCCATTAAAGATATGAAACCGGACAAAGCTCCTGGCCCTGACGGCTTTTCAAATAAATATTATAAAACCTTTAAAACACAACTTCTCCCACACCTCCTTAGCCTATTCAATTGTATTTCCCATTCCAGGTGCTTTCCAGACACCATGATGCAAGAACATATCTCGGTTATCCCCAAATCGGGCAAACCCCCTACCTCCCCGGCAAATTTTAGGCCTATTTCTTTACTTTACGTAGATCTGAAGCTGTATGCAAAAGTGCTGGCAAACAGAATTAACAGTCTACTTCCAAATTGAATCCACCATGACCAAGTTGGGTTTGTCCCACAACGGGAAGCTAGGGATAACATTTGTAAAGTACTCCACCTTATGGAATACGCTAAGCACTTAAATACTCCCGCAGTACTCCTATCAACTGATGCTGAAAAAGCATTTGATAGGCTGGACTGGACTTTCCTTCAAGCTATCCTTCAACAATTTGGTTTTCCTGCTACATTCATAAATAAAATATTATCCCTGTATTCCAACCCCTCTGCCCAGGTCAGAGTGAACGGGGTGTTGTCAGAGCATTTTGAAATCCGAAATGGGACTCGAGAGGGCTTCCCTCTATCCCCTCTTTTGTTTGTCCTATCCTTAGAGCCCTTGGCGGAGAATAATCCCGAGATACAGGGTATCACGATTAGGGAAGAAACGTATAAATTGGCAATGTTTGCAGATGATGTCATAATGACATTATCAGACCCAGCCCAATCTTTGCCAGTAGTCCAGCCTGAGTTAAAAGCCTTTGGCGAGGTCTCAAATTTTTTTCTTAACAATAATAAATCTGAGCTACTTCCAATAAATTTACCTGCTGGGGACATCTTAGAGATTAGTCAGAAACACCCATGCCTTAAAGTACTTGGGCGTATTCTTAACCTTAAAACTGGAAGATCTTTGTAAATTGAACTATGGTCGATTAGTAGAGGAGTTTGCATATTTAACCTCCTGGCTCCCAAAAAATATTTAGTGGCTAGGTAGAATAGCAGCTGCAAAGATGACCCTTTTGCCAATAGCTCTCTATGTCTTACAAGCTCTCCCGATCCCTAACACCACTGGGTACATACGGAAATTACAATCTATTATTGATACCTATATCTGGCACTGGAGGCTTCCTAGAATAGCAAAAGCCACCATGTATACTCATAGAGAGGGGGGAGGCTTGGGAGTCCCCAATATCCTACTGTATAAGCAAGCTATCACACTGAATCACGTAATTGACTGGTGCAGGCAAGGGAATAACTCCTATAAGAGGTGTGTTCATTTAGAGACACAACTACTAGACACCCCCCATTTAGGTAGCATGTGCTGGGCCCCACAAAAACCTCCAGGGGAGGCTCTAGCTGTATATCCGATTTTAAAAGAAATTTGGTCGACTGGACATTAATCCGGAGTAAATTAAACTTAATTACCTCAAATTACTCACCATTGACGGTCCTACATCCCAACAGAGGGTTCCCAATACCTTTGCAAAAGACGTTTACCAGTAGTTCCATTCCTACCTCTCTAACAAAATTTCTACCCATATATTTACTAATAGCACAAGGCCAATTGGCTACAAGAGATGTATTGATGGAAAGAGAGTTGACTCCATTTAGGTCTTGGTTATATTACCACCAGGTAAGACATTTCCTGACCACTCATAAGTCAAATAAAGACATGTTTAGACAACTCACAGTTTTCTAAACTTTGTGCACTTCTCCACAGCACCCAAAAAAGATAATCTCACTGATGTACCAGAGCCTCCTTAAATCACACTATCCCTCAAAACCGGATTACACTCTCAAATGGGAAAAAGAAATGGATGTGCGCATCTCCGCTAAACAATGGTCCTTATGGTTCAAAGCCACAGCTAAATCTGCAAATTCTGCGGCGGGGTTGGAAACTAATTTAAAGATTATTACCAGATGGTATTTAACCCCTAGCAAGCTAAAACATATGTTTAAAAATTCAAATGATAGATGCTGGAGAGGTTGTGGCTGAGTAGGTACTATGCATCATATCTGGTGGGACTGTGAGGTGATTAATCTTTTCTGGACACTAATTCACTCATTAGCTTGTCACATTATAGGCGTTCATTTCGACCTATCCCCAGAAACAGTTTTATTCAATGCTTTATTTGATATACCATGTAAAATTAGGAGGCACCTATACCAAATTTTGATAAATGCCGCGAAGAGGCTCATTCCCACAGTTTGGAAAAGCCCCCAGATGCCCACTATACCTCAATGGGTTGACCTAGTAAAGAATACATTGATTTTAGAGATATATTATTATTTCAAGATAGGCCAAATGGACTTCTTTCAGGATATGATGTTCCTATGGGAACAATACATTTATAATAAATAAAGAACTCTGGGACTAATTGGGGCAAATCTGATACAATGAGGACCCCAGAGCTTTTCCTTATTTATCAGACTTTTATAGACTGTTATTTTCTAAGACTGTACTGTTTTGAAAATGTTCATTGTGAGATATTTGTACTATAAATCCATGACTAACTTGTTTTGTTGTTGTTTGTTTCTATTTGCTTTTTACCTATTACCATTTACCCTACACTTAATCCATAAGATGTATTGTGTTTTTTGGAAAATAAAGAAACAATATATAAAAAATAAAAAAAACCTAGCCTAAACTAAACTACCAATAGCCCTTAAAAGGGCCTTTTGCGGGGCATTGCCCCAAAGTAATCATCTCTTTTACATGAAAAAAAATACAAACAACCCCCCAACAGTAAAACCCACCAACCACACAACCAACCCCCAAATAAAATACTATCTAAAACAAACTAAGCTCCCCATTGCCCTGAAAAGGGCATTTGGATGGGCATTGCCCTTAAAAGGGCAGTTAGCTCTTTTGCCACCCAAAGTCCCTAACCTAAAAATAAAACCCACCCAATACACCCTTAAAAAAACACTAACCCCCTGAAGATCGACTTACCGGGAGACGTCTTCATCCAAGCCGGGCCGAAGTTCTCAACGAAGCAGGGAGAAGTCTTCATCCAAGCCTGGCGAAGTGGTCCTCCAGACGGGCAGAAGTCTTCATCCAGACGGCATCTTCTATCTATCCGGCGCGGAATGGGTCCATCTTCAAGACATCCAACGCGGAGCATCCTCTTCTGCCGACGGACTAACGACGAATGAAGATACCTTTAAGTGACGTCATCCAAGATGGTATCCCTTAGATTCCGATTGGCTGATAGAATTCTATCAGCCAATCGGAATTAAGGTAGAAAAAATCCTATTGGCTGATGCAATCAGCCTATAGGATTGAAGTTCAATGCTATTGGCTGATCCAATCAGCCAATAGGTTTGAGCTGGCATTCTATTGGCTGTTCCAATCAGCCAATAGAATGCAAACTCAATCCTGTGTTAAAACCTATGGTATGTTAATTATGAAGTTATTTACTTGATACTAAACATCTCTTGAACCTTTTACACAATTTGGAGAGAGAAATAAAGTTGGATTTCCATTGATTTTGTATCGCTGTACTCATCTATCCCCCGTAATTGGGGGCTTAAGGCTATTGGATATTTTCTACTTTCAGGGACCAACTTCTCTCAGGATCAAACAAGATTCTTTCTGTTGGTTATTCAATATTTGTTGGAGCATAATTTCTTTGACTTTGAAGAGAAAATATATTTCCATATAGGTCATCAATAGCATTTTATAGGAGATATATAGACGACCTTATCTTTGTATGGACAAGTATATACAGTATGATCAAGCTGTTGGTTTTTTTTTATTATTTGAATTCCAATGAAGTTGGCTTGGCTTTCACAATGGAATTTAACAAAACTATTACGATTTATCTTGATGTGACATTGATGGGTGATAGTCTAAACAGAAGAGTTGATAGTAAAGCATATAGAAAACCTATAGCAAAGAATAATCTATTAAACTCTACCAGTAATCACCCTAGACATGTTTCCTTTGCCATTGCTAAAGGCCAATTTCTAAGAATGAAGTGAAACTGTTCTAAAGAAGATGATTACTAGACAGAGTGTGATACATTGTATAAGAGAGGATACACCAGAAATTGAAGGCAAGACAAGAAGTTGATAAGATTCCCAGACTACAACTCTTGAATGACTCAGTCTGTACTAACACAAAACATCCTAAAAAAAAAAACCGTGGTAACATTTGTCACGAGCCATAGTATCAGTATACTCAAATATGTGACATTATAAAAAGGCAGAAAAATAGAGATGGGCCCAGCACTCACCATCCAATTTGGGGTGCAAGCTACAGGGGTTTCTGCACTAACCCCCGAAGTAGACAAATTGTAGAAAAGAGCAGCAGCACCACACTTTATGAACTTTTAACTGCTTTTAATGATGAAACATACAGGAAAGCAACGACGTTTCGGTCATCAACTGACCTTAATCATGTTGTATACAAAAGTAACTAAACACACTACTTAAATAGCTATATGGGGAGGGGTCACAGATACCTGTGTGGGTGTGAACCCATATAGTTAACACTATCATACATCAAACATAGTACTGTTCTCAAGCTCCCACTAGTGGATAGAGGTACTTCATTTTAAGCTTCTATAGTGACCTATAAGACATGATATAAATATATATATATTATACAAATATCAATTTAAGATATTCTGACTTCTCAAAAAGCAAATATTACAAAAACAAAATATGTACATAGTTACCACACTTATAACAATATATCCAGATAACACCTTAATGTAGTATATTCACAGTGTTACTTGCCAATCTATTTCCTTATTCATTCCTAGAGGGGCAAGAGTTTGTAATGTATAAATCCAAAATGTCTCTCTGCTTTTGAGAATAGATTGCCTGTCTCCACCTCTCCTAGGCCTCTTAATCTGTTCTATGACCTGGAATCTCAGTTGGGAGATAGTGTGGCCTGCCTGTAAGAAATGGTTAGAGACTGGAGCGTCCCTATTCCCACATCTTATATTGGATTTGTGTTCAACAATCCTATCCCTTATCCTACGTGTAGACTCACCTATATAAATCTTTGAGCATGGACATTTGATTAAATAAATCACATACTCTGAGTTACATGTAAAGTAACCAGGGATTTTATATTTCTTACCGGTCAGGGGATGTAGGAAACAGTCACCTCTAATTACATTATTGCAATTACAACACCCTAAGCATGGGAAACAACCAAATTTTGGTTTAGATATATATGTTTGTGTCTGTTTTTTACCAGAGCCTAAATCTGCTCTTACTAGTTTATCCCTTAGGTTTTTACACCTTCTATAAGCTGGCATAGGTGGTAATTCAAATTCTTTAATTTGAGGGTTAAGATTTTTAATAACAGACCAGTGTTTCCTAATAATGTTGTTAATATTTTTGCTAAGTGGGTTGAATTGTGAGACAAAGACCATACGTTTATTATCTTTTTTTCTGCCTCATTGTATTGCCTCTCAGGATAGAATGTCTAGGAATATCACTGACTTCTTCTATCTGTTTCTGGATAAGTTGTTTGGGAAAACCTCTCTCAATAAATAGTTTACCCATTTCAAGTAATCTGGTATGTGCTATACTGTCATCTGAGACAATTTTCTTGACCCTCAGGAGTTGGCTTCTAGGAAGGCTATTAATCAAATGAGGGGGGTGGGCACTTTCATACCTCAGAAGACTATTTCTGTCACTCTCTTTTCTATATAGGTCAATTTTTAATGTCCTCCCATCTTTGATTACCTTAGTATCTAGAAAAGCCACTGACTCTTCACTGAAGGTCAACTTAAATTTGATGTGTCTAGTAGACACGTTCAAATCAGCCACAAATTCCTGTAGGGAGTCAATGTCGCCCCCCATATGCCAAACATATCATCGATATATCTGAACCAACATAGTCCATATTGTTGAAACAACTGGTTAGTGTATACAAATCTCTCCTCATATACATTCATAAAGATGTTGGCATATGTGGGGGCGACATTTGACCCCATAGCGGTACCTTGACATTGTAGGTAAAATTGATCCTGAAAAAGGAAAAAATTGCAGTAGAGGATGAGTTGTAATAATCCTAAAATAAATTCACAATGAATGTTAGAAAATCTATCATTACTCTGAATAGCCTGTCCAATAGCCCCTAAGCCACTTGTATGTGTAATGGATGTGTAAAGACTATTCACATCAAGGGTAAAACGGATAAATTTCTCACTTGACACACTTAATTCCTCTAATTTCACAAGGAAGTCACCTGTGTCCTTAATATAGGACATAGATTCCATAGCTAATGGTCTAAGTAGCTTGTCAAGGTATTTGGATACATTTGTCATGATCGAGTTAGTACTGGCACCTTACGATTTTATTAGAGGATGATAAACTCAAAAATATAGTAACAACAGGATGTAAATTTTCATATAGACGTAGTATAACATTGGGAAATATTCTATCCCCTACAATATTACCAAAGCAATCTGTCTCGAGTGCTTGGTTGACACAGAAAGACCCTGGGATTTTATCCAGGTACCTAAATTTTTTGAGGACAGGAGAGCAATATGAGACTTCACAGCACGTCAATTGTTCCATGGGATATTTCATATATTTAGTTTAATGTATTTCATGTAAATTACAGTATGTAGGTCTCACCACTAGAGAGGTAAGATCCAGAATTTGATAACATTTGAGTAACATTAACTGTAGATGAGAATGTTCAGCCCTAGCTAAACATTCCATTCACGACACAATACAGTGGTAGATACATTCAAGTGGCAAACAATAGAACACGTGATTTGTCCCGCAAAAGCAGGTGATAGAAATACTGTAAATTATTAAGTTGAAGGGAGACATTCTGGATTTTTAAACTATGTACAAGATTACCACATGGTTTTAATTCAGAATGTGGCATCATAAACCATTGGGAATAATTAATAAATAATTAACAATGGGATATCTGCAAATTCCACTTCAATTTCCATTATTTCTAGACATGTAATACAACTGTAGGTTTGAGTTCTAGTAACTAAACAAGTTTTAAGGATTGGCTTTGAGTAAACATTTTGAGGATAATAATCACCAGATATGTGATTACACCAATAAGCAGTTAAACTCACATTTTTAACTCACATTCCCATTTTTTTTACAATTTATTTTAATAAAAGTTTTTTTTTTATATTTACCCAGCCTCTAATTAGTCTGGGCACAGAGTGCTAAAATTTGCTTCTCTTTTTTAGGATTCTTTCCAAAGAAATCCTTTTAGTAATTAATGGATGAAAGCACCACTCCCAAATACAGGATAGAATTATAAATAATAAATAAGTGATACATTGGGAGATTGCCACTATTAGTGCTGTTAGTGTGTTTTTCTAGTATATATATTTATGTGTTTGTATGTGTATATACACATATTAACACATAAATATATACAGTATGTATACAAGTATATATATTTATGTGTTTGTATGTGTATATACACATATTAACACATAAATATATACAGTATGTATACAAGTATATATATTTATGTGTTTGTATGTGTATATACACATATTAACACATAAATATATACAGTATGTATACAAGTATATATATTTACAGGGAACACACAGTTCCCCATAGACAGTAATGTAAAGGCACTTTTCAGTGCTGTTTATTTTCTAACACCCCACACCTGCAAACTTTAACCCTTAAGAACTGCTTTTTTTATCATTAGCATTCCACTTGTAATCTAGCCCTGTATGTTTGTGCCAACACTAGTAACTTTACTGTTTTATGCCTTGTTGTAATACAGTCTCTTTTGTAATATATTGAGCAGGTCCGGGATTTGTATTATCAGACTTTAGGTCAATGCCCTACCAAATGCCCTTTTTAGGGCGATCCTTTTTTAGGATAGTTTTTTTTTAGTTTAGGGTTCTTTTTAAATTAAGTTTTTTATAAAGCAAAACAGCTGAAATTGTTTTAGGGTTTTTTTAGGGGGTTACTTTTATTGTAGAATGGGGTAGTTTTTTTTTTTGTTTTTTTTAAAAAAGAGCTTAATCGCTTTAGGGGGGTTTTACTTTTAGAATAGGCATACCTGTAAGTTTTTATGTTCTGTAATTTAGGGGGTGCTAGGGGGGTTAGCTGAAAGGAATTAGTGGGTACTTTGCAATGGGGGTTGTGGCAGTTTAGGGGTTAATAGTGTAGTGGGGTGGTTTGCAATGTGGGCGTGTGGTGGTTTAGGGGTTAAAAGTGTAACAGAGTAGTTTGCGATGGGGGTTGTGTGGCAGTTTAGTGGTTAATAGTGTATCAAGGTAGTTTGAGATGTGGGGTGTGTGACGGTTTAGGGGTTAATAGTGTAGCATAGTAGTTTGCGATGTAGGTTCTGTGGTGGCTCAGGGGTTAATAGGATAGTGGGGTATTTTGTGATGTGGGGGTGTCGGTTTAGAGGTTAATAGTGTAGCAGGGTAGTTTGCGATGTGGTGGTGTTTAGGAGTTAAAAGTGTAGTGATGTAGTTTGGGATGTGGGGGTATGTCAGTTAAGGGGTAAATACTGTAGCTGGGTAGTTTGTGAAATGGGGTTTTGTGATTTTAAGGGTTAAAATGTTTGATAGTAAAATAAGATTGCATTTCAGCGATCACCTTTACTTTCAACTTGTAATATGAGCACAAATTGCCGCTCAACTACGCCCATAGACAATATGGGCAGCTTAAATTACTGTGAGTTTGCGAAAACTAATTTATGGTAATTTAAACACTGCACTACTTGTTATATTGTTTTAAGTTAAAAAAACAACGCAATCTTGCGATCGTGTTTGCGCTCCTCGTGCTAACAATAGTGCTCCACTTGTAATCTGTCCCTACATCTTTAACATAGGATGGCGGCAAGTGAGTCCTTTACTACTCAGAACAGCCAGTGGTTAGCTGCCCTACTGGAGGGTGCTAGAAACATGCAGCACCCAAACGGAGGCAATGAGGTTTCTGGAGTTCTCATGACCTTGTTTAGATGAGGGGAATTGCACTCCAGGCAACCACCTGCAGTATCTGATCAACCCAGCAGCTTGGACATCCTTCCCTCAACATCTCTGACATCAATAAAGGCCACAACCTCCTGCTACTAGAGTGTGGTAGGTACTCAAACCCTTAGAGGGTCCCAAATATCACCTGGTCATTTTAACCTGGTTCATGTATCTAAGGGGAGCCAAATCTTAAAGACCATATGCTTATAAAGACTAACAAGCAACTTTGTCTAAGCTCTAGTAAAATATAATACCAACTCTATGGAAGCCGTAAATATTCACGCCGCCATCCTTGACATCTGGGAGGGAGGGTACACCCTCTGAACTGCAATATAGTTGCAAACACACATTCATCCACTTTCCTTTGCCTACAGGCCATAACCCTATCTGGCTCTAAGCTTGCATTTTGGAATACTTTAAGATAGAACTGAGAAGCATTTTAAGTATAATGTTCAATTAACAACTTTAATTTATGGACAAAGTTACTTAATCAAGGTTTTAACTATGTATTTACTGTAAATATTTCACATTCCAATGTTCTACACATAGCAGAATATGTTCTATGTATTTATGCATATACATTTTTATGGATTTAAACATATAGATTATAGATATATATTGTACCAAAATACGATCATATATATGTAGAAATATGTTATGAATAAATATAGCATATTCTTCTATATGAAGAACATTGGAATGTGAAATATTCATATTTTCATGTCGGGTTAGTGAACTTAAGAATATGCGATCAGGTTTGCATGCAATTACTTCTAGCGTAGTTAGCATGCGAGCAGGATCGATAAATAGTGCTCAACTCGTAATGTGGCCCTGTATCTGCCCTTGCCTCAATATGCTGCAATCAAGAACAAGTTACTCTGTGACTGTTACTCTTAATCCAACAATTAAAAGTTCAAAATGTCACTGGGTAGAGGGTGGAATTTATATTTCAGGTTTCCTTTAAAATACAACTTAAACCAGGAGTTTATCAATTTCATTCTTAGGGCCTGATATTCAAAACTTCATCGGTGTAGGATTTTTTTAGCCGTTGTATTGTAATGAAGAAGTCTCTGTTTCACATAAAGAACACTACATAGCAACATAAACATTTCTCAAGATAAACCAACGATAGTTCTTAGAATATCTCGCCTGGCGAGGTTTTTTAATACCAGGGCCTTAATCCTTAAAAATACATAGAACATTTCCCCCTATGTGAAGAGTATTGGAAAGTATTTACTGTACATGCACAGTAAAACCCATTATTAGATTTATTAAAAATGATGGAAAGAGCTCCAAAGCATATATATATACATGTATATACTGTATGTGTATACATGTGTATATATGTGTATATATGTATATAAATACATATATACATATGTAAACATAAAGAAACATGTATACATATGTATATGCACACATACACATATTTAGACATGTATATATGTATGTATATATGAGTGTTCCACTTTATTTTATGTTGTGTTTAGTGCAACTTTTAATTTAGCCCTAACCCTTTACGTGATGGACTTCAGATGTGCTAACCAGATGAGTGCAAATTTAGTTTGCGCTCACACGGCCGCGTTTACTTTCAACTTGTATAATGAGCGCAAGTTAGCGTGGGTGCGCTATTTCAATATGGCGCGTGCACTAATGTAAAACTGCAACTTATAATCTAGCCCTTTATAGGTTAATAAGAGATGAAAAAATGTTTGCTGGTTTCACACAAAAGACCTAAAAACATTCAGCAAATGTTGTGTTTAGACCTTTCCAGGGGTGTGGGGCAAGCACAATTTAAAAAACAAAATGAGAAGTTAGTTTTTAATGCCTCTCTATATAGAATGTGTATTTACTGATCGATTTCAGGAAAATGTAATTCTTTATTGTGAGTAAATAAATAATTCAATTCTGCTTCCTTGATTGAGAGCTACTTCTATGTACTATAAACATATTGTTAATTCCCTTTTGATTTCCTCTATTCAGAGTATTTGACACTAGACTATAATCTTTAATCAATAAAATATAGCATGTGTGTTCATGTGTTATGTTATTGGCTCATTAGTAGACCATTTAGCGGTTGAACACAATTTATCATTTGATAATTATCGGCATGGTAACAGCATATGTTATTGGCTCATTAGTAGCCCATTTAGCGATTGAGCACAATTTATCGTTTGATAATTATCGGCATGGTAACAGCTAGCTATGTGTCATTTTCAATGTTGATGCAATCATAATCAGCCATTTTCATTGTTTATTGACAGTACATTTTTTTCATGTTTTAGTTGAAAAAAACATCAAATACTTAACATGTGCCAGTCCTGTTTTTATGATCATGATCCAAATTCTCTTTACGTAATGACGCATTCATTAGGCCATTTAACATGTAACAAATGTAAAAGCTAAAAGAACTTGATAAACTATGGTACATACTTTGACTTATTATCAAGTAGCCTAAAATGTTTTTAAATGTAACATTGGTGCTTGAGCAAAACAAACTGAAATTACAAGCTGCCATATTGGATGACATTAGGAAGTAACGTAAAAAAGACATAAACACTACCTGTTCAATCAATTCAAGTTAAAAAATAATAATAAGCACTTTTTACAAAACAGTGGAATTGATAACCCCAAAGAAACACACATGCCCACTATAACAATAATCCCCAGTTTTAATCCCTTAAAAGACACTCAGCGAGATTACGAGTTTTGCGGTAACAGGGGTGCGTTGCTAACGAGCAGTTTCAGCTCACCGCTCACCTACAAACAACGCTGGTATTACAGTTTTTTTTTCAACCAGGCGTTAGCCGCAGAAAAGTGAGCGGAGAGCAAAAGTTAGCTCCACATCTCACTGTAATACCAGCGCTGCTTACGGTAGCGGTGAGCTGGTAAAATGTGCTTGTGCACGATTTCACCATAGGAATCAATGGGGCAGAATCTATTGGAAAAAACCTAACACCTGCAAAAAAGCAGCGTTCAGCTCCTAACGCAGCCCCATTGATTCCTATGGGGAAAGTAAATTTATGTCTACAGCTAACACCCTAACATGAACCCCGAGTCTAAATACCCCTAAGCTTACACTTATTAACCCCTAATCTGCCGCCCCCGACATCGCCGACACCTGCATAATATTATTAACCCCTAATCTGCCGCTTCGGACACCGCCGCCACATACATTATACTAATGAACCCCTGATCTGCTTCCCCCAACATCGCTGAACCCTACATTTTATTTATTAGCCCCTAATATGCCTTCCCCAATGTCGCCACCACCTACCTACATTTATTAACCCCTAATCTGCCACCCCCAACGTCACCGCCACTATAATAAATACATTAACCCCTAACCCTAAGCCTAACCCTAACCCCCCCAACTTAAATATAATTTAAAATAATCTAAATAAAATTACTACAATTAAATTAATTATTCCTATTTAAAACTAAATACTTGCCTATAAAATAAACCCTAAACTAGCTACAATATAACTAATAGTTACATTGTATCTAGTTTAGGGTTTATTTTTATTTTACAGGCAACTTTGTATTTATTTTAGTTAATTTAGGAAATTATTTTAATTATAGTGTAGTGTTAGGTGTAATTGTAATTTAGGTTAGGATTTATTTTACAGGTATATTTGTTTAAAAATAAATCCTAACCTAGCTACTGTTAGTTATATTGTAGCTTTCTTAGGGTTTATTTTATCGGTAAGTATTTAGTTTTAAATAGGAATAATTTATTTAATTGTTGTAATTTTATTTCGTTTTATTTAAATTATATTTAAGTTAGGGGGTTTTAGGGTTAGGGTTAGACTTAGGTTTAGGGGATAATACATTTAATATATTTGCGGCGACGTTGGGAGATTAGGGGTTAATAAATGTAGGTAGGTGTCGGCGATGTTAGGGATGGCAGATTAAGGTTTAATAAAATTTAACTAGTGTTTGCAAGGTGGGAGTGTGGCGGTTTCGGGGTTAATATATTTATTACAGTGGCGGTGATGTCCGGTCGGCAGATTAGGGGTTAAAAAATGTATTTAAGTGTTTGCAATATGGGGGGGGGGGGGGCTCAGTTTAGGGGTTAATTGGTAGTTTATGGGTGTTAGTGTACTTTTTAGCACTTTAGTTAAGAGTTTTATGTTACGGCGTTAGCTCATAAAACTCTTAACTACTGACTTTTAAACGCGGTAGGAGTCTTGACAGGAGAGGGTCTACCGCTCACTTCTTCCAAGACTCGTAATAAGGGACATAAAACCCCAAAAATTTCTATCAGGATTCAGATAGAGAATACAATTTTAAAAAAGTTTCCAATTTACTTTAATTAAAACATTTACTTTGTTGTTTTATTATTCTTTGTTGAATAGATATCTAGATAGGTAGCATGCATGTCTGGAACACTACATGACAGGAAATAGTGCTGCCATCTATCGCTCTTGCTAATGTATAACATTCTTGCAAAACTGCTGCCATATAGTACTGCAGACAGGTGCACACTCTTGAACTTACCTTCCTGCTTTTTAACAAAGGATAACAAGAAAACAAAGACAATTTGATAGTAGAAGTAAATTGGACAGTTGTTTAAAATTGTATGACATTTGTTTGACATTGAATTATCGTATAGAAAGTACTTGCTTTTACTCTGCATACATTGTTACTAATGCACCACAGAACCCTGGGTAAGATGTGCAAGTTAGATACAAACTATTTCATGCTTTTTGCGTGTTCAACCACAACAAGTCCTCTTTACAGGGTAGGTGCAGCAAAACAACAACAAAAAACACTTCTTGTATATATAATTTGCATATATTACTCAAAGTTCTCTGGTGCATTGGTAACAATGTATACAAAGTACTTCTGGGGGAAAGCAAGTGAGGATACTTGACAAGATTTGCTAATTTTCAATACAATTATTTTATGACTCTTACTTTTATGAAATTGAGAATTTTAATCTCATGCTTTTATCTCCACCATAACTCAAATGAGTATTGCTTTTTGTTTGTCATTAATCGTGACATTTGGAGCTAGATTACAATTTTGGTGGTATTTAGCGCTCCCGCTCAGGCATAAACAAAGCTGGAAGTTAGCTTTTGCGTGCGTCGGGTAGCGCGCATATTACAAGTTGAAAGTAAAAACTTTGAGCTCTTGAGAAACTGATAAACTACAATGGAATAAAAAAACAACAACTTATACTTACCACCACAACCTGCATTGCAAAGTCCCTACTACACTAATTAGCCCCTAAACTGCCAAAACCCCATCCCAATTAACCCCCTACACTAACCCCCTAAACTGGCCCCATAGCAATTAACCCTCTTCACTACTTAACCCCTAAACACCACACTCCCCATCACAATTAACCCCCTACCCTACTCTATTAACCACTTAACCAACACAACCCAATCATAAATAACCCCCAACACTATTAACCCACTAACAGTTAGCCCCTAAAGACCCCTAATACAAAAAATAAAAAAACACTACCAGTTTAAAAAAAAAAAAAAAAAACATTAAACAAAAATAAAAAATCCATATACTAAAACTAAAGTACCCTAAAAAATAAAAAAGTCCATATTATAAATCTAACCCCCCAAAAAAACACTTTCCTAAAAATAAAAATCATATCCTAAAATAATCTTATCCTCTTCTTCCATGATGGCGACGGTCCTGTCCTCTCCTAATCAAAGCTTTCATTCTATTGATTTGAATTTGAATTGAAAAATCAGCCAATAGAAATGCAAGGATACACCAATAAAAGAGGAAAACCTGCATTCAAACTTCAGTGTGCTGCGAGGACAGCATGAAGACGGATAGGGTGGAAGAAAAAAAGTGGACTGCTGGAGAGGACTGCTCTGCTCCAGAAGACCACCATGGAAGGAGAGGACCACTGTTGCCATGGAAGAATAGGATAGGGTTTTTTTAAGATAGGATTTTTTTTTAGGAAATAATTTTTGGGGGATTTTGTAGAGGGGTTACTTTATGATAGGGTTTTTTTAAGAGGGCTTTTTTTATTTTTTAGGGTATTTTAGTTTTAGAATAGGTTTTTTATTTTTCGGTAAGCTTTTTTTTTTTAACTGGTAGTGATTTTTTTTTTATTGTAACTTAGGGGGTCTTAGGTTATGGGTCTTGAGCAGTTAGGGAGCTAATATTGTAGGGGTTTAATTGTATTTTGGTTTGAAGTCACTTCAAAAGTTTGAGTGTAAAATGTTATTACGTTTGAGCGGTTGCATTTACTTTTAACTTGTAATATGACAATAAGTGAGAGCGGTCACTATATTGCAAAATCGTGCCCACACTAAAGTTACCGCTCCACTTCTAGGCCTTGGTGTTTAAATTACCTAATCGGATGATTTATGACACAGATAGTGAATTTGTGCTGTGTTCAGAGGGTGACGATTTTAGGGGTTTTAATGACACAAGCATTTTAGGATTGTCACCACTGGAAGAACATACTGACAATATTGGCCAAAGTTTAGATATTGTTATTTACCCAAGACAAAAGCTAGATTCTGAATAACCTGCATAGTGCACACAATT
This sequence comes from Bombina bombina, assembly GCF_027579735.1. Classification (NCBI taxonomy): domain Eukaryota; kingdom Metazoa; phylum Chordata; class Amphibia; order Anura; family Bombinatoridae; genus Bombina; species Bombina bombina. The sequence continues at coordinate 1,226,007,424 of NC_069499.1, read as the reverse complement.
ATAAATATATAAAACATTGATATTGGATGTGTTTTCTAAATTGAAAGTAATCTCTTAGTTAAAAGGGATGTTTGTAGGCAATAAAATTTGTGTGTGGCCACAAAGATAAATATCAACAGAGCATGAGGTACACACAGGGAATACAATATTTTCTATCTCAATCTTTATTTATTTACAGGGAGTGCAGAATTATTAGGCAAATTAGTATTTTGACCACATCATCCTCTTTATGCATGTTGTCTTACTCCAAGCTGTATAGGCTCGAAAGCCTACTACCAATTAAGCATATTAGGTGATGTGCATCTCTGTAATGAGAAGGGGTGTGGTCTAATGACATCAACACCCTATATCAGGTGTGCATAATTATTAGGCAACTTCCTTTCCTTTGGCAAAATGGGTCAAAAGAAGGACTTGACAGGCTCAGAAAAGTAAAAAATAGTGAGATATCTTGCAGAGGAATGCAGCACTCTTAAAATTGCAAAGCTTCTGAAGCGTGATCATCGAACAATCAAGCGTTTCATTCAAAATAGTCAACAGGGTCGCAAGAAGCGTGTGGAAAAACCAAGGCGCAAAATAACTGCCCATGAACTGAGAAAAGTCAAGCGTGCAGCTGCCAAGATGCCACTTGCCACCAGTTTGGCCATATTTCAGAGCTGCAACATCACTGGAGTGCCCAAAAGCACAAGGTGTGCAATACTCATAGACATGGCCAAGGTAAGAAAGGCTGAAGACTGAACAAGACACACAAGCTGAAACGTCAAGACTGGGCCAAGAAATATCTCAAGACTGATTTTTCTAAGGTTTTATGGACTGATGAAATGAGAGTGAGTCTTGATGGGCCAGATGGATGGACCCGTGGCTGGATTGGTAAAGGGCAGAGAGCTCCAGTCCGACTCAGACGCCAGCAAGGTGGAGGTGGAGTACTGGTTTGGGCTGGTATCATCAAAGATGAGCTTGTGGGGCCTTTTCGGGTTGAGGATGGAGTCAAGTTCAACTCCCATTCCTACTGCCAGTTTCTGGAAGACACCTTCTTCAAGCAGTGGTACAGGAAGAAGTCTGCATCCTTCAAGAAAAACATGATTTTTATGCAGGACAATGCTCCATCACACGCGTCCAAGTACTCCACAGCGTGACTGGCAAGAAAGGGTATAAAAGAAGAAAATCTAATGACATGGCCTCCTTGTTCACCTGATCTGAACCCCATTGAGAACCTGTGGTCCATCATCAAATGTGAGATTTACAAGGAGGGAAAACAGTACACCTCTCTGAACAGTGTCTGGGAGGCTGTGGTTGCTGCTGCACGCAATGTTGATGGTGAACAGATCAAAACACTAACAGAATCCATGGATGGCAGGCTTTTGAGTGTCCTTGCAAAGAAAGGTGGCTATATTGGTCACTGATTTGTTTTTGTTTTGTTTTTGAATGTCAGAAATATATATTTGTGAATGTTGAGATGTTATATTGGTTTCACTGGTAAAAATAAATAATTGAAATGGGTATATATTTGTTTTTTTGTTAAGTTGCCTAATAATTATGCACAGTAAAAACAAACTAAAAACTACTTCCAAAACTATTCAGCTTTGATATTAATGAGTTTTTTGGGTTCATTGAGAACATGGTTGTTGTTCAATAATAAAATTAATCCTCAAAAATACAACTTGCCTAATAATTCTGCACTCCCTGTATTTTGAAATCCACTTTGCACCTCTCTCCTTACTCTGAGTAGTGCACTATCAGAATGTATGTGTCAGTGTTTTTAAGTCTGTATGGCCTAGATTTGGAGTTTTGTCGGTAACGACCCGCGTAGCTAACGCGGGCTTTTTTCTGGCCGCACCATAAAAATAACTCTGGTATTGAGAGTCCACATAAAGGCTGCGTTAGGCTCCAAAAAAGGAGCGTAGCGCATTTTTAACGCAGCTTCAACTCTCGATACCAGAGTTGCTTACGCAAGCGGCCAGCCTCAAAAACGTGCTCGTGCACGATTCTCCCATAGAAAACAATGGGGCTGTTTGAGCTGAAAAAAAAACCCTGCAAAAAAGCCGCGTTCAGCTCCTAACGCAGCCCCATTGTTTGCTATGGGGAAACACTTCCTACGTCTGCACCTAACACTCTAACATGTACCCCGAGTCTAAACACCCCTAACCTTACACTTATTAACCCCTAATCTGCCGCCCCCGCTATCGCTGACCCCTCCATATTATTATTAACCCCTAATCTGCCGCTCCGTAAACCGCCGCTACTTACATTATCCCTATGTGCCCCTAATCTGCTGCCCTAACATCGCCGACCCCTATATTATATTTATTAACCCCTAATCTGCCCCCCACAACGTCGCCTCCACATGCCTACACTTATTAACCCCTAATCTGCCGAGCGGACCTGAGCGCTACTATAATAAAGTTATTAACCCCTAATCCGCCTCACTAACCCTATAATAAATAGTATTAACCCCTAATCTGCCCTCCCTAACATCGCCGACACCTAACTTCAATTATTAACCCCTAATCTGCCGACCGGAGCTCACCGCTATTCTAATAAATGTATTAACCCCTAAAGCTAAGTCTAACCCTAACACTAACACCCCCCTAAGTTAAATATAATTTACATCTAACGAAATTAATTAACTCTTATTAAATAAATTATTCCTATTTAAAGCTAAATACTTACCTGTAAAATAAATCCTAATATAGCTACAATATAAATTATAATTACATTGTAGCTATTTTCGGATTAATATTTATTTTACAGGCAACTTTGTAATTATTTTAACCAGGTACAATAGCTATTAAATAGTTAAGAACTATTTAATAGTTACCTATTTAAAATAATTACAAAATTACCTGTCAAATAAATCCTAACCTAAGTTACAATTAAACCTAACACTATACTATCATTAAATTAATTAAATAAAATACCTACAATTACCTACAATTAAACCTAACACTACACTATCAATACATTAATTAAATACAATACCTACAAATAACTACAATGAAATAAACTAACTAAAGTACAAAAAATAAAAAAGAACTAAGTTACAAAAAATAAAAAAATATCTACAAACATAAGAAAAATATTACAACAATTTTAAACTAATTACACCTACTCTAAGCCCCCTAATAAAACAACAAAGCCCCCCAAAATAAAAAATGCCCTACCCTATTCTAAATTACTAAAGTTAAAAGCTCTTTTACCTTACCAGCCCTGAACAGGGCCCTTTGCGGGGCATGCCCCAAGAAGTTCAGCTCTTTTGCCTGTAAAAAAAACATACAATACCCCCCCAACATTACAACCCACCACCCACATACCCCTAATCTAACCCAAACCCCCCTTAAATAAACCTAACACTAAGCCCCTGAAGATATTCCTACCTTGTCTTCACCATACCAGGTTCACTGATCGGTCCTGAAGAGCTCCTCCGATGTCCTGATCCAAGCCCAAGCGGGGGGCTGAAGATGTCCATGATCCGGTAGAAGTCTTCATCCAAGCGGGGCAGAAGAGGTCTTCCATCCGATTGAAGTCTTCATCCAGGCGGCATCTTCTATCGACATCCATCTGGAACGGAGCGGCAGCATCCTGAAGACCTCCGACGCGGACCATCCATCCTGGCCGACGACTGAACGACGAATGACAGTTCCTTTAAATGACGTCATCCAAGATGGCGTCCCTCGAATTCCGATTGGCTGATAGCATTCTATCAGCCAATCGGAATTAAGGTAGGAATATTCTGATTGGCTGATGGAATCAGCCAATCAGATTTAGCTCGCATTCTATTGGCTGATCAGAACAGCCAATAGAATAAGAGCTCAATCTGATTGGCTGATTGGATCAGCCAATCGGATTGAACTTGATTCTGATTGGCTGATTCCATTATAGCAGCGCTCAGGTCCGCTCGGCAGATTAGGGGTTAATAAGTGTAGGCAGGTGGAGGCGACGTTGTGGGGGGCAGATTAGGGGTTAATAAATATAATATAGGGGTCGGCGGTGTTAGGGGCAGCAGATTAGGGGTACATAAGGATAACGTAGGTGGCGGTCGGCAGATTAGGGGTTAAAAAAATGATTAGAGTGGCGGCGATGTGGGGGGACCTCGGTTTAGGGGTACATAGGTAGTTTATGGGTGTTAGTGTACTTTAGAGCACAGTAGTTAAGAGCTTTATAAACCGGCATTAGCCCAGAAAGCTCTTAACTACTGACTTTTTTCCTGCGGCTGGAGTTTTGTCGTTAGATGTCTAACGCTCACTTCAGACACGACTCTAAATACCGGAGTTAGAAAGATCCCATTGAAAAGATAGGATACGCAATTTACGCAAGGGGATCTGCGGTATGGAAAAGTCGCGGCTGAAAAGTGAGCGTTAGACCCTATTTTGAGTGACTCCAAATACCGGAGGTAGCCTAAAACCAGCGTTAGAAGCCTCTAACGCTGGTTTTCACGGCTAACGCCAAACTCCAAATCTAGGCCTATGTGTTTGGAGGTCTTTATAATTTATTTTACGTTGTTTGCATCTATGTTTGCATATATTTGCAGTTAAAATTTCATATGAATTAAAGATAGTTTTAGCAATAGAAGGAGACACGTTAGTATATGAGGCTGTGTGCTACATGTCAAGTAAGAAACATACAGCTAGATTACGAGTTTTGCGTTATGAGTGAAAAAGCATTGTTATGCTTCATAACAATGCTTTTTCCCTAGCGCCGCTATTACAAGTCTTGTCAGAATAGGTGTACTGCACATCTTTCTGGCCGTCATGCAACGTCAGTACCGCACTTTTAAAAAAAAGTCCTTTTTTTAGTGTGACTTCCATAGCGCCGGTATTGCGAGTTTTGCTGTAAGGTCAAAAAGTGAGTGGTACACCCTATACTGACAAGATCCATATCGTAAAGTCCGTAATTATGAGTTTTACGTTACAAAGCTGTAGCATAAAACTCATAACTAAAATGTCACAAAGTACACTAACATCCATAAACTACCTATTAACCCTTAAACCGAGGCCCTCCCGCATCACAAACACTAAAATAAAATTATTAACCCATAATCTGCCGCTCCGGACATCGCCACCACTATTAAAATGTATTAACCCCTATTCCGCCACTCCCCAACATCGTCGCCACTATAATAAACCTATTAACCCCTAAACCACCGCCCTCCCACATCGCAAACACTATTTAAATATTTTTAACCCCTAATCTGCCGTCCGCCCACACCGCCGCGATAATAAACCTATTAACCACTAAACCCCAAGCTCCCCACAACGAAATATACTAAATTAAACTATTAACCCCAAAACCTCTGGCCTCCCACATCACTACATAAATATATTAACCCCTAAACCTAACCCTAAGCATAACCCTAACCCTAACGTAACCCAAACCCTAACACCCCCTAACTTAAATATAATTAAAATAAATCTAAATAAAACTTACAATTATTACCAAAATAATTCCTATTTAAAACTAAATACAAATTTACTTGTAAAATAAAACATAAGCTAGCTACAAAATAACTAATAGTTACATTGTAGCTATCTTAGGTTTTATTTTTATTTCACTGGTAAGTTTGTATTTATTTTAACTAGGTAGAATAGTTAGTATATATTTATTAACTATTTACTAACCACCTATTTAAAATAAATAAAAAAGTTACCTCTAAAATAAAACCTAACCTGCCTTACACTAAAAACTAACATTACAATAAAATTAAATAAATTAAATTAATAAAATACTATGTACTAAATTACAAAAAAAAGCAGGCAGAAGTCTTCATCCAAGCGGCAGAAGTCTTCATCCAGATGGCATCTTCTATCTTCATCCAGGCGGCATCTTCATGTAGGTAGCGGCGATATCGGGAGCGGCAGATTAGGGGTTAATAGTTTTATTTAGGTGGCAGCGATGTTAAAGGGACACTAAACCCAATTTTTTTCTTTCGTGGTACAGATAGAGCATGCAATTTTAAGCAACTTTCTAATTTACTCCTATTGTCATTTTTTTGATCTCTTGTTATCTTTATTTGAAAAAGATGGCATCTAAGCTATTTTTTGGTTCAGGACACTGGACAGCACTTTTTATTGGTGGATGAATTTATCGACCAATCAGCAAGGACAACCCAGGTTGTTCACAAAAATGGGCCGGCATCTAAACTTACATTCTTGCATTTCAAATAAAGATACCTAGAGAATAAAGTAAATTTGATAATAGGAGTAAATTAGAAAGTTGCTTAAAATGTTATGCTCTATCTGAATCACGAAAGAAAAAAAATTGGGTTCAGTGTCTCTTTTATGGGTGGCCGATTAGGGGTTAATAACATTATGTAGGTTGTGGCGATGTCAGGGGCAACAGATTAGGGATGTTTAGAAGTGGTTTTTATGTTAGGGTGTTAGGTTTAAACATAACTTTTTCTTTCCCCATACACATCAATGGGGCTGCGTTACGGAGCTTTTTTTTCCGCGATTGCAGGTGTTAGGCTTTTTTTTTTTGCCAGCTCTCCCTATTGATGTCTATGGGAAAATTGTGGATGAGCACGTCAAAGCAGCGCTTGTATTTGGGTAAGGTATGGAGCTCAACACCACCATATCGCCCGCACAAGCCTGCTTTTTAAAAACCTGTAATAGCAGCGCTATAGGGAGGTAAAATACCGCCGCATTAATCTCCCTATGGCGCTCAAAACTCATAATCTAGCTGATAGAAATTAAAATAGCGATTTTATTGCCACCAAAATTAAAAAATTAAATAAAGTACATAGTTGTTTATACTGCTTAGATATTTAAATACTAGTATTACTAGTATTAACATCACAATATGCTGAAATTATTTAACAGAATAATACTTTCATAGACTCACATTTACTATATAACAATATACCTGCTAAAGTTAGGGGAGAGAAACATACTTGTATTAAAGATTAATACAAATGTTATCTCATTAGTTGCAGAAAAGAGTGACACTTCCAATTTTATGCTCTAATTAAATTTGCTTTGTTCTTTTGGTATCCTTTGTTGTAGAGGATGCCTAGGTAGACTCAAGAGCAGTGGAGCAGTGCTGGGAACTAGTTGGTGACTACACATTTATGCCCCTTGTAGTGATGTCGCAAACCTAAAATTTTGCGTTCGCGAACGGCGGGCGCAAACTTCCACAACTGTTCGCGAACGGGCAAACCAGGCGAACCGCCATAGACTTCAATAGGCAGGCGAATTTTAATACCCACAGGGACTCTTTCTGGCCACAATAATGATGGAAAGGTTGTTTCAAGGGTACTAACACCTGGACTGTGGCATGCCGGAGGGGGATCCATGGCAAAACTCCCATGGAAAATTACATAGTTGATGCAGAGTCTGGTTTTAATCCATAAAGGGCATAAATCACCTAACATTCCTAAATTGTTTGGAATAACATGCTTTAAAACATCAGGTATGATGTTGTATCGATCAGGTAGTGTAAGGGTTACGCCCGCTTCACAGTGACAGACCAAACTCCCCATTTAAAGGGACAGTCTATACCAGAATTTTTATTGTTTTAAAATATAGATAATCCCTTTATTACCCATTTCCCAGTTTTGCATAAATAACACATTTATAATAATATACTTTTAACCTCTGTGATTATCTTGTATCTAAGCCTCTGCAAACTGCCCCTTTTTTCAGTTCTTTTGACAGACTTGTAGTCTAGCCAATCAGTGCCTGCTCCCAGATAACTTCTTGTGCACGAGCACAGTGTTATCCATATGAAATACGTGAACTAACACCCTCTAGTGGTGAAAAACTGTTAAAATGCAATCTGAAAGAGGTGGGCTTCAAGGTCTAAGAAATTAGCATATGAACCTCCTAGGTTAAGCTTTCAACTAAGAATACCAAGAGAACAAAGCAAAATTGGTGATAAAAGTAAATTGGAAAATTGTTTAAAATTACATGCTCTATCTGAATCATGAAAGTTTATTTAATCTACACTACTGTTACACCAGATATGAGTTGAACTGGGGTGACACTGTGCCCTGGCAGGCAGGCAGGCACTAAAACGCACACGTGTGAAGGAAACTGACTGCTATTATTTAACACAGTCAAAAAAGTGTTTTTTTTTTTTTTTAAATCTACACTACTGTTACACCAGATATGAGTTGCACTGGGGTGACACTGTGCCCTGGCAGGCAGGCACTTAAACGCACACGTGTGAAGGAAACTGCTATTATTTAACACAGTCAAAAAAGTTTTTTTTTTTTAAATCTACTCTACTGTTACACCAGATATGAGTTGCACTGGGGTGAAACTGTGCCCTGGCAGGCAGGCACTTAAACGCACACGTGTGACGGAAACTGACTGCTATTATTTAACACAGTCAAAAAAGTTTTTTTTTTTTTTTTAAATCTACACTACTGTTACACCAGATATGAGTTGCACTGGGGTGACACTGTGCCCTGGCAGGCAGGCACTTAAACGCACACGTGTGAAGGAAACTGACTGCTATTATTTAACACAGTCAAAAAAGTGTTTTTTATTAAATCTACACTACTCTTACACCAGATATGAGTTGCACTGGGGTGACACTGTGCCCTGGCAGGCAGGCACTTAAACGCACACGCGTGAAGGAAACTGACTGCTATTATTTAACACAGTCAAAAAAGTGTTGTTTTTTTAAATCTACACTACTGTTACACCAGATATGAGTGGTGGCACTGGGCAAGTGGGCACAGTATACGCTGTTAGCCTGACACACACGCTGGCAGGCAGGCAACTGCAATTAGATTACACAGGGAAAAAAAAAAAAAAAGCAGCCCTACAAAGGGCTTTTTGGGGTGCTGTCCTTACAGCAGAGATCAGATGAGTCCTTCAGGACTGTAGTGGACACTGAATACACTAGCCTAGCTATAGATCTCCCTACTAAATCAGCAGCAGCTACACTGTCCCTCCTCTCACTAACAATGCAGCTTCCAAATTAATCTAAAAAGGATGCTGTCCAGGAGGTAGGAGGATCTGGGAGGGAGGGTCTGCTGCTGATTGGCTGGAATGTGCCTGCTGACTGTGAGGTACAGGGTCAAAGTATTACTCAATGATAACGAATAGGGGGCGGAACGAACATCGCATACGTTCGCCCGCCGTGGTGAACGCGAACATGCTATGTTCGCCGGGAACTATTCGCTGGCGAACAATTCGCGACATCACTAGCCCCTTGTCGATCCCTTACTAGACGTGTATGGTTAGCTCCCAAATAGTGCATTGTTGCTCCCCGAGCTCACCTTTTTTTACTCTTCAACAAAAGATATCAAAAGAACAAAGCATATTTGATAATAATAAAAGTAAACTGGAAAGTTGTCTATTGAATCATTTTAACTGAAAATCACTAATGTCACTTATAAGAAGACCAGTCCTATAATTGGGAGTTGTTTCAATTGTCATGTGTCATATTTTAACTTCTCAGAAAAAGCTTTTGTTTTCCTTCTCTGAAATATGCCCACTCCTATATTTCTGTGCTTATTCACATAGGTGTGTTGATTCAGTTAATTAATACAGTGGAAAATTAAATATAGGGATACATTTATCATGATTGGCCTCAGAAGTCTGCCTTCCTGCAGCAAGGTAATTTACACCTGTATGAAGTGACAGCTGTGTGTGATTCTCAGTATCAAAGTTCCCACAAATATCCAGAAGATTATCTTAGCTTCAGGTACTCAAGCATTATTTATACCCTTTTGTATTCACACACACACAAGCGTGCTTAAATAGTGCTTTTTTATATGCATGATAGAAATATGTTCATTTTAATCTACATTCAATATAACATGCAGTCAGTGTTAAATGAAAATAGCATGCACATTGTTCTCTGTGATCACAATGCATGCTTGAGAGACTTTCACAACTTAGCGAAACCCGTTTAGCTGCCAGATTACAAGTGGAGCGCTAAATATCGCTTTTTAGAAAGCGATATTTGCGCTCCATTCTTTAATGCTAGCACATGTTAATATCCCCGGGTATCACAAGTTTTAAGCAATGCGAATGCAACCTTGTGTTCACATTGCTGGGAAGCATTGCGCTCACGAGAGCAAGCTTCCATAGGCTCCTATGGGAGCATCGTTCTGATGCCGTCATACACTCGTGCAGCGCAGGGGGTGAGTTGCACAGTGATGGGCAGCAGTGCTAATTATATATGTAGAACACGATGATATACATATATATTTATGTGTTAATATGTATATATACACATATAAATACATACATATATATTTATATAAGCATATACATATATATTTACTGTATAGAAACACATACATATATATTTACTGTATATAAGCATATACATATATATTTATATAAGCATATACATATATATTTACTGTATAGAAACACATACATATATATTTACTGTATATAAGCATATACATATATATTTATATAAGCATATACATATATATTTTCTTGGAAAACACAGTTCCCATTAACCGTAATGTAAATGCACTTTTTAGTGCCGTTTTTTTTTAACACCCCACTCCCACAAACTTTAGCTCCAAAATACAGCCTAGTGCAATAATGCTACTAAAAAAAAAAAGATGCTGCTATCATTTACCTAGATTACAAGTTTTGCACTATAGAGGGTGTGAAACGAACGCAACGAAAGTTGAATTATTTCGCCCTCCATAGCGCTGCCATTACAAGTTTTTGAAAAGCCGCCTTCTGCATATAATATGGTGGCGATGAGCTCCATACCGCATAAAATCCAATCGCTGTTTTGACGTGCTCGTGCACGCTATCCACATAGACATCAATAGGGAGAGAGTGTTAGAAAAACACCTGAAGCGTGAAATGAAAAGCTCCGTAAAGCAGCCCCATTGATATCTATGGGGAAAAAAAAGTTAAGTTTAAACCTAGCACCCTAACATAAACCCCATGTCTAAACACCCCTAATCTGCTGCCCCCGACATCGCTGACAACTACATAATGTTATTAACCCCTAATCTGCCGCGTGAGCTGCAGCCTCTAAACATACATATTTATGTGTCACTGACAGTATAAATGTATTAGCTTTCCCTATCTAACACACATATTATGCAGTATAATTGAAATATAATGCTTTATAAGAACTGTTTATGTTTTTAACGTCCCCCACAGTTTTGCTCTTCAAACTGCCCACAAGTTTTATGCTTTAAGCAAAAGCCGTTTCCAGTGCACTGCTTCAGGGCAGGCACTATTGTCGTAAATCATTTGTAAGCTGAAGCTCCGTGAGGGAGAGAGGGAGAGAGGGAGAGGGAGGCTCTCAGAGTCAGACATGCTGGATATACTGATATACTCCGTGCAGAGCAGATTTCTGCTTCTTGTGATCTCTCCTGCTTATGTACCAGCTAATTTGATCAGTTAGTAATGATCGTCTGTTTTATTTACCAGTGTGATCTGCTCCTGTCACACCCTCTGATGATCACACACAGAGTTCTGCTCTAGTGACTGTGTCTTGGCAGAGGGTGTGACAAGAGCAGATCACACTGCTAAATAAAACCAGATGATCATTACTAACTGATCACATTAGCTGGTACATAAGCAGGAGAGGTCATAAGAAGCAAAAATCTTCTGCATGGAGTATATCAGTATATCCAGCGTGTCTGAGAGACTCCCCCTCCCTCTCTCCCTCATGGAGCTTACAAATGATTTACAACAATAGTGCCTGAAGTTCACTGGAAACGACTATTGCTTAGAGCATACAACTTGTGGGCAGTTTGAAGAGTAAAACTGTGGGGGGTGTTAAAAACATAAATAGTGCTTATAAAGAATTTTATTTCAATTGTTCTGCATAATATGTGTATTAGATGGGGAAAGCTAATACATTTATACTGTGAGTGACAAAAAAATAAGTATCTTCAGACACTGCAGCTCACACACTGCAAACATATCTGATTCTCTAAGTATGTGCAACAAATAATATGCTGTGTGTGTCATGTGACTGCTTTGCCCCTGTAAGGTACGTTACAATATGGCAGCTTACATAGTAGAATCAAGCACTGGATCAACACTGTACTTCAAAACAATCTTTGTCAACAGTTTGGGGTAAGAGGAACAGATAAAATAGACAGCAGTGATTATTTTATTTTTATTAATAAGAAAAAGTAGGTTTTAGCATTTTTCATCAGGTGTTAAATGTCCCTTTAACCCCTATTACCCCGCACCCCAACATCGCCCACACTATAATAAAGATATTAAAGGGACATTAAACCCAAATTTTTTCTTTAATGATTCAGATAGAGAATACCATTTTCAACAACTTTCTAATTTACTTCTATTATTTAATTTGCTTCATTCTCTTGATAATCTGACCTGAAAAGCATATCTAGATAGGCTCAGTAGCGTCTGATCGATGGCTGCACATATTTGCCTTATGTGATTGGCTCACCCATGTGCATTGCTATTTCTTTAACAAAAGATATCTAAAGAATTAAGCAAATTAGATAATAGAAGTAAATTGGAATGTTGTTTAAAATTGTATTCTCTGTCTGAATCATGAAATAATTTTTTTGGGTTTAATGTACCTTTAACTCCTATTCCGCCGCTCCCTGACATCTCTGCCACTAAATAAAGTTATTAACCCCTAAACCTCTGGCCTTCCATCACTACCACTAAATTATTATTATTATTATTATTATTATTATTATTATCGGTTATTTGTAGAGCGCCAACAGATTCCGCAGCACTAAATAAACCTATTAACCCCTAAACCACCAGCCCCCCACATCTCAACAACCTAAATTAAACAATATTAACCCCTAAACCTAACCCAAACCCTAACCCTAAACCTAACACCCCTAACCTTAACATAATTAAAATAGAGCTAAATTAAAGTTACAATTATTAACTAAATAATACTTATTTAAAATGAAATATATACTTACCTGTGAAATAAAACCTAAGCTAGCTTTAATATAACTAATAGTTATATTGTAGATAGCTTAGGATTTATTTTTATTTCACATTTAAGTTTGTATTTATTTTAACTAGGTTGATTAGTTAGTAAATAGTTATAAACTATTTACTAACTACCTATTTAAAATAAATACAAACTTACCTGAGAATTAAAACCTAAGCTGCCTTACAATAAAACATTACAAAAATAAAAAAAAAAACTTACCATTATAAAAAATATAAAAACACTAAAATTACAAAAAATAACAAACAAAATTATCCAAAACAATAAAAATTATTCCGCTACTAACCTGTTTAAAAAAAAAAAAAACACCCCAAAGTAAAAAAATCCTAATCCTATATAATAAAAGGCCAGGTATTTTAGTCAGATGCAGTCATTCGCAGTAGAGACTGCAGAGGACAAACATACCTGGCCTTGAACAGCAGAGGAGTGTGCACTGCGGAAGCTGCCTGGTGGGGGCGTGACTGGGTGTGCCGAGATGGGGGCGTGACCTCACGGGCGTGACAAGGGTGAGTGGCCTCATGGGCGTGACTGGGCGTGTAGTGATGGGGGCGTGACATTGTGGGCGTGACAAGGGGCATGGCCCCGTGGGCGTGACCTCGCAGGAGCATGCATGAAGGGGCGTGGCCAACGGGAGAGAGGTGGGAGAGACCAAAAAAGAGGAGGGAAATATAGAAAGCGAGCAAAAGAGGGGGAAGAGAGAGAGAGTAAAAGAGAGGGGAGAGAGAGCAAAAGAGGGGGAGAGAGAGCGAGCAAAAGAGGAGGGAAAGAGAAAGAGGAGAAGAGATAAAGAGGAGGAGAGATAAAGAGAGCAAAAGAGGGGGGAGAGAGCAAAAGACGGGGGAGAGAGAAATAGGTGAAGAGAGAGAGAGAGCAAAAGAGGGGGAAGAGAGCAAAAGAGGGGGAGAGAGAGCGCAAAAGAGGGGGAGAGAGAGCACAAAAGAGGGGGAGAGAGAGAGCACAAAAGAGGGGGAGAGAGAGCTCAAAAGAGAGGGGGGAGAGAGGGAGCGCAAAGAGAGGGAGAGAGAGAGCTCAAAAGAGAGGGGGGAGAGAGAGAGCTCAAAAGAGAGTGGGGAGAGAGAGCGCAAAAGAGGGGGAGAGAGCACAAAAGAGGGGGAGAGAGAGAGCATAAAAGAGAGGGGAGAGAGAGCAAAAGAGGGGGAGAGAGAGTGAGCAAAAGAGGAGGGAAGAGAGAAAGAGGAGGAGAGATAAAGAGAGCAAAAGAGGGGGGAGAGAGCAAAAGACGGGAGGAGAGAGAAATAGGTGAAGAGAGAGAGAGAGCAAAAGAGGGGGAAGAGAGAAAAAGAGGGGGAGAGAGAGCGCAAAAGAGGGGGAGAGAGAGCACAAAAGAGGGGGGGAGAGAGCACAAAAGAGGGGGAGAGAGAGCTCAAAAGAGAGGGGGGAGAGAGAGAGCGCAAAGAGAGGGAGAGAGAGAGCTCAAAAGAGAGGGGGGAGAGAGAGAGCTCAAAAGAGAGTGGGGAGAGAGAGCGCAAAAGAGGGGGAGAGAGAGAGCACAAAAGAGGGGGAGAGAGAGAGCACAAAAGAGGGGCAGAGAGAGCTCAAAAGAAAGGGGGGAGAGAGAGAGCGCAAAAGAGAGGGAGAGAGAGAGAGCTCAAAAGAGAGGGGGGAGAGAGAGTTCAAAAGAGAGGGGGGAGAGAGACTTCAAAAGAGAAGGGGGAGATAGAGAGCTCAAAAGAGAGGGGGGAGGGAGCGCAAAAGAGAGGGAGAGAGAGAGCTCAAAAGAGAGGGGGGAGAGAGCTCAAAAGAGAGGGGGAGAGAGAGAGCGCAAAAGAGAAGGGGGAGAGAGAGCGCAAAAGAGGGGGAGAGTGCAAAAGAGGGAGGGAGAGAGCACAAAAGAGAGGGGGAGAGAGCGCAAAAGAAAGGGGGGGAGAGAGAGCAAAAGAGAGGAGGATAGAGAGCGCAATAGAGGGCGAAAGAGAGAGAGCAAAATAGGGGGAGAGAGCAAAAGAGGGGGGAGAGAGAGAGCTCAAAAGAGAGGGGGGAGAGAGCGCAAAAGAGAGGGAGAGAGAGAGCTCAAAAGAGAGGGGGGAGAGAGCTCAAAAGAGAGGTGGAGAGAGAGAGCGCAAAAGAGAAGGGGGAGAGAGAGAGAGAGAGAGCAAAAGAGGGAGGGAGAGAGCACAAAAGAGAGGGGGAGAGAGCGCAAAAGAGAGGGGGTAGAGAGCGCAAAAGAGAGGGGGAGAGAGAGCAAAAGAGGGGGGAGAGAGAGCGCAAAAGAGGGGGAGAGAGAGAGAGCAAAATAGGGGGGAGATTGAGAGTAAAAGAGGGGGGGGGAGCAAAAGAGGGGGGAGAGATAGCAAAATAGGGGATAGAGAGAGCAAAATAGGGGAGAGAGAGCAAAAGAGGGGGAGAGAGCAAAAGAGGGGGAGAGAGCAGAAGAGGGGGGAAGAGAGAGAGAAAGCGAGCAAAACAGGGGGGAGAGAGAGAACAAAAGAGTGGGGAGAGAGCAAAAAAGGGGGGAGAGAGAGCACAAAATAGGGGGGAGAGAGAGAGCTCAAAAGAGAGGGGAGAGAGAGAGAAAGCGCAAAAGAGAGGGGGAGAGAGATTGAGCAAGGGTTGGAACCGTGGTACTCAAAAAAATTGGCCCATGTACACAGGCTTTAGGACTAGTCTATAATAAACTACCATGTGAAGACGGCTCAAGGTAGGGTGATCTTCAAGGGGTTAGTGTTAGGCTTTTTTAAGGGGGGATTGGGTGGGTTTTAGAGTAAGGTTGGGTGTGTGGGAGGTGGGTTTTAATGTTGGGGGGTTGTATTTCTTTTTTTACAGGTAAAAGAGCTGATTACTTTGGGGCAATGCCCCTCAAAAAGACCTTTTAAGGGCTATTTGTAATTTAGTATAGGGTAGGGAATTTTATTATTTTGGGGGGGCTTTTATGTTTTATTAGGGGGCTTAGATTAGGTGTAATTAGTTTAAACTTCTTTTAATTTTTTTTTATTTTCTGTAATTTAGTGGGGTTTTTTGTACTTTAGTTTATTTTATTTTATTGTATTTAATTTTAGGTAATTGTAGTTAATATATTTAATTTATTTAATGATAGTGTAGTGTTAGGTGTAATTGTAACTTAGGTTAGGATTTATTTTACAGGTACATTTGTATTTATTTTAACTAGGTAGCTATTAAATAGTTAATAACTATCTAATAACTATTGTACCTAGTTAAAATAAATACAAAGTTGCCTGTAAAATAAAAATAAATCCTAAAATAGCTACAATGTAATTATTAATTATATTGTAGCTATCTTAGGGTTTATTTTATAGGTAAGTATTTAGTTTTAAATAGGAATAATTTAGTTAATATTAGTAAATTTATTTAGATTTATTTAAATAATATTTAAGTTAGGGGGTTTTAGGGTTAGGGTTAGACTTAGGTTTAGGGGTTAATAACATTATTATAGTGGCAGCGACATTGGCGGCGGCAGATTAGGGATTAATACATTTAATAGGCTATGTGGGCTATGGCGGTTTAGTTTATGGTGGTTTAATACTTGAATAGGTTTATTGCGTTGTGGGTTAATGGCGGATTAAGGGTTAATAGTTTTAAGAGGTAATTTGCGATGTTGGGGTTGGCAGATTTAGAGGTTAATAATTTAGTTATTACTTGCGGTGTGGGTTTGATGGCGTATATAGGGGTTAATAGACTTTATTAGTTATTGCGGTGGGGGATTGCAGTTGACAGGTAGATAGACATGCTTTAGGTGTTAGTTTATTTTTGCAGGCATTTTCGGTAGTTACGGTGCTCCCATACTCAGCTCAAAGCCTGCTATGGCTGCCTTTTATGGCGAGGTAAAAATGGAGTAAGATTTCTCCATTTTCGCCACGTAAGGCCTTGTGCTAGATATTGGATACCGATTTACGACGCAGTCCCATGTTAGCCTATGGGAGTAATAATTGCGAGCGACGGGTGAAATATACGTGCGTAACTTGTATGCTACGCCGTATATGTAATACCAAAATCGCGTAAAATCTGGCGTCGCTGGCTTTTGCGGGCGACGCTGCATATGTAATGGAGGCCTCGAAGAGGTCCTTTTTTAGAGTTAGGTTTTTTATTTTGGGGGTTGGTTGGGTGGTGGGTTTTACTGTTGCGGGAGTCTTTGTATTTTTTTACAGGGAAAAGAGCTGATTTCCTTAGGCCAATGCCCTACAAAAGGCCCTTTTAAGGGCTATTGGTAGTTTATTGTAGGCTAGGTTTTTTTTTTTTTGATAGGGCTATTAGATTAGGTGTAATTGTTTTTATTTTGGATAATTTTGTTTGTTATTTTTTTGTAATTTAGTATTTTTTTATTTTTTGTAATTTAGTATTTGTTTGTTTTTTTAACTGTATATTTAATTTTTTTAGTAGGGTTAGGTTTTTTAATGTGTAATTTAATAAATTTAATTTGTAGTTATTTTAATTTTAGTATAATAGTAATGTTAGTTTTATTTTATTTATTTATTTATAAAATATTTTACCAGGAAGGATACATTGAGATTTATTTATAGCTTAAACTTAGTTTTTTTTTATTTCACAGGTAAGTTTTTATTTATTTTAAGATAGGGATCTTGTAATTTTAATTTAAAGTTAGGGGGTTGTTAGGTTTAGGGGTTAATAGTTTAATTTAGTTTTTGGTGATGTGGGTGGCTGGCAGTTTAAGGGTTAATAGGTTTATTTAGTGGTAGTGATGTGGGAGGCCAGAGGTTTAGGGGTTAATAACTTTATTTAGTGGCGGCGATGTAGGGGAGCGGCGGAATAGGGGTTAATATATTTATTATAGTGTGGGCAAAGTTGGGGTGCGGGGGAATAGAGGTTAATAACTAGTATAGTGGCAACGATGTTGGGGAGCGGCAGAATAGGGGTTAATAATTTTTATTAGTGGCGGCGATGTCGGGAGCGGCAGATTATGGGTTAATAACTTTAATATAGTATTTTTCGATGCAGGAGGGCAGCAGAATAGGGGTTAATAGGTAGTTTATGGGTGTTAGTGAACTTTGTAACACTTTAGTTAGGAGTTTTATGTAACAGTTTTGTTGTGTAAAACTCATAACTACTACTCTCAGATGGCGGTACGGAACTTGTCGTTATAGGGTGTAATGCAAGCTTTTGAGCCTCACCGCAAAACTCGTAATGGCAACGCTATGGGAATTCCATGAAAAACGTAATTTTTTCAAGTGCGGGACTGACGTTGCGTTACAGGCTAAAAGGTTTGCGGTACAGCTATCCCGACAAGACTCGTAATGGCTGTGTTGCTGTTTCAATGCTGAAATGGCCATTTTTCAGCGTTAAAACACAAATGCAAAACTTGTAATCTAGGTGTTTATTTTTTAATAAACTACACTAGATTGTATTTTGGGGGCATATTTATAAAATTAACTGAAGATCTGATCTCTGGTTAATTTTATGAGTGCTATTTTCAACCTTAATGTCTGGCTAATTATCTTGCTTGATAATTTAGCACTCCACTTGAAGGCACAATCTGCTTTCAACATTTTTAACACACTGTGATAACTTGGGAAACTTAACAAACAAAAACAAAAAAACAATTTAGGTGCAAATCCCGATAGATTGTGATTAACTCCATAGTTAAAGTCAGCTACAGCAATACAATACTAAGACCTAGCTGAAGACATCTGGTGAGCCAATGGCAAAAGGCATATCACCAGCTAGCTCCCAGTAGTTTATTGTTGCTATTCAGTTGCTTTCCAATATAGGATACAAGGGAACAAAATACATTAGATTTTAGAATTAAAGGGACACTGAACCCAAATTTTTTCTTTCGTGATTCAGATAAAGCATGCAATTTTAACCAACTTTCTAATTTACTCCTATTATCAAATTTTCTTCATTCTCTTGGTATGTTTATTTGAAAAGCAAGAATGTAAGTTTAGATGCCGGCCCATTTTTGGTGAACAACCTGGGTTGTCCTTGCTGATTGGACAGCACCAATAATCAAGTGCTGTCCATGGCTGAACCAAAATTTGCTGGCTCCTTAGCTGAGATGCCTTCTTTTTTCAAATAAAAATAGCAAGAGAACGAAGAAAAAATGATAATAAAAGTGAATTAGAAAGTTGTTTAAAATTACATGCTCTATCTGAATCATGAAATAAAACATTTCGGTTCAGTGTCCCTTTAATTTGGAAAAAAAAACTCTTAAAATGTCATGCTCCATCTGAATCATAAAAGTTTCATTTTGACTCTCATGTATCTTTAACTGTGAATCACTAATGTCACTTGTGTCAAATTCAGCCCTAAAATTTAAAGTTGATTAAATTATCATGTGCCATGTTTTAACTTGTGAGAAATACATTTTGTTTTCCTTCAGGATTGAGCTTGCATTCTATTGGCTGATTTGAACAACCAATAGAATGCCAGCTCAATCCTATTGGCTGATTGGATTTTTTCTACCTTAATTCCAATTGGTTGATAGAATTCTATCAGCCAATCGGAATTGAAGAAACGCCATCTTGGATGATGTCACTTAAAGGTACCATCATTTAGTAAGAAGATTCCGGATGAAGAGGATGCTCCACGTCGGATGTTTTGAAGATGGACCCGCTCCGCGCCGGATGGATGAAGATAGACGATGCCGTCTGGATGAAGACTTCTGCCCGACTGGAGGACCTATTCTGCCCGGCTTGGTAAAAAACTTCTGCCCTTCTGGAGGACCACTTCTGCCGGTTGGGTGAAGACGTCTCATGGTAGGGTGATCTTCAAGGGGTTAGTAATAGGTTTTTTCAAGGGGGGATTGGGGTTTTTTAGAGTAGTGTTGGTTGTGTGGGTGGTGGGTTTTAATGTTGGGGGGTATTTGTACTTTTCGTTTATAGGTAAAAGAGCTGATTACTTTGGGGCAATGCCCCGCAAATGGCCCTTTTAAGGGCTATTTGTAATTTAGTGTAGGGTAGGGCTTTTTTATTTTGGGGGGCTTTTTTATTTTGTTAGGGGGATTCGAGTAGGTGTAATTAGTTTAAAAATCTTGTAATTATTTTATAATTTTCTGTAATTTCGTACTTTAGATAATTTTCTTTCGTACTTTAGATAATTTTATTTAATAGTAATTAATTGTATTTAATTTAGTTAATTTATTTAATTATAGTGTAGTGTTAAGTGTTAGTGTAACTTAGGTTAGGTTTTATTTTACAGGTAAATTTGTCTTTATTTTAACTAGGTAGTTATTAAATAGTTAATAACTATTTAATAACTGTTGTACCTAGTTAAAATAAAACTAAAATAAAACTAAATACCTGTAAAATAAACGCTAAGCTAGCTACAATATAACTAATAGTTTATTTTTATTTTACAGGCAACTTTGTATGTAGGGTTAGGGTTAGACTTAGGTTTAAGGGTTAATAACTTTATTATAGTGGTGGCGACGTTGGGGGCGGCAGATTAGGGGTTAATAAATGTAGTTAGGTTGCGGCAACATTGGGGCGGCAGATTAGGGGCTAATAAATATAATGTAGGGTTTGGCGATGTTGGGGGCAGCAGATTAGGGGTTCATAACTATAATTTAGGTGGCGGCGGTGTCTGGAGCGGCAGATTAGTGGTTAATAATATAATGCAGGTGTCGGCGATGTCGGGGGTGGCAGATTAGGGCTTAATAAGTGTAATATTAGGGGTGTTTAGACTCGGGGTTCATGTTAAGGTGTTAGGTGTAGACATAAAAAGTATTTCCCCATAGGAATCAATGGGGCTGCGTTAGGAGCTTTATGCTGCTTTTTTGCAGGGTTTTTTTCAGCCGGCTCTCCCCCATTGATTCCTATGGGGAAATCGTGCACAAGCACGTTTTACCTGCTTACCGCTAACATAAGCAGCACTGGTATTGAGGTGAGATATGGAGCAAAATTTTGCTCTTCACTCACTTTTTTGCGGTTAATCTAGGTGAATAATTTTACATCTTTGGTTACCTGTAACACATATAAATAGAAGTGATTTGACCCCTTAATTGCCTCTCACTTCTTTTTGCTTTATATATGTAATGTATTGAGGAACAGGATGTCATAAAGGTGAATTAAAAAAAGCTAAATTTATGCTTACCTGATAAATTTCTTTCTTTCCGGATATGGAGAGTCCACAAAGTCATTCAATTACTAGTGGGAATATCACTCCTGGCCAGCAGGAAGAGGCAAAGAACACCACAGCAAAGCTGTTAAGTGTCACTCCCCTACCCATAATCCCCAGTCATTCGACTGAAGGGAAATGGAAAAGGAATAACACAAAGGTGTAGAGGTGCCTAAGGTTTAGTCAAAATAATTGTCTTAATAAAGGGTGGGGTCGTGGACTCTCCATATCTGGAAAGAAATACATTTATCAGGTAAGCATAAAGTTTGTTTTCTTTCCTAAGATATGGAGAGTCCACAACGTCATTCAATTACTAGTGGGAACTAATACCCAAGCTAGAGGAGACAGAATGAACTAGGAGGGAGAACAAGGCAGGCAGACCTAAACAGAAGGCAGCACCGCTTAAAGAACCTTTCTCCCAAAAGAGGCCTCAGCCGAGGCAAAATTATCAAATTTGGAAAATTTGGAAAAAATATGCAGTGAGGAACAAGTTGCAGCCTTGCAAATCTGTTCCACAGAAGCATCATTTTTGAAAGCCCAAGAAGAAGAGACAGCCCTAGTGGTAAGAGCTGTAATTCTCTCAGGAGGCTGCTGTCCAGCAGTCTCATAAGCAAAATTATTTATACTTCTCAACCAGAGGGAAAGAAAAGTAGCAGTAGCCTGTTGACCCTTGCACTTTCCTGAAAAACAAACAAACAGGGCAGAGGACTGTCGAAAATCCTTAGTCGCCTGTAGGTAGAATTTTAGAGCATGCACAACATCCAAGCTGTGCAACAGACATTCTTTATGAGAAGAAGGATTGGGACAGAGAAGAAGGAACAACTATTTCCTTATTAATATTTTTATCTGAAACCACTTTAGGAAGAAACCCCAATTTAGTACGAAGAACCGCCCTTTCCGCATGAAAGATAAAGTAAGGCGAATCACATTGCAAAGACGAGAGTTCCGAAACTCTCCGAGCAGAAGAGATAGCAATAAGAAACAAAACCTTCCAAGATAGCAACTTAATATTTATGGAATTCAAACGGAGCCTGCTTCAAAACTTTAAGAACAGGATTAAGGCTCCAAGGAGGAGCAACAGGTTTAAACACAGGCCTGATTCTGACCAGGGCCTGACAAAAAGATTGAACATCTGGCACATCTGTCAAACGCTTGTGTAACAAAATAGATAATGCAGAAATCTGATTTTTCAGAGAACTGACTGACAACCCTTTCTCCAGCCATTCCTTGAGAAAAGATAACATTTTAGGAATCCTGACCCTACTCCAAGAGTAGCCCTTAGATTCACACCAATAAAGGTATTTATGCCATACCTTATTAGCGCTGCGGAATCTGTTGGCACTCTACAAATAACCGATAATAATAATAATAATAATAATACTTTATGGTAAATTTTTCGAGTAACAGGCTTGTGAGCCTGGATGATGATCTCAATGACCGACTCAGAAAATCCACGCTTAGACAGAACTAAGCATTCAATCTCCAAGCACTCAGCTTCAGATAATTGAGATTTGGATGGAGGAATGGACACTGAGTTAGAAGGTCCTTCCTCAAAGGCAACCTCCAAGGTGGCCGAGATAACATCTTCACTAGGTTTGCATACCAGATCCTACGAGGCCATGCAGGAGCTATTAGAATTACTGATGCTCTCTCCTGTTTTTTACGAACAAAAACTCATGGAAGGAGCACAAACGGAGGAAACAGGTATGCTAGACCAAAATCCCAAGGAACCGCCAGAGCATCTATCAGAGTGCCCTGAAGAATTCTTGACCTTGAACCGTACCTTGGAAGCTTGGCATTCTGCCAAGATGCCATCAGATCCAACTCTGGCACCCCCATTTGAGGGTTAACCTGGAGAACACCTACGGAAGGAGAACCCACTCCCCGGGATGAAATGTCTGTCTGCTCAGGAAATCTGCTTCCCAGTTTTCCACTCCAGGATGGTAGATAGACAACAATTGTGAGCTTCCGCCCACTGAATAATCCATCTCACCTCCTTCATGGCTATGGAACTCCAAGTTCCTCCCTGTTGGTTGATGTAAGCCACTGAGGTTGTCCGAATGAAACCTGATAAACCAGGCTAAGGACAAATGAGGCCAAGCCATCAGAGCATTGTAAATCGCTCTCAATTCCAAGAAGTTTATGGGGAAAGCAGACTCCTCCCAAGTCCATAGTCCCTGTGCCTTTAACGAGTCCCAGGCTGCTCCCCAGCCTAGCAGACTGGCGTCCGTGATCACAATCACCCAGGAAGGTCACCGGAAGCATGTGCCATGAGACAGATGGTCCTAAAAAAGTCACCACAGGAAAGAATCTCTTGTCGACTGGTCTAGATCTATCATCTGAGACAGATCCGAATGGTCTACATTCCATTGTCTGAGCATGCATAATTGCAGAGCTCTTAAATGGAATCGAGTAAAGGGAATGATGTCCATGGAAGTGACCATCAGAACAATTACCTTCATACATCGTATCACTGATGGCCGAAAAGTAGAATGTAGAGAGCGGCAAGAAGAGAGAATTCTGCATTTTCTGACCTCTTTCAGAATTTATTTTATAGATAGGGAATCTATTATTTTCCCTAAGAAAACCACCCTTGTAGCTGGAACAAGGGAACTCTTTTCCAGATTCCCTTTCCAACCGTGGGAATGTAGAAAAGACAACAAGTTCTCTGTATGAGAGTTTGCTTGCTGAAAAGATGGCGTCTGAACCAATATGTCATCCAGGAATGGCGCCACTGCAATTTCCCAAGACCTGATCACTGTCAAGAGAGCCCCCAGAACATTTGGGAAAATTCTGGGAGCTGTGGCAAGGCCAAATGGAAGAGCCACAAACTGAAAGTGTTTGTCTAGAAAGGCGAATCTCAGGAATTTCCCTGTGGATGGGAACATGAAGATACACGTCCTTCAGGTCTATGGTCATCATGAACTGACCCTCTTGGACCAAAGAAAGAATGGAACAAATGGTTTCCATTTTAAAGAACGGTACCCTTAGAAACTTGTTGACGCCCTATAGGTCTAAAAATGGGTCAAAAGTTCCCTCTTTTTTGGGCACCACGAACAGATTTGAAAAGAATTCTAGACCCTGTTCCTTTACTGGAACTGGAACAATCACTCCCAGGGAGGAAAGGTCCTGAACACAGTTTAAGAATGCCTCTCTCTTTACCTGGTCTGCAGATAATCTTGAGAGGTGGAATCTGCCCATGGGAGGGAACGTTTTGAATTCTATTTTGTAACCCTGAGATACTATGTCCTCATTGACAGAGGCAAAGAGAATGACTGGTGATTATGAGTAGGGAAGTGACACCTAACAGCTTTGCTGTGGTGCTCTTTGCCTCTTACTGCTGGTCAGGAGTGATATCCCCACTAGTAATTGAATGACATTGTGGACTTTCCATATCTTAGGAAAGAAAACAGGACATTTAAGTGTATTTTTGTGAATATTTTACCGGACAGAATGCTAAAATACTGGACTGACCAATTAAATACTGGACACCTGGCAACCCTACCTGCAGCATGGTAATGTGCACATGTATTAAGTGACAACTGTGTGTGATTCTCAGTACAACTTCTTGTAGAAATCCAGATATCTCTGCGGAACACAAGTCTCATTTATGTAAATTTATATTTGTTAACATGTTTACATAACTCTCTTTTTATGTATGATATAGATTAATTAATTTGGAAGTACAGACGTGTTTTGCACATGCCACATTTAACTGTGATAGACTCCACTGCAATAGACAGGCAGATATAGTTAAAATATTTTATTTATTTTTTTTTATTTACATCTATATAAGACTCCTTTGTCTAGTTAATAAAGTTTTGTTCACGATTTTAAACAATGGCTGGCATTCAGTAAAACCTGTTCATGAAACAAATATCTTGCAGGAAAAAATCTTGCTGCAAAATTGCAAATTTCCATTTATGGAATTCATAACGAGTTGTACCTCGCCCCTCATCACAATTGTTCAACTCCACTATGATCAATGCATCTGCATTTATTAAGTAACAATTTCAGTATCTCACAAAAGTGAGTACAGCCCTCACATTTTTGTAAATATTTTATTCTATCTTTTTTTTTTTTTTTTAAAGAAACATTTTTTTATTGAGGACATATTTTTAACATACAACCTTTCTCAAACATGGATATAAACAGAATCTATATTCAACAAAGCATGAAAGGTACATTCATATGTGCAGGGTTCTATAATTGCAGTCAATAAATGAGAATGAAAGCTTCTCCCTGTGAGGGAGTCCTCGTTTTTACAGAGGTCACCGTTTGCATATACAATGAACTCTCAGGGGTAAACAAACATATATCATAATTCTACAAAGGTGTTATCCTTAGGGTAACAAACCAGTCAGTGGAAGTAATCAAATATCATGGTATTACTCATTATGTTGCAGCTCAGACTCCCATTGGCATAGGGGGTCTTCCGACCCATCTCCGCTTGCTATCTGCTAGTTAGGGCACTGGGCTACTATCTTAGCTTCTAGGTAGGTGCAGGGGCAAGTAGTGAATAAGGGGGTTAGGGGTTAAGGTAGCTGGAGGGGATGCGTTCCTATCTCTCTTCCCACCCTCAAGCATTTAGGTTCTACTATTAGGGGTTAGGTGGGCCAGCATGGATTCCCAGAGTTCCCAAATTGCGCAATGATTGTTCAGTTGTCCTCTCTCCCTAGCAGCGTAATTTTCCATATTTTTAATATAGTTCACGCTCTCAATTACGCTCTGTAACCTGGGGGGTTGACTCTTTTTCCAATTCCTAGCTACGAGCAATTTAGCAGAGATGAGAATATAGATCAGAAGATTTTGCTTGGTTTTGGGGAGTTTGTCTATACCTAGATGTAATATGGCTAGGGATGGGCTCAAAGTTGGAGTTAGTTCCAAGTCTGTACAAATCTTTTCTACTCTCTACCAATAAGTTGTCAATTTAGGACAGGTCCACCAAACATGCTCTCCGCACCCCCTCCAACACAGCTGTGAATGCTCTGGAAAAAGTCTGTGTAATTTTGTGGGTACTAAGTGCCATCTGGTGATTACTTTGAAATATAACTCATAAAGAGTGACACAATGGGTTGCCTTTTTCGTTAAACTAATGGCTTTGTCCCAGGCATCTGGCGGAAATGTAACTTGTAACTCTCTCTCCCAGGTATCCATATGGACTGTTTTTGGAGTAGTCTCTTCCTCTATGAGACAATGATAGTGTACTGTGAGGGGTTTATGTTGTTGGGTGTTGGTTATCCACCGTATCTCCCAAATGGTCAGGTTTCTCAATGATTCATCTAAAAAGCCCCAAGATCTCATTAGGGTACGAAGTCTCAGTAAGTCAAATTGGTGTTTAGGGGTCAGTGTAGGAAGGTCCAACATGTCTCTGTGTGCTCGTAACTGTCCATTACTGTAAAAGTCTCTCACAGTGTTTATACCCGTAGTGGCCCATGCATTAAGTTTTGTGTTAAGTAGTCCCACTAGGAGACCCCTTATTAGGTGTATTGGTAAGGGGTGTGGGGCCACTAATTTATTGCGTCTCAGTTTAGTTCAGGTGTCTCAACACCCTTTCACTATGTTGTTTGCGACGTGAACTTTGGCTTGCCAATGTAGGGGTAACCAAAGCAGATCTTCTAGATAAATGTTTGCTGGGAGTGATGCCTGCTCTAGTTCTCTCCATCTTGTTGGGGGGAGATCTTTAGCCCATGCTGTGGCATGGGTTAGCATTGCCGCTTCATAATATTTTCTGATGCTAGGAAGGCCAAGGCCTCCTTTCTCTATCGGATTTTGCAAAATATGCGCAGCCACCCGGGGCCTTTTGTCATGCCACGTATACGAGTTAAAGAAGGTCTGGAACTTCCTTATCAGCGTACCTGGAACTGGCATCGGGATACAGCGGAATAGATAGGTGAGCTTTGGTAAGATCATCATTTTAAGAGCCGCTATTCTGCCCATCCAAGATATATCACAATATCTCTTAGAATTAATCTCCGAAGTGACGGTCGTTAGAAGCGTTTCAAAATTTTCCTTGATCACCACAGACTTTTTATGGGAAAGGAAGATTCCCAAGTGGCGGATTCCTTTGCAGGACCACTTGAAGGAATAGACAAGCTGACTCTCATCCCTTTCATTTTGTGGGATATTAATGGAGTAGGCATCCGTTTTGGTCACATTCAATTTGTAATGGGAAATGTCCCCAAATTGCTTGAAAAGGGCCATCAGCGGGGGGAGAGAATCTACCGGGTCTGAAAGGAAGACCGTAAGATCGTCGGCAAATAGTGCAAGCTTTTGGGGGGTATCATGCATCTGCACTCCATGAATCAGTGTCGACTCTCTAATTGCGATTGCTAGGGGTTCAATAGCTAGGACGAATAGCAGTGGGGAGAGAGGGTATCCCTGCCTGGTTCCGTTGCTGATTGTGATTTTAGGAGAGCAGAATCCCACTCCCCTAACAACTGCGGTTGGGGCTGAATACAGTGCTCTGGTCTCCGTGATGAAAGGGTCCAGTATACCGAACGCTGACAGGGTTTGGAATGAGTAATCCCACCCCACCCTGCCAAAGGCCTTCTCGGCATCTTGTGACAGGGTATAGGGAGTCCCATCTCCATGGCTTCCGAGAAAATATTTAAGAGGCGCAGAGTATTGTCGGTACCCTGTCTCCCCTGGACAAAGCCCACTTGGTCTAAGTGTATAATTGTCTGTAGGTGCTTCCTTAGTCTATTTGCTAGTATTTTAGCATAGATTTTGGCATCTACAGTAATAAGTAAGATGGGCCTGTAGCTGGAGCACAGAAGTGGGTCTTTGCCCTCTTTATGGATTGTGGTGATGTTTGCTTCTAGAAATTCCACCAGAAAAGCGCCTTTAGTCGCCGCATTCTGAAACAGCCGGAGTAACACCGGGGTTATGATCGGTCTGAGCGCACGATGAAACATTACCGTAAACCCATCTGGTCCGGGGCCTTGTGGGGTGCTAGGTCATTTATAGCTACTTTGATCTCCGCTAGCATAAACTGTTGTTCCAACTCGACCCTAGATTCCTCAGGTAGGGTGGGCACAGGCAGTCTTTCTAAAAATCTGAAGATATTGCTATGTTCAGATTTGCCAGCTGCTTTCGAATTCTCAATATTGTATAGGGAAGAATAGTAATTAGCAGATGCAGCGCCTATTTCTTTGGGAGAGTGTACCACACCATTGCGTGTTGCAATGCACAGTATCCTTTTCTGCAGCGTGCACTTGCGGAGCTTGTTAGCCAAAAGTTTGTCTGCCCTATTTCCTTTGTGGTAGTATAGCTGTTTGAGCTTATGTAGATTCTCCTGAACCCGTGGCAAATCTCTCTTGGAGATTTCTTCTCTAATAAGTCCGATTTGGAGGGCTACTTGAGCGTTTGGGCTTGTTTTCTTCGTCTGTTCTAGGGTACGGAGATCTCCATACAATTTTGCTAAGGGCTGGCCACTCTCTTTACGTAGTCTGGCCGTTTTTTTAATAAAGTGTCCACGTAGGTATGCTTTAAGGGCGGCCCAAACCATATTGATGTCAGTAAGTCCTGAATCATTTTGTGATAGAAACTCATCAGACAGCCATTACTCAGGGAGTCTCCATGGGGGTCTATTAGTGAGGGCTTGCAACTTAGTAAAGTCTAAGTAGACAATATCATAGTCTGACCACGTGCATGGTCTAATGTTAGGGTTAACAAATTGGTCCAAAGACCACGAGTAACAGAATATATAATCCAATCTGGAGTATGGGCCTTTGAGTGGTGTGTAAAGTCTTTTACTGAGGTTG
The DNA here is from genome assembly GCF_027579735.1 of Bombina bombina. Classification (NCBI taxonomy): domain Eukaryota; kingdom Metazoa; phylum Chordata; class Amphibia; order Anura; family Bombinatoridae; genus Bombina; species Bombina bombina. The sequence continues at coordinate 1,225,978,721 of NC_069499.1, read as the reverse complement.
CCAAGCACCTCCAGGTGTCGTAAAGGTTGTGTTGGTATATGAGATTCCGAAAGGCGTTGGAGGTGTTTCTGTCAGAGCGTATCGCAGTAGAGTACTGTTTGCTAGTGGCTGGGTCCCAAACCATGTTGAAGTCTCCCCCTATGATTAGGTGTCCCCTTTTAATCTGGTCTATGTGCGCTAAGAGCTTACGGAGGAATGGGATCTGTTTGGAATTAGGTGCGTACAGCGAGACTAGTGTGAACAGTGAATCATTGAGCGAACAGATAAGTATCAGAAATCTGCCTTCACTGTCTCTTTCAACATATTCCATTTTAAATGACAAGTCTCTACTGATCAAGATGGCAACTCCTTTATTTTTGCCTTCTGGGTTGGAGGCAGTTTCACACAATGGGTAGTGCCAGGAGATCCCAGAGATCCGGGGCTCCCCCATCCAATGAGTTTCTTGCAGGAACATAATATGCACTTTGTGTGCTAGGGTATAACGCTGCAATAGTTTCTCTTAGTGGGAGAATTTAAGCCTTGCACGTTCAGTGTAGCTATGCGTATGGGGATCATTATGAGAGAGTGGTGGTAAGGCTGTCTGGGCTACTTGGGGCAAGGAGTCAATCTAGCAGCCAAATACAGGGGTCTGGTCTTGCACGATAAGGGCTAGGAGTGCGTGGTATATTTTAGAATGAGAGATATTACATATAAACGAAAAGGAACTTCTATGACTGGTTAAAAGTGGTAAGTGTACACTTTCGCAATGAGTGCATTAACCGGTCTATGCCAGTGGGGCACAACTAATATATTGGGGGGAGCTAAGCGGAGAGGGGTCCATGGCCCTGCCGGCCTGGAGTATCATTTAAAAAGAGAAAAGAAAAAGAAAAGAAAAATAAAACCTGAAAAACATATGTGTTGAATATGTATGTCATATATGATATAACATTCAATGCTGTAAACCTCTTTATATAAACATTGATTTCAACAGGAGGAACCTTGAACAGTACAAGTCAACTTAACTGTAAGTAATGGAAGGTGTCACAACTACCATTCCCTTACTAGGTATTATTTAACCCATCGTACCTTGCATAAGACCCCGTGTGCTGCATAGTTAGGCCCTCACTAGTGGTGGAATGTACGTTCCGTCTTACGTGGGCTGATTAGGAGGGGGGTTTAAGGTAGTAGCCATGGACTTTTTTTTTTTTTCTTTGTAGTGCAGCCATTTAGGTCGCTGACCTACAGGGGTTTCTCTCAAGCAGTTAGTGTATGCCAAAGGGGGTTGGGTCTCTGGAGGATATGACACTTTTCGCTATCCTATGGGTCGCTAACTATGGGTCCGTAGACCGTGGTAGTCAGGGATTTGCAATTAAAGATCTCAGTAAGGGCAAGCTAGTCATCCCATAGGGTACCTGTGAGGGAACTAAATTGAGTGCCCTAGCAATCTCAGTATAGGTCAAAGCTTTGTGGAGGGTATTAAAATGTGGTACGGTCATAGTATATATCCTACTCATGATGAAATCCCTAGGGTAATGGCAGTCACATGTTCAATAAAGGCATTCAGAAACAGGTTTGGTCTATTCTCAATGTCTCTTGTAAGCAAGTATTGGATGAAGTAGAATAGGTGAGCATGTGAGCGTTCAATTATCTAAGTGTATAATTTGGTGCAGTAAAAAAGCAATACACGTGTAAACAATAACAAGAAACAAACATGTTCATAGGCTATAGCTAGTGTCTATTACTCAGACAAATAAACAGTCTATCGGCCAATTATTTAAATATATGGTGCTGTGCAATAAGTTAACAGTACACATGTGAGCAATAACAGGAAACAAACATGTTTAGAGTCTATGGCAAGTGTCCATTACATGAGTAAATAAACAAACTACATTGTGTGATTGCTTAGATCTCACCTGTCTTCATTCTTTTTAGCCTGTAAGATAGTCCTTAGGCATTGGGGAGTACTTCCTCCTGTGGCGAGTCATTTTCTTCTTTCAGAGTGTTCAGCGAGTAGAATATGTAAGCAGGCTCTCTATGTGTCTGTATCCTGATGTGGACCAATAGGATCTCTGTGTTTCTTGAAGGTCTCATTGGATTGTCCAGCAGTGCTAGAGAGTCTTTGCGGTAGTGGCTTCCATGGTGGAGCCGACGCTCTCAGACCAGTATTCATTCCCGGATCAGGAGAGCGATCTTCTCTATCTGTAGGGAGCAAGTTCCATTTTTGGAGCAATTCACGTGTCTGTTGTGGAGTAGAGGCCATGTATTGGTGGCCATCTTTGGTAATAAAGAGTCTTACTGGGAACCCTCACCTGTTCTTTAAGTCTCTCTCTCTCAGTATTTTGGTAAAGGGTTGGAAATGTCTGCGAATCTGCAGCGTATGAGTAGAAAGGTCAGGGTAAATTTGCAGTCCGGCATATTCTTCAGGCAAACGCTTATCTCTGACTAAGGCTCTGAATATTCTTTCCCTGTATGTATAGTAGTGGAATCTTGCTATAACATCTCTTGACTGGCCACCATCTGCTGATCGAGCTCTAAGAGCCCTGTGTACTCTGTCTATAAGAGCCTCAGTACATGTTGCAGGTCCCAACACTGCTTCAAATAGTCCATGCAGATACTTCTCTAGGTCCTGTGGTAGAACTGACTCCAGAATGCCTTTAATGCGTATATAGTTACTGCGCGATCTATCTTCCAGATCTGCCAGCTTCAGTTCTAGATCCGTAATTTGAGTGGCTATGTATTGGGAGTAGCTAAGTAGGTTGGTGTTATCTATTGCTAGATCTTCCTGTTTGCGCTCTAGTGCATCTGTTCGATCCCCTATGAGGCCAATATCTCTCTTTAAATCTACATGGGACCTGTTGAATCTTTTGGTCAGGGAATCATGATGTGAGGTTAATAAGGAGTGGATGGCTTCTATCATATTGTTATTAGAGCTGCTGGATGTCCCCAGAACTTGCAATGCTTTTTGCTTTAGTACTGATCTGGCCTGGGTGCCTGAGGCACTACCGGTATCTGAGTATTCATCTTCTGATCTCGGCTGGGCTACACCAGTTCGGTGCTGGAAGTTATCCACAACGGTTCTTTTTGGCGTGGCTTGGGGTTTCTGTTTTCTTTTGTGGGCCTGCAACATCCTTTTGTTGTGAGACATGGGATTACTTATTGGTATATGTGTGTTACTGTTGAGAGCCTGCTTATTTCACATATGCTAATGATACTACAGGGGCCAAAAACACTTGGGGTTTGGTTACATACTGTTATGGATTTTTCTTTTTAGGTGAAGATAGATGTCCTCGTGATGGCTACTTAGCCTAGGGGCCTGTTGGTCAGAAGCCTCGCCCTGTATGGGTAGTTATGTCAACTGTGGGAAAGAGAGGGCCCTCTTGCTTGAGGTGTGTGCTCTGTGTGAGTTTTAGTCTCTATTTCTGAGAGCCAGGCGTATGGTTATTGCAACTTTAAATATATACCCCACTCCCCAGGGGATGTGTCTCCTTTCGACGAAGTGGGCTAAGTTGATGAGGATATGACCCACCTGTAGTATCAGGTGGGAAATGGTAGGGAGAGGGGTTAAAATTCACAGCTGCTGGGCAGTATTGATTGAGTTTGCCTAAGCCATAATGCAGAAGCGCCTCCAGGTGGCAAGGCCTGTCCCGGGCCCAGAATATGTATGTAAATGCCCCTCTTCTCTCAGGCAAGTTTTTGCCTCTTATATATAAAAAAAAAAAAGGAAGCAGATTTCTCAGGCACTGTATGTTGCTATTGGTGCAGGCTAATGCTTGAGAAGCTTGATGTAGGATGCAAGCCTAATGACACCCATCAATAGTCCAGCCATTAACTGTCTCTAGTGTATAGCGTATAGATAATGCTGTCTCAGGCACAATTAGGTGCTTATGCCAGGCATTAAAACTTTTAGTTTATTTTGCCCCAAGTGTTAGTCTCAATGCTAGGGTCCGGGACTGCAGGGATGTGGGGAGTACAGGTGTTTCAGTGACAATGCCCTTTCTATTCACAGTTCTGCTCCCCGGTGCCTCAGACACTGGGGTTATATGGCCAGTTTTGCTACCCACAGCATGCCCTGACAGGCGCGGCACCAATTTAGGCAGAGTTCCAGGGAGACAAGATCAGAATGAGCAGCTAATGCCTCAGGGCACTTACCATGTCGGCTCTTCACCTTCCCTCTGTATGGACACGGCTCCCGAGAGTAGCAGTGGGCCGGTAAGTCTCTGTCGGCTTCTGTTGGGGCACGAGCAGCGTTGTATGCAGGGGGAGGTTGCGGCGTCCCTTAGGTCCTGGAGTTGTCGCCTGGAGTATGAGGCGATCTGTACTCTATCAGCTCCGAGTCGGGGCACCAATCCTCCGGTGTTGGGCTACAGTTGCAGTTGGTGGCAGGCGAGCTTGTTAAGCAGCGTATCTTCTGTGTGCTGCTCGCACTGTTTACGGGCCTCTCCGGCTCCTTGAGCCAGTTCACACAGGGAGTTCAGATGCACCTTTTTTTTCCCCTTTTTTTTTAAAGGTATCTAAGTCCCATAAAAGATTCCCTCAATCAAGGGGACGTTAATGCACCAGAAATGACAAGTTTCAGGATCTTTAGTCAGGGTATATAGTATTTAAGAGGGTTTTCTTTGCAGAGCTCCACTATGTTGCATCTACTCAGTTAGGCAGTTAACTCCGCCCCCCTTTATTTTATCTTTTCATGTGACAACACTAAAGAAATTATACTATGTTACACTGTAAAGTAGTGAGTGTACAGCCTGTATAACAGTGTACATTTCCTGTCCCCTCAAAATAACTCACAAACACAGCCATTAATGTCTAAACCATTGGCAACAAAAGTGAGTACACTCCTATGTGGAAATGTCCAAATTGGGTCCAATTAGGCATGTTGCATCCCCGGTGTCATGTGACTCATTAGTGTTACAAGGTGTCTGGTGTGAATGGGGAGCAGGTGTGTTAAATTTGGTGTTATCTCTCTCACACTCTCTCATATTGGTCACTGAAAGTTCAACATGGCACCTCATGGCAAAGAACTCTCTGAGGTTCTGAAACAAAGAATTGTTGCTCTACATAAAGATGGCCTAGGCTATAAGAAGATTGCCAAGACCCTGAAACTAAGCTGCAGCATGGTGGGCAAGACCATACAATGGTTTCACCGGATAGGTTCCACTCAGAACAGGCTTCACCATGGTCGACCAAAGAAGTTAGGAGCTTTACGCTGCTCTTTTGCAGGTTTTTTTTCAGCCGGCTCTCCCCAATTGATTCCTATGGGGAAATCATGCACGAGCACGTTTTACCTGCTTACCGATAACGTAAGCAGCACTGGTATTGAGGTGAGATATGGAGCAAAATTTTGCTCTTCGCTCACTTTTTTGTGGTTAACGCCGGGTTTGTAAAAACCTGTAATACCAGCGCTGTCTGTAAGCGAACGGTGAGCATAAACTGCTCGTTAGCACCGCACCCCTCCTAACGCAAAACTTGTAATCTAGGTGAATTATTTTACATCTTTGGTTACCTGTAAAACATATAAATAGAAGTGATTTGACCCCTTAATTGCCTCTCACTTCTTTTTGCTTTATATATGTAATGTATTGAGGAACAGGAGGTCATAAAGGTGACTTAAAAAAAGCTAAATTTATGCTTACCTGATAAATTTCTTTCTTTCCGGATATGGAGAGTCCACAAAGTCATTCAATTACTAGTGGGAATATCACTCCTGGCCAGCAGGAAGAGGCAAAGAACACCACAGCAAAGCTGTTAAGTGTCACTCCCCTACCCATAATTCCCAGTCTTTCGACTGAAGGGAAATGGAAAAGGAATAACACAAAGGTGTAGAGGTGCCTAAGGTTTAGTAAAAAATAATTGTCTTAATAAAGGGTGGGGTCGTGGACTCTCCATATCTGGAAAGAAATACATTTATCAGGTAAGCATAAAGTTTGTTTTCTTTCCTAAGATATGGAGAGTCCACAACGTCATTCAATTACTAGTGGGAACTAATACCCAAGCTAGAGGAGACAGAATGAACTAGGAGGGAGAACAAGACAGGCAGACCTAAACAGAAGGCAGCACCGCTTAAAGAACCTTTCTCTCAAAAGAGGCCTCAGCCGAGGCAAAAGTATCAAATTTGGAAAATTTGGAAAAAGTATGCAGTGAGGACCAAGTTGCAGCCTTGCAAAACTGTTCCACAGAAGCATCATTTTTGAAAGCCGAAGAAGAAGAGACAGCCCTAGTGGAATGAGCTGTAATTCTCTCAGTAGGCTGCTGTACAGCAGTCTCATAAGCAAAATTAATTATACTTCTCAACCAGAGGGAAAGAAAAGTAGCAGTAGCCTGTTGACCCTTGCACTTTCCTGAGAAACAAACAAACAGGGCAGAAGACTGTCGAAAATCCTTAGTCGCCTGTAGGTAGAATTTTAGAGCATGCACAACATCCAAGTTGTGCAACAGACGTTCTTTATGAGAAGGATTGGGACAGAGAGAAGGAACAACTATTTCCTTATTAATATTTTTATCCGAAACCACTTTAGGAAGAAACCCCAATTTAGTACGATGAACCGCCCTTTCCACATGAAAGATAAAGTAAGGTGAATCACACTGCAAAGCCGAGAGTTCCGAAACTCTCCGAGCAGAAGAGATAGCAATAAGAAACAAAACCTTCCAAGATAGCAACTTAATATCTATGGAATACATTGGCTTAAACGGAGCCTGCTCCAAAACTTTAAGAACAGGATTAAGGCTCCAAGGAGGAGAAACAGGTTTAAACACAGGCCTGATTCTGACCATGGCCTGACAAAAAGATTGAACATCTGGCACATCTGTCAAACGTTTGTGTAACAAAATAGAATAGAATAGAATAGAAATCTGATTTCTCAGAGAACTGACTGACAACCCTTTCTCCAGACGTTCCTTGAGAAAAGACAACATTTTAGGAATCCTGACCCTACTCCAAGAGTAGCCCTTAGATTCACACCAATAAAGGTATTTACGCCATACCTTATTAGCGCTGCGGAATCTGTTGGCGCTCTACAAATAACCGATAATTATATTAATAATAATAATACCTTATGGTAAATTTTTCGAGTAACAGGCTTGCGAGCCTGGATGATGATCTCAATGACCGACTCAGAAAATCCACGCTTAGACAGAACTAAGCATTCAATCTCCAAGCACTCAGCTTCAGACAATTGAGATTTGGATGGAGGAATGGACACTGAGTTAGAAGGTCCTTCCTAAAAGGCAACCTCCAAGGTGGCCGAGATAACATCTTCACTAGGTCTGCATACCAGATCCTACAAGGCCATGCAGGAGCTATTAGAATTACTGATGCTCTCTCCTGTTTTTTATGAACAAAAACTCGTGGAAGGAGCGCAAACGGAGGAAACAGGTATGCTAGACCAAAATCCCAAGGAACCGCCAGCGCATCTATCAGAGCGCCCTGTAGATCTCTTGACCTTGAACCATACTTTTGAAGCTTGGCATTCTGCCAAGATGCCATCAGATCCAACTCTGGCACCCCCATTTGAGGGTTAACCTGGAGAACACCTCTGGAAGGAGAACCCACTCCCCGGGATGAAATGTCTGTCTGCTCAGGAAATCTGCTTCCCAGTTTTCTACTCCAGGAATGTGGATGGTAGATAGACAACAATTGTGAGCTTCCGCCCACTGAATAATCCGTCTCACATCCTTCATGGCTATGGAACTCTGAGTTCCTCCCTGGTGGTTGATGTAAGCCACTGAGGTTGTCCGACTGAAACCTGATAAACCAGGCTAAGTACAATTGAGGCCAAGCCATTAGAGCATTGTAAATCGCTCTCAATTCCAAGAAGTTTATGGGGAAAGCAGACTCCTACTGAGTCCATAGTCCCTGTGCCTTTAATGAGTCCCAGACTGCTCCCCAGCCTAGAAGACTGGCGTCCGTGGTCACAATCACCCAGAAAGGTCACCGGAAGCATGTGCCATGAGACAGACGGTCATAAGAGAGTCACCACAGGAAAGAATCTCTTGTCATCTGGTCTAGATCTATCCTCTGAGACAGATCCGAATGGTCTACATTCCATTGTCTGAGCATGCATAATTGCAGAGCTCTTAAATGGAATCAAGCAAAGGGAATGATGTCCATGGAAGTGACCGACAGAACAATTACCTTCATACATTGGGCCACTGATGGCCGAACAGTAGAATGTAGAAAGCGGCAAGAGGAGAGAATTCTGGATTTTCTGACCTCCGTCAGATTTTTTTTTATAGATAGGGAATCTATTATTATCCCTAAGAAAACCACCCTTGTAGCTGGAACAAGGGAACTCTTTTCCAGATTCCTTTTCCAACCGTGGGAATGTAGAAAAGACAACAAGATCTCTGTATGAGAGTTTGCTTGCTGAAAAGATGGCGTCCGAACCAATTTGTCATCCATGAATGGCGAAACTGCAATTTTCCAAGACCTGATCACTGCCAAGAGAGACCCCTGAACATTTGGGAAAATTCTGGGAGCTGTGGCAAGGCCAAATGGAAGAGCTACAAACTGAAAGTGTTTGTCTAGAAAGGCGACTCTCAGGAATTTGTGATGATCCCTGTGGATGGGAACATGGAGATACACGTCCTTCAGGTCTATGGTCATCATAAACTGACCCTCTTGGACCAAAGAAAGAATGGAACGAATGGTTTCCATTTTAAAGAACGGTACCCTTAGAAAGTTGTTGAGGCCCTATAGGTCTAAAAGTGGGTCGAAAGTTCCCTTTCTTTTGGGCACCACGAACAGATTTGAATAGAATCTTAGACCCTGTTCCTTTACTGGAACTGGAACAATCACTCCCAGGGATGAAAGGTCCTGAACACAGTTCAAGAATGCCTCTCTTTTTACCTGGTCTGCAGATAATCTTGAGAGGTGGAATCTGCCCCTGGGAGGCAAAGTTTTGAATTCTATTTTGTAACCCTGAGATACTATGTCCTCATTGACAGAGGCAAAGAGAATGACTGGTGATTATGAGTAGGGAAGTGACACTTAACAGCTTTGCTGTGGTGCTCTTTGCCTGCTCCTGCTGGTCAGTAGTGATATTTCCACTAGTAATTGAATGACATTGTGGACTTTCCATATCTTAGGAAAGAAAACAGGACATTTAAGTGTATTTTTGTGAATATTTTACCGGACAGAATGCTAAAATATTGGACTGACCGATTAAATACTGGACACCTGGCAACCCTACCTGCAGCATGGTAATGTGCACATGTATTAAGTGACAACTGTGTGTGATTCTCAGTACAACTTCTTGTAGAAATCCAGATGACTATCTCACGGAACACAAGTCTCATTTATGTAAATTTATATTTGTTAACATGTTTACATAACTCTCTTTTTATGTATGATATAGATTAATTAATTTGGAAGTACAGACGTGTTTTGCACATGCCACATTTAACTGTGATAGACTCCACTGCAATAGACAGGCAGATATAGTTAAAATATTTTATAAAGTTTTTTATTTACATCTATGTAAGACTCCTATGTTTAGTTAATAAAGTTTTGTTCACGATTTTAAACAATGGCTGGCATTCAGTAAAACCTGTTCATGAAGCAAATATCTTGCAGGAAAAAATCTTGCTGCAAAATGGCAAATTTCCATTTATGGAATTCATAACGAGTTGTACCTCGCCCCTCATCACAATTGTTCAATTCCACTATGATCAATGCATCTGCATTTATTAAGTAACAATTTCAGTATCTCACAAAAGTTAGTACAGCCCTCACATTTTTGTAAATATTTTATTTTATCTTTTCATGTAACAACGCTGAAGAAATGAGACTTTGTTACACTGTAAAGTAGTGAGTGTACAGCCTGTATAACAGTGTACATTTGCTGTCCCCTCAAAATAACTCACAAACACAGCCATTCATGTCTAAACCATTGGCAACAAAAGTGAGTACACCCCTATGTGGAAATGTCCAAATTGGGTCCAATTAGCCATGTTGCATCCCCGGTGTCATGTGACTCATTAGTGTTTCAAGGTCTCTGGTGTGAATGGGGAGCAGGTGTGTTAAATTTGGTGTTATCTCTCTCACACTCTCTCATACTGGTCACTGAAAGTTCAACATGGCACCTCATGGCAAAGAAATCTCTGAGGATCTGAAACGAAAAATTGTTGCTCTACATAAAGATGGCCTAGGCTATAAGAAGGTTGCCAAGACCCTGAAACTAAGCTGCAGCATGGTGGGCAAGACCATACAGTGGTTTCACAGGACAGGTTCCACTCAGAACAGGCTTCACCATGGTTGACCAAAGAAGTTGAGTGCACGTGCTCAGCGTCATATCCAGAGGATGTCTTTGGGAAATAGATGTATTAATGCTGGCTAGCATTGCTGCAGAAGTTGATGGGGTTGGGAAGGGGGGGGGGGGTCAGTGCTCAGACCATATGCTGCACACTGCATCAAATTGGTCTGCATGGCTGTCATCCCAGAAGGAAGTCTCTTCTAAAGATGATGCACAAGAAAGCCTGCAAACAGTTTGCTGGAGACAAGCAGACTAAGGACATGCTGGAACCTTGTTCTGTGGTCCAAGATAAACTTATTTGGTTCAGATGGTGTCAAGCGTGTGTGGCGGCAACCAGGTGAGGAGTACAAAGACAAGTGTGTCTTGCCTACAGTAAACCATGCTGGTGGGATTGTCATTGTCTGGGCCTGCATGAGTGCATGCACTGGGGAGCTATAGTTCATTGAGGGAAGCATGAATGCCAACATGTTGTCAGGGTTTTTTCCCTGTTTTGTTTGCCATGTGCTGCTGGCAGCCATTTTACTCACCTCTCTTGCTGACTATGGTGCATTGTGGGGGATGCTGCTCATTTCATGCACTTCTTTTTATGGCCAGACTGGTGTGCATCATCCGTGTGAGACAGGATGCAGTCTCAGAATTGTGATGTCATCATTTATTATTTAAAGGGCCTCCGTTCAGTATGCTTTGCCTTTGCATTGTCTCAGACCTGTTTGTGAGAGTTCCTGTGTATTACCTGGCTTCCTGACATCCTTCCTGGTTCCTGATCCCTGGCTTGTTCCTGACTCTGCTGTTTTCCTTGTTCCTGATTCTGGCTCATCTGACTATTCGCTTTGGCTCCTGACTCGGCTCGTCTGACTACCAGCTCTGGTTTTGACTTCTGGCGTGTTATTTGACTTGTGGACTTTTTTATTATTCTTTGCTATTAATAAAGATGTGATTATTTTTGCACTTCTCGTCTCAGTCTGATTCCTGGCATCCTGACATTACGCAATGGCCATGAATCCTGATGGTGCTAATAATCCACTTTTACCTGCCATCATTTCCAGGATGGATGTACGGGAACACCGCTTGGATCAATTTGCACTAGCCCTGCAAACTCTGCTGAATCGCACTGCACATTTGGACCAAAGTGTCCCGCAAGTTATGGCTGCTCCTGTTTCTGCTACTGCACCTATACCTACCAGGAGCATGTCCTGTTCTGCACCTCTACCTCAGTGATATGGAGGCGATCATATTCAGTGCAGAGGATTTTTTAACCAGGTGGGCATTTACTTTGAGATGTTACCTCTGATAGAGCTAAGGTGGGATTTCTCATCTCGTTACTCTCTGACACCGCTCTTGCCTGGGCTAATCCCTTGTGGGAGACTAATAAACCTGTGATTTCAAATTACCCTGAATTTGTGGCCTCCTTTCGAAGGGTATTTGATGTTCCGGCTCGCTCCTCCTCTGCTGCTAAACGACTCATGTACATTCAGCAAGGTACAAGATCTGTTGCTCAGTATGCTTTTGAGTTACATACACTTGCGCAGAGGTAGGTTGGAACAATGAAGCCCTTGTTGACACCTTCTTTCATGGGCTCTCTGATGCGATTAAAGACGAAGTTGCTGCCAGAGATTTATCAGAAGATCTCGAGGCATTGGTGTCTTTTTGATACTAATTGACATCAGTCTCAGAGAGAAGCCATCTTTCAAGGAGCGCTTGTGGAAGCCTCCTGTTCCATTGTCTTCTATATGTTCGTTCCCACCCATGCCTCCCTCTCTTCCCATGCCTCCTGGTCCTGAGTCACCAGGTACTGCTGAGACGATGCAGTTGGGATTCACGCGTCTCTCCACGGCGGAGAGGGCCTTTAGGAGGAGGGAGGGGCTCTGCCTCTATTGTGGGTTACAGGGCCACCTTTTGAAGTCTTGTCCTACACGGCCTGGAAACGCTCACACCTAAGGTCCTGTCGGGGGCAGACCTTGGGTGGTTTATTCTCGTTCCTGGAACCGAGTAAGGAGAAACCTTTGGTCACGGTTGTCCTTTCCTGGTTGGACTCCTCCATAATCACCAAGATTCTTGTTGACTCTGGTGCTGCGGGCTATTTCATTGACAGTGCTTTTGTATCAAAGCACTCCATTCCTGTTTTGCCTCGGTCCGTTCCGCTTGCTATTGAGGCCATTGATGGCAGGCCCCTTCAGCCTGAACTCGTTACTCACGAAACTGCTCCGTTGTCCATGGCTGTTGTGGCTCTCCATTTTGAAACCCTCCAGTTCCAGGTGATAAACTCTCTGCATTTTTCATTTGTTCTGGGTTATCCCTGGCTCCAAAAGCACAATCCAGTCTCGACTGGCGCAGGTCCGAAATTTTGTTGTGGTCCCACAATGTATTTCCACTTGTCTTCGGAAACCAGTTAAAGTCTTGTGCACTTCTTTGGTATCTCAATTGCCAGAGAAGTATCGAGAGATCCTAGACATTTTTGACAAGGTGCGTGCCGGTACGTTGCCTCCTCACCGGTCTTACGATTGTGTCATAGACCTGCAACCCAGAGCCATTCCTTCTCGGGCCGGGTGTACCCTCTGTCTGTTGCATGGAATTGTGCTATGGAGGAGTATATTGACGATGCTCTGTCGTGGGGGATCATCCACAAATTCTGCTCTCCTGCAGGGGCTGGCTTCTTTTTTGTGAAGATAAAGGGTGGCGAGTTAAGACCATGCATCGATTATAGGGGTCTTAATCGTCTTACCATTAAGAATGCTTACCCTATTCCGCTCATTACGGAACTCTTTGACCACCTCAAGGGAGCTACGGATTTGAGAGGAGCATACAATCTCGTTAGGATTAAGGAGGGCCACGAATGGAAAACAGCATTTATCACCAGGAGCGGGCATTATGAGTATTTTGTAATGCCCTTTGGCCTATGTAATGCTCCTGCTGTTTTTCAGGAATTTATTAATGATGTCCTATGAGATATGTTGCAACAGTGTGTTGTGGTGTACTTAGACCACATCCTCATACACTCACCCACACTTGAGGCTCATCGTTTTGATGTTACACGGGTTCTTCAGAGACTACGTGAGAACGGCCTTTTTTGTAAACTCGAGAAATGTGAGTTCCATCAGACTAAAGTAACCTTCCTAGGTTATGCTATCTCTGTTGCAGGGTTCACCATGGATCCTGACAAGTTATCTGCAGTTCTGCAGTTGGTCATCGGTCTATTCAACGTTTTTTGGGGTTCGCCAATTACTATAGAAAATTTATTAAAAACTTTTCTTCCTTGGTCAAACCTATCATAAACATGACCGGTAAAGAGAATGATCCACTCCATTGGTCACATACTGCCATTAAGGCCTTAGATAGTCTTAAGACTGCCTTTGCTGCCGCTCCAGTTCTGGCTCATCCTAACCCTGTCCTGCCTTTCATTCTTGAGGTTGATGCATCTGAGACTGGAGTAGATGCCCTCTTGTCTCAACATCCTACGCCTGATGATTCCTTGCATCCGTGTGGTTTCTTCTCTAAGAAATTGTCTCCAGGGGAGTGCAATTATGAAATTGGCGACAGGGAATTACTGGCCATAATTTTGGCACTCAAGGAATGGAGGCATCTTCTCAAGGGTACTATCATGCCAGTGCTCATTCTTACTGACCACAAGAATTTAACTTATCTATCTGAAGCAAAACGTTTGTCACCCTGACAGGCCAGATGGGTTCCTTTTTGTCTCGGTTTAATTATGCAGTCTACTACCTGCCTGGTAGTAAGAATGTTAGGGCTGATGCCCTCTCTCGACAATTTTTGCCTCTGTCCAAGGAGGAGTCTGTACCTACTCTTGTTATACCTCCTGACCATATTGTGGCTACCATATGTACTAATTTGGCTTCTCCCTTGGGGGAGGAGATCATGGTTGCACAAACCAATGCACCTCCTGAGGAACCTAGTGGTAAGTGTTTTGTTCCTGAGAATCTTCAAACTAAACTTTTGCACACTTACCACTATCCTAAAGCCACAGGTCACCCAGGCAAGAACCAAATAATTTGGTCTGTCACTCGACATTTCTGGTGGCCAGGTTTTCGTTCTGATGTTGCTGCGTATGTTGCTTCCTGCTCAGTTTGTGCACAGAATAAGACACCTCGATGTCTTCCTGTGGGTCTTCTTTGACCTATTGCTAATGGTGAGCGTCCTTGGACACATCTTTCCATGGACTTCATTGTCGAGCTCCCTGTTTGCAATGACAATACTGTTATCCTTATGGTCGTTGACCGTTTTTCTAAAATGTCACATTGCATTCCTTTGATGAAGCTGCCTACCGCTCAGGAGCTTGCTTCAATTTTTGCCCGGGAGGTCTTCCGTTTACATGGGTTACCAAAGGAGATAGTGTCAGACCGGGGTAGCCACTTTGTCTCCAGATTTTGGTGTTCCTTTTGTGCTCAAATGGGGATCAAGCTTTCCTTCTCCTCGGCATATCACCCTCAATCCAATGGGGCTGCGGAATGGTCTAATCAAGCTCTGGAACAGTTCCTCCGTTGCTATGTCTCAGATCACCACAATAATTGGTCTGAACTGTTACCTTGGGCAGAGTTTGCTTGTAATAGTGCTATTAATGCTTCCTCCAAGTTATCTCCGTTCATGGCGAATTATGGGTTTCAACCATCCTTGTTGCCCAATTCATTCATGTCTCAGGGTATTCCTGCTTTGGAGGAGCATCTCCAGCAACTCTGTTCCACGTGGGTGCAGATTCAGGATTGCCTTCATCATTCTATGCAGGACCAAAAGTTCAAGGCTGATCATAGGCGTCTGCCCGCACCTTCCTACAAGGTTGGTGAGAGAGTTTGGCTGTCCTCCTGCAACTTGAACCTTCATGTGCCTTCCAATAAATTGGCTCCCCATTATGTTGGTCCTTTTTGAATTCTCCGACGGGTTAATCCTGTGGCCTACGCTCTTGACCTTCCTCCTGCTATGCACATCTCCTATGTTTTTCATGTCTCCCTCTTGAAACCATTGGTTTGTAATTGGTTTACCACTGTGTTGCCTTGTCCACATCCTATCTTTGTTGACAACCATGAGGAGTATGAGGTCAGCAGCATTATTGACTCTCGTATGTCCAGGGGCCGTGTACAGTATTTGGTTCACTGGAGGGGCTACGGTCCGGAGGAGCGTTCATCGGTTCCCTCCTCTGATGCTCACACTCCCGCCCTCCTCCGTGACTTCCATGCCATTTCCCCAATAAGCCTTTTGTCCTCCCGCGGTGGAGGGGTCATTGAGGGGAGGGTACTGTCAGGGTTTTTTCCCTGTTTTGTTTGCCATGTGCTGCTGGCAGCCATTTTACTCACCTCTCTTGCTGACTATGGTGCATTGTGGGGGATGCTGCTCATTTCCTGCACTTCCTTTTATGGCCAGACTGATGTGCATCATCCGTGTGATGATTATTATTTAAAGGGCCTCTGTTCAGTATGCTTTGCCTTTGCATTGTCTCAGACCTGTTTGTGAGAGTTCCTGTGTATTACGTGGCTGCCTGACATCCTTCCTGGTTCCTGATCCCTGGCTTGTTCCTGACTCTGCTGTTTTCCTTGTTCCTGATTCCAGCTTGTCTGACTATTCGCTTTGGCTCCTGACTCGGCTCGTCTGACTACCAGCTCTGGTTTTGACTCCTGGCTTGTTATTTGACTTGTGGACTTCTTTATTATTTTTTGCTATTAATAAAGGTGTGATTATTTTTGCACTTCTCGTCTCAGTCAGATTCCTGACACCCTGACACATGTACTGTGACATACTGAAGCAGAGCATGATCCCCTCCCTTTGGAGACTGGGCCACAGGGCAGTATTCCAACATGATAATGACCCCAAACACACCTCCAAGACAACCACTGCCTTGCTAAAGAAGCTGCGGGTTAAGGTGATGGACTGGCCAAGCATATCTCCAGACCTAAACCCTATTGAGCATCTGTGGGGCATCCTCAAATGGAAGGTGGGGGAGTGCAAGGTCTCTAAAATCCACCAGCTCCGTGATGTTGTCATAAAGGAGTGGAAGAGGACTCCAGTGGCAACCTGTGAAGCTCTGGTGAACTCCATGCCCAAGAGGGTCAAGGCAGTGCTGGAAAATAATGGTGGCCACACAAAATATTAACACTTTGGGCACAATCTGGACATCTCCACTTTTTTTTTGTTGCCAAAGGTTTAGACATTAATGACTGTGTGTCGAGTTATTTTGAGGGGACAGCAAATTTACACTGTTATACAGGCTGCACACTCACTACTTTACATTGTAGCAAAGTGTCATTTCTTCAGTGTTGTCACATGAAAAGATATAATAAAATATTTACAAAAATGTCAGGGGTGTACTCACTTTTGTGAGATACTATGAGGCCTATTTAACAAATGTCTTGCGGACCTGATTCGACAGTGCGGATCAGGTCCGCAAGACATCGCTGAATGTGGAGAGCAATACGCTCTCCGTATTCAGCATTGCACCAGCAGCTCACAAGAGCTGCTGGTGCAACGCCGCCCCCTGTAGACTCGCTGCCGCCAGCAGGGGTGTGTCAATCAACCCGATCGTACTCACTCAGGTTGAATTCCAGCGATTCCTGTCCGCCTGCTCTGAGCAGCGGTTATTGTGACTGCTGCTTCATAACTGCTGTTTCTGGCGAGTCTGAAGACTCGCCAGAAACACGGGCCGTCAAGCTCCAAATATATATATACATATAAATACATCTATTTTAAAATACATAGAACAATTTCCCCAATGTGAAGAACATGTCAAATATTTACAGTACATAAACAGTAATACACATAATTAAATATTAAAATTTTATTGAAATATTTTTTCTTGTTTTTGGGTATTTGAGTGAAAAGGGCTCCAAAATATACCTAGATATGTATCATTGTGTATATATTTGTTTATATGTGTATATATTTATGCATAGCCAATTTGAAACGGAAAAGTTCCAGCTGTGAGTACAGCTTAAAAATCAGTCTTTATTTATTCATTTAAAAGCATAAACACTCAGCATACAAAAGTGCAAAATAGGGCGACAGATCAGGTCCTACGCGTTTCAGCCCTCCAGAGCCATACTCATAGACCACTGATTTGACGCTGTAGCAGCTCAAACATATACCCTGTTAATTTGGTCAATTAAAATCACATTGCCCAGTTTGAGTTTCGTATTAACCCTTTCTTGTCCTTTTACTCTGTCTTTATTGGGAGGTTAAGGTGAGTGTATGTTTTAGTTATATGCGGCAATAGAAGTGTATGAAAAAAAAAGTGTGTGGTTTCCCTGAGTTTTGATTGCTTGTTCCTTCAATAACCGTGCAAGCAAGACACTTTATTAGACCCGTAAATTTAAAAGTGATTTATGTTTTTATTTTTAAACACTATTACTCGCTAGAATACAAGAAACATTTTTTATATTTTTTATATATAGTTGCTCAATGACTATCATTACATCAGTTCTACAATGTAAATAAATAAAGAACTGTTGTTTTTAAAATGAAAAATAATTATTTAAGTTGTATTTGTAGAGTTATTCCCAGAAGTTTATAAGGTCAAACCTAGAGTTAAATCCATAAGGTGTATTTGTTTTTAAGCGAAACATCCAATAAACTTCTCTTTTACTCAGAATGCTATCCAAATCTCCCCCCCTAGAGTCTAGTGTTACTTTTTCTACAATTGTCCACTTAAATCACTTACACCTGGATTACGAGTTTTGCGTTAGTCTTAAAAAGCAGCGTTGAAAGGTCCCAACGCTGCTTTTTTCCTAACGCTGGTATTACGAGTCTTGCAGGTACAGGTGTACCGCTCACTCGAAAATACCGCAAATCCACTTACGTCAATTGCGTATCCCATATTTTCAATGGGACTTGCATAACGCCGGTATTACAAGTCTTCCTAAAAGTGAGCGGTACAGCCTCTCCTGTCAAGACTGGTACCGCATTTAAAAGTCAGTAGTTAAGAGTTTTATGGGCTAACGCCGTAACATAAAACTCTTAACTAAAGTGCTAAAAAGTACACTTACACCCATAAACTACCTATTAACCCCTAAACTGAGGCCCCCCCCACATCACAAACACTAAATAAAAATGTTTAACCCCTAATCTGCCGAACCAGAGATCGCCGCCACTATAATAGGATTAGGATTTTTACTACTTTAATTCCGATTGGCTAATAGAATTCTATCAGTCAATCGGAATTCAAGGGGCGCCATCTTGGATGACATCACTTAAAGGTACCGTCATTTAGTCGTCGGATGAAGACAGAAGAGGATGCTCCGCGTCAGATGTCTTGAAGATGGACCCGCTCCGCTCCGGATGGATGAAGATAGAAGATGCCGTCTGGATGAAGACTTCTGCCCGTCTGGAGGACCTCTTCTTCCCGGCTTGGATGAAGACTTCTGCCCGTCTGGAGGACCACTTCTGCCCGGTTGGGTGAAGACGTCTCAAGGTAGGGTGATCTTCAAGGGGCTAGTGTTAGGTTTTATTAAGGGGGGATTGGGTGGGTTTTAGAGTAGGTTTGGGTGTGTGGGTGGTGGGTTTTAATGTTGGGGGGGTATTGTATTTTTTTTTACAGTTAAAAGAGCTGATTACTTTGGGCCAATGCCCCACAAAAGCCCTTTTAAGGGCTATTTGTAATTTAGTATAGGGTAGGGATTTTTATTATTTTGGGGGGCTTTGTTATTTTATTAGGGGGATTAGATTAGGTGTAATTAGTTTAAAAAACTTGTAATTATTTTATTATTTTCTGTAATTTAGTTTTTTTTTGTACTTTAGTTTATTTTATTTAATTGTAATTAATTTAATTTAATGTAGGGAATTCATTTAATTATAGTGTAGTGTTAGGTGTAATTGTAACTTAGGTGAGGATTTATTTTACAGGTATATTTGTCTTTATTTTAACTAGGAAGTTATTAAATAGTTAATAACTATTTAATAACTATTGTACCTAGTTAAAATAAATACAAAGTTGCCTGTAAAATAAAAATAAACCCTAAGCTAGCTACAATGTAACTATTAGTTATATTGTAGCTAGCTTATGGTTTATTTTATAGGTAAGTATTTAGTTTTAAATAGGAATTATTTAGTTCATTGTAGTAATTTTATTTAGATTTATTTAAATTATATTTAAGTTAGGGGGGTGTTAGGGTTAGGGTTAGAGTTAGATTTAGGAATTAATACATTTAATATAGTGGTGGCGACGTTGGGGGCGGCAGATTAGGGATTAATAAATGAAGGTAGGTGGCGGCAATGTATGGGACGGCAGATTAGGGGTTAATAAAATTTAACTAGTGTTTGTGATGCGGGAGTACAGCGGTTTAGGGATTAATAACTTTATTATAGTGGCGGCGATGTTGTGGGCGGCAGATTAGGGGTTAATAAATATAATATAGGTTGCGGCGATGTTGGGGGCAGCAGATTAGGGGTTCATAAGTATAATGTAGGTGGTGGCGGTGTCCGGAGCGGCAGATTAGGGGTTAATAATATAATGTAGGTGTCAGCGATAGCGGGGGCCAGCAGACTAGGTGTTTATAAGTGTAAGATTAGGGGTGTTTAGACTCGGGGTTCATGTTAGGGGTGTTAGGTGAAGACATAACTTTTATTTCCCCATATGAATCAATGGGGCTGCATTAGGAGCTGAATGCTGCTTTTTTGCAGATGTTAGTTTTTTTTTCAGCCGGCTCTGCCCCATTGATTCCTATGGGGAAATCGTGCACGAGCACGTTTAGCCAGCTCACCGCTAACGTAAGCAGCGGTGAGATGTGGAGCAAAATTTTGCTCTCCACTCACTTTTCTGCGGCTAACGCCGGGTTTAAAACAAAACCTGTAATACCAGCGTTACTGTATGTGAGCGGTAAGCATAAACTGCTCATTAGCCATGCACAGCTTTACCGACAAAACTCGTAATCTAGGTGTCAGTGTTTCTACCATGTTCTTCTATAAAGTGTTTTGTTATTGGAAGGAGTTTGTCTTCTCTTTGTCTGCTTTTTTCTGTATCTACAGTAATGCTGGAGAGATGCTCTCTTATGCGGTTCCTTATCTCTCTTACCGTTTTTCCAACATACTGTAGTTTACAGAGTTTGCACTCTAGAAGGTACACCACCCCCTTTTCTCTACAGTTAAGGCATCTTTCTATATTAAAAGTCTTTCCAGTTTCTACCAGGAGGGGCAAAGTTTCCCAAACCTCAAAATGCCTATAAATACACCCCTCACCACACCCACAAATCAGTTTAACGCATAGCCAAGAAGTGGGGTGATAAGAAAAAAGTGCGAAAGCATAAAAAAAATAAGGAATTGGAATAATTGTGCATTATACAAAAAAATCATAACCACCACAAAAAGGGTGGGCCTCATGGACTCTTGCTAATATGAAAGAAATGAATTTATCAGGTAAGTTCTTACATAAATTATGTTTTCTTTCATGTAATTAGCAAGAGTCCATGAGCTAGTGACGTATGGGATAATGACTACCCAAGATGTGGATCTTCCACGCAAGAGTCACTAGAGAGGGAGGGATAAAATAAAGACAGCCAATTCCGCTGAAAATAATCCACACCCAAAATAAAGTTTAAATTTTATAATGAAAAAAACTGAAAATATAAGCAGAAGAATCAAACTGAAACAGCTGCCTGAAGTACTTTTCTACCAAAAACTTCTTCAGAAGAAGAAAACACATCAAAATGGTAGAATTTAGTAAAAGTATGCAAAGAAGACCAAGTTGCTGCTTTGCAAATCTGATCAACCGAAGCTTCATTCCTAAATGCCCAGGAAGTAGAAACTGACCTAGTAGAATGAGCTGTAATCCTTTGAGGCAGAGTTTTACCCGACTCGACATAGGCATGATGAATTAAAGATTTTAACCAAGATGACAAAGAAATGGCAGAGGCTTTCTGACCTTTCCTAGAACCGGAAAAGATAACAAATAGACTAGAAGTCTTTCGGAAATTCTTAGTAGCTTCAACATAATATTTCAAAGCTCTAACTACATCCAAAGAATGCAATGATTTCTCCTTAGAATTCTTAGGATTAGGATATAATGAAGGAACCACAATTTCTCTACTAATGTTGTTAGAATTCACAACCTTAGGTAAAAATTTAAAAGAAGTTCGCAACACCGCCTTATCCTGATGAAAAATCAGAAAAGGAGACTCACAAAAAAGAGCAGATAATTCAGAAACTCTTCTAGCAGAAGAGATGGCCAAAAGAAACAAAACTTTCCAAGAAAGTAATTTAATGTCCAATGAATGCATAGGTTCAAACGGAGGAGCTTGAAGAGCCCCCAGAACCAAATTCAAACTCCAAGGAGGAGAAATTGACTTAATGACAGGTTTTATACGAACCAAAGCTTGTACAAAACAATGAATATCAGGAAGATTAGCAATCTTTCTGTGAAAAAGAACAGAAAGAGCAGAGATTTGTCCTTTCAAGGAACTTGCAGACAAACCTTTATCCAAACCATCCTGAAGAAGCTGTAAAATTCTCGGAATTCTAAAAGAATGCCAGGAAAAATGATGAGAAAGACACCAAGAAATGTAAGTCTTCCAGACTCTATAATATATCTTCCTAGATACAGATTTATGAGCCTGTAACATAGTATTAATCACAGAGTCAGAGAAATCTCTTTGACTAAGAATCAAGCGTTCAATCTCCATACCTTTAAATTTAAGGATTTGAGATCCTGATGGAAAAAAGGACCTTGCGACAGAAGGTCTGGTCTTAACGGAAGAGTCCACGGTTGGCAAGAGGCCATCCGGACAAGATCCGCATACCAAAACCTGTGAGGCCATGCTGGAGACACCAGCAGAACAAACAAGCATTCCTTCAGAATCTTGGAGATTACTCTTGGAAGAAGAACTAGAGGCGGAAAGAGATAGGCAGGATGATACTTCCAAGGAAGTGACAATGCATCCACTGCTTCCGCCTGAGGATCCCTGGATCTGGACAGATACCTGGGAAGTTTCTTGTTTAGATGAGAAGCCATCAGATCTATTTCTGGAAGTCCCCACATTTGAACAATCTGAAGAAATACCTCTGGGGGAAGAGACCATTCGCCCGGATGTAACGTTTGGCGACTGAGATAATCCGCTTCCCAATTGTCTATACCTGGGATATGAACCGCAGAAATTAGACAGGAGCTGGATTCCGCCCATACCAGTATTCGAGATACTTCTTTCATAGCCAGAGGACTGTGAGTCCCTCCTTGATGATTGATGTATGCCACAGTTGTGACATTGTCTGTCTGAAAACAAATGAACGATTCTCTCTTTAGAAGAGGCCATGACTGAAGAGCTCTGAAAATTGCACGGAGTTCCAAAATATTGATTGGTAATCTCACCTCCTGAGATTCCCAAACCCCTTGTGCTGTCAGAGACCCCCAAACAGCTCCCCAACCTGTCAGACTTGCATCTGTTGAAATTACAGTCCAGGTCGGAAGAACAAAAGAAGCCCCCTGAACTAAACGATGGTGATCTGTCCACCACGTCAGAGAGTGTCGTACAATCGGTTTTAAAGATATTAATTGAGATATCTTTGTGTAATCCCTGCACCACTGGTTCAGCATACAGAGCTGAAGAGGTCACATGTGAAAACGAGCAAAGGGGATCGCGTCCGATGCAGCAGTCATAAGACCTAGAATTTCCATGCATAAGGCTACCGAAGGGAATGATTGTGATTGAAGGTTTCGACAAGCTGAGATCAATTTTAGATGTCTCTTGTCTGTCAGAGACAGAGTCATGGACACTGAATCTATCTGGAAACCTAAAAAGATTACCCTTGTCTGAGGAATCAATGAACTTTTCGGTAAATTGATCCTCCAACCATGATCTTGAAGAAACAACACAAGTTGATTCGTATGAGATTCTGCTAAATGTGAAGACTGAGTAAGTACCAAGATATCGTCCAAATAAGGAAATACCACAATACCCTGTTCTCTGATTACAGACAGAAGGGCACCGAGAACCTTTGTAAAAATTCTTGGAGCTGTTGCTAGGCCAAACGGCAGAGCCACAAACTGGTAATGCTTGTCTAGGAAAGAGAATCTCAGAAACTGATAGTGATCTGGATGAATCGGAATATGCAGATATGCATCCTGTAAATCTATTGTGGACATATAATGCTCTTGCTGAACAAAAGGCAGGATAGTCCTTACAGTTACCATTTTGAATGTTGGTATCCTTACATAACGATTCAATATTTTTAGATCCAGAACTGGTCTGAAGGAATTCTCCTTCTTTGGTACAATGAAGAGATTTGAATAAAACCCCAGCCCCTGTTCTAGAACTGGAACTGGCATAATTACTCCAGCCAACTCTAGATCTGAAACACATTTCAGAAATGCTTGAGCTTTCGCTGGATTTACTGGGACACGGGAAAGAAAAAATCTCTTTGCAGGAGGCCTTATCTTGAAGCCAATTCTGTACCCTTCTGAAACAATGTTCTGAATCCAAAGATTGAGAATTTAATTGATCCAAATTTCTTTGAAAAAACGTAATCTGCCCCCTACCAGCTGGGCTGGAATGAGGGCCGTACCTTCATGTGGACTTGGGAGCTGGCTTTGGTTTTCTAAAAGGCTTGGATTTATTCCAGACTGGAGATGGTTTCCAAACTGATACCGCTCCTGTGGGTGAAGGATCAGGTTTTTGTTCCTTATTGTGACGAAAGGAACGAAAACGATTATTAGATCTAAATTTACCTTTAGATTTTTTATCCTGTGGTAAAAAAGTTCCTTTCCCTCCAGTAACAGTTGAGATAATAGAATCCAACTGAGAACCAAATAATTTATTACCCTGGAAAGAAAGGGAAAGCAAAGACATATCAGCATTCCAAGTTTTAAGCCATAAAGCTCTTCTAGCTAAAATAGCTAGAGACATATACCTGACATCGACTCTAATGATATCAAAGATGGCATCACAAATAAAGTTATTAGCATGTTGAAGAAGATTAACAATGCTATGAGAATTATGATCTGTTACTTGTTGCGCTAAAGCTTCTAACCAAAAAGTTGAAGCTGCAGCAACATCCGCTAAAGATATAGCTGGTCTAAGAAGATTACCTGAACATAAGTAAGCTTTTCTTAGAAAGGATTCAATCTTCCTATCTAAAGGATCCTTAAAGGAAGTACTATCTGCCATAGGAATAGTAGTACATTTAGCAAGAGTAGAGATAGCCCCATCAACTTTAGGGATTTTGTCCCAAAACTCTAATCTGTCAGATGGCACAGGATATAATTGCTTAAAACGTTTAGAAGGAGTAAATGAATTACCCAAATTATTCCATTCCCTGGAGATTACTTCAGAAATAGCACTAGGGACAGGAAAAACTTCTGGAATAACTACAGGAGATTTAAAAATTTTATCTAAACGTTTAGATTTAGTATCAAGAGGACCAGAATACTCAATTTCTAATGCAATTAGGACTTCTTTAAGTAAAGAACGAATAAATTCCATTTTAAATAAATATGAAGATTTATCAGCATCAACCTCTGAGATAGAATCCTCTGAACCAGAAGAACCATTATCAGAATCAGAATGATGATGTTCATTTAAAAATTAATCTGAAAAATGAGAAGTTTTAAAAGACCTTTTACGTTTACTAGAAGGAGGAATAACAGACATGGCCTTCTTAATGGATTTAGAAACAAAATCTCTTATGTTAACAGGAACACTCTGAGTATTAGATGTTGACGGAACAGCAACAGGTAATGTAACATTACTAAATGAAATATTATCTGCATTAACAAGTTTGTCATGACATTCATTACAAACAACAGCTGGAGGAACAGATACCACAAGTTTACAGCAGATACACTTAACTTTGGTCGATCCAGCACCAGGCAGCGTTTTTCCAGAAGTATCTTCTGACTCAGTGTCAACCTGGGACATCTTGCAATATGTAATAGAAAAAACAACATATAAAGCAAAATTGATCAAATTCCTTAAATGACAGTTTCAGGAATGGGAAAAAATGCCAGTGAACAAGCTTCTAGCAACCAGAAGCAATAAATAATGAGACTTAAATAATGTGGAGACAATAGTGACGCCCATATTTTTTAGCGCCAAAAAAGATGCCCACATTATTTGGCGCCTAAATGCTTTTGGCGCCAAAAATGACACCACATCCGGAACGCCGACACTTTTGGCGCAAAAAAACATCAAAAAATGACGCAACTTCCGGCGACACGTATGACGCCGGAAACAGAAAAAAAAAATTTGCGCCAAAAAAGTCCGCGCCAAGAATGACGCAATAAAATGAAGCATTTTCAGCCCCCGCGAGCCTAACAGCCCACAGGGAAAAAGTCAAATTTAAGGTTTGAAAAAAATTGATTTATTCATATGCATTATCCCAAATATGAAACTGACTGTCTGAAATAAGGAACGTTGAACATTCTGAGTCAAGGCAAATAAATGTTTGAATACATATATTTAGAACTTTATATAAAAGTGCCCAACCATAGCTTAGAGCAGTGGCGTAGCGTGGGGGGGGCAACAGGGGCGGTTGCCCCGGGCGCATAATTCTGAGGGGCGCTTCCAGCCTCAACTTAGCAAAGGGAAGAAGGGAGGCTAAATGACAGGCCCCCAGCTCTGTTCTGCGACCCGTCAGGAATGTGGTGATGCCGCGACTAAGGTAAGGTGTCAGGACCAGACTTACTTATAGCCCTGTTTTTGCCTGATACTAGCAACACGCAAAATGCAGCTTAATTACGGTTCTATTATTACCCAACAAGTAAGTTCCCTTCCAACAAAGGACCCAGAGCCAGAATGCCATGCATTGCCTGGGGCACTTTTTAAGGATCTCTAAGCAGAGTTGGGGGGGAGGAATCCTTAAAAAGTGCAATAAATCTCTTTCAAACCCGTGGCACTGGTGGCAGCATGGCTGGGCTCTGCCTTTCTGTTAACCCCAGTTACCTAGTTAGTGGGATGGTGGGGTGATCAGAGACCATACTTTCATGTTTGACCGGATTCTGATTACAACTTACGCCATCTTGTCCTTGCACAAAAAAAGTATATTTGTGACAGTTGATAAAAATTAGACCTTGTTTCCTGTATTTGATTTTTCCCCTCCATGATCTTCCTAGGGCAGAAGTAGATTTAGGGATTTGTGTGCTGTCTGGCACCAGGACTGTGCTGCTCACCAGGCATTTCACTGTGTTTGTCTCCTATCAAAGAAGTCCTATGAATTCACCATCTTGAATCTATTTCTTGCTGAACTCCTGAGGTGTGGACTTTTACCGATTTTTAGGGTTTGGGTGCTCATTGCCTTTTTTATTTACATTAAATCCACCCTTACTGCATTTAAAGTAAAAAAAAAATAACTATAATTTGTGTTAGTAAATAAATTTAACAGCACCCCCCTAAATACCATACACCCTCTCCCCATATATGTATGTAATGCTGGGTTGTCTGTCCCATGCCCCTTTTATATTGATTACTTACAATTGTTATATTTATTAAGGTAGAATATATACCCCACTTTTATATGTCATTGGCACCCAAAAGACAGTCTGCCCAGCAGGGACAACCTTATGTAACAGCTGCCAACCTGTGTGTCCCCTTTTCCTCTTTTTAACGACTTACCAAAAACCTATTGCACCACATATACAATATGGGTTGCTGCAATGTGGGGGTGGGTGCACCCTGTGGTCTGCAGTATTTGTACCATGAAGTTTTACAGATCAGGACATGTCACCACCAGATGGGGGTTAAGGGGGCTTTCCCCCATGTGTAAAACGAGAATAAATCTTAAAATTTAATATTGTATATATTTGCCCAGCTCTGGAGAGCTGCAGACAGGGTTTGATCACAGGGGGATAGCACATAATGCTTGCAGGCTTCACCCACTGCCTCTTGTATTGCCAATATATTATTTTCATGGCTCTGTTTGTAAGGCGCTACTGATTAGCAGCTGCTTATGACAAGGGACATATTTTGGGGATATGGGTATCATCAGCAATAACTGTTAGTTGTCAGCCGCTCTGGAATCAATCCGGGATGTAACCCAACTGCTAGCGTGAATTGAAAGCACACGCTAGCACACTGAGAAATATCCAGGACGTGACCCACTCAGGAAGCAGATTAGAAGATAACAAAAATGAATATTGTTCCAGAATGCAGGAAAGCCACAAAGGATAAAACGTCCCTTTAAGTAGTACAAAGAACAAAAAGGAAATGCTCTTACTTTGAAGCTTCTGAAAAAGGTCCTCTTTAGCAGGCTTGTAAAACAAAGGAAAAGTTCTCTTTTGCAGCTTGTAAAAGTATAATGTCCCTTAAAGCAGGTTTATAACAAACAGAAAGGCAAAGTTCTCTTTTGCAGCTTGTAAAAGTAAATGTCCCTTTTAAGCAGGTGTATAACAAACAGAAAGGCAAAGTTCTCTTTTGCAGCTTGTAAAAGTATAATGTCCCTTTAAGCAGGTTTATAACAAACAGAAAGGCAAAGTTCTCTTTTGCAGCTTGTAAAAGTAAATGTCCCTTTTAAGCAGGTGTATAACAAACAGAAAGGCAAAGTTCTCTTTTGCAGCTTGTAAAAGTAAATGTCCCTTTTAAGCAGGTGTATAACAAACAGAAAGGCAAAGTTCTCTTTTGCAGCTTGTAAAAGTAAAATGTCCCTTTAAGCAGGTCTTGTTTAACAAAGAATAGGTTTAAAGGTAAAGGCCAAAGCAAGGTCAGGCAGGCAGAAGTCGGCATCCAAATATCAGCAAAAGGTATAGGCAAAAGACAGGGTCAGGCAAGCAGAAGTCGGCATCCAAGTGTCAGCAAAAGGGTAATAGCTACAGGCAAGGTCAGGCAGGCAGAAGTCAATGTCCAAATATCAGCAAGTAGGGATTAGGCAAGAGGCTTGGTCAGGCAGGCAGAAGTCGGTACACAGAAGAATAAAACTGATATGGTACTCACAATCCAGGGAAACAAACAAACGGGCCCAGATTCAGATCTCCCGCCGAGATTTAAAGGGCAGGAGCGTAACCGTCATCAGAGGGGTGTGAGAGAAAGCGTCATGTTGCTAAGCAACATGACGTCAGAGACACAGAGGAGTTCCGGGAGCCGCGGCGACACGGCGATGAACGGAAGCGCTCATGACAGCACCCCCTCCTCAAGGGCCCCTCCGGGGGACAGGACCAGGTCTATCAGGATGAGTCTTGTGGAAGGTCTTGACCAATATTGGAGCATTTACTTGATGAGCAGGTTCCCAAGAACGTTCCGTGACTGGATAACCCTTCCAATGAATGAGATAATACAATTTCTTGCCCCGCAATTTGGAATCTAGAATATGGCTGATCTCAAACTCAGGATGTCCATGCACCAATAACGGTGGAGGTTTAGAAAAAGGCTTAGAATACCTGTTAATCATCACAGGTTTTAAAAGAGAAACATGGAATACCGGATGGACTTTGAGAGACTTGGGTAAAGCTACCCGATAAGCAGTGGAACATACCTGACCCAGTATTCGGAAAGGACCCACATATCGTGGTCCCAATTTGTTAGAAGGTTGTTTCAGGCGAAGAAATCGAGAGGAAATCCAAACTTTATCACCAGGGCGATATTTGGGAGCCTTTTTCCGTCGAAGATCCGAAAAGAACTTGTAACGTCTAGAAGTTACAGAAAGAATACGATGTATCTTCTGCCAATGTCGAGTTAATCTTCGGGCTGTAAGATCAGAAGCAGGATTCACTGTGGAGGAAGTATGCAAAGGGAACGTCCTAGGCTGATATCCGTAAGCTGCATGAAAAGGAGAAGTCTGAAGGGAGGAATTGTACCGGGCATTATGGGCCAATTCAGCCAAAGGAAGGTAAGAAGTCCAGTTAGAATGATAATGATCCACATAATGTCTAAGATATGTTTCAAGACACTGGTTTACTCTTTCAGTCTGACCATTCGATTGTGGGTGGTGAGAAGTAGAGAGAGATATAGTAGTACCAAAATGTTTACAAAGTGACCTCCAAAATCGAGAAACGAATTGTACCCCTCTATCTGAAACAATATCAAGAGGAAATCCATGGATTCTTACAATATGTAGAATAAAAAGTTCAGAGAGTCTTTTGGCAGATGGTAATCCTGGCAAGGGTACAAAATGAGCCGTCTTAGTGAACCTGTCGACCACCACCCAGATAGTATTGTTCCCAGTGGACAAGGGAAGATCGGTAATAAAGTCCATGGATACATGAGTCCAAGGCTGGTGAGGTATAGGCAATGGTTGGAGTAATCCTGAAGGAAGTTGGCGTGGAGTTTTGTTCATGGCACATTGTGTGCATACTGAGACGTAATCCTTCACATCTTGAGAGAGTGTAGGCCACCAGACATGTTGTTTGAGGTTTCGAGTGGTAATACTGATGCCAGGATGTCCAGAAAGGGGACTATCATGAGCCCAAAATAAAATCTTGGAACGAAGGCGTTCAGGAACAAAGAGTAAACCATTGGGAGGTTTACAGGACAAAGGAAGACGCTCTTGAGCGGACTGTAATTCTTGTAACCAAGAAGTTGTTAACTGGGCAATGACTTCATGAGGTTGGAGAATGGTACCAGACTCAGGAACTGGGGTATCTTGAAATTGTCTGGAAAGTGCGTCTGCTTTAATATTTTTTGAACCAGGTATGTAAGACAAATTATAGTGAAACCGAGAGAAGAATAAGGACCAGCGTGCTTGCCTGGAATTTAGTCGTTTGGCTGTTTGGAGATACAGAAGGTTCTTATGATCAGTAAGTATAGTAAATGGCAAAGAAGTACCTTCCAGCCAATGTCTCCATTCATCCAATGCCATCT
Organism: Bombina bombina; assembly: GCF_027579735.1. Classification (NCBI taxonomy): domain Eukaryota; kingdom Metazoa; phylum Chordata; class Amphibia; order Anura; family Bombinatoridae; genus Bombina; species Bombina bombina. The sequence continues at coordinate 1,225,948,786 of NC_069499.1, read as the reverse complement.
TGATGGCAAGCAACTCTTTATTCCCTACGTCATAGTTAAATTCGGAAGGAGTGAATTTTTTAGAGAAAAAAGCAACAGGATGAATCCTTCCAGTCTCTGGTATTCGTTGAGACAGAACCGCTCCAGCAGCAACAGAGGAAGCATCCACCTCCAGAATAAATTGAAACTCAGGATTTGGATGACGAAGGATAGGAGCTGAGGAAAAAGCTTCTTTGAGAGATTCAAAAGCTTCTATAGCCTCAGACGGCCATACTTTACAGTTTTGTCCTTTTCTTGTGAGAGAAGTAAGAGGAGAAGTAATAGTAGCAAAATTCTTGATGAACTTTCTGTAATAATTGGCGAAGCCTAGGAAACGTTGTAAAGCCTTCAAAGAATCAGGTCTAGGCCAATCCAAAATGGCAGAAAGTTTAGTAGGGTCCATTTCGAATCCAGATGCCGATATTACATAACCCAGAAAGGGTATGATTTTTTGATGGAAAGAACATTTCTCCAGTTTAGCAAACAGATGGAATTCTCTTAGACGTTGAAGTACTTTCTTGACGTGGTGCACATGATCTTGGTGGTTCTGAGAAAAAATTAAGATGTCGTCCAGGTATATGATAACAAAAATATTCAAAAAATCACGAAAGATCTCATTTACAAAATGCTGGAAAACCGCCGGAGCATTGCATAGCCCAAAGGGCATGACCAAATATTCATAATGCCCAAATCGAGTGTTAAAGGCAGTCTTCCACTCATCTCCTTTGCGTATACGGATCAAGTTGTATGCACCACGTAGGTCGAGTTTGGTGAAAATGGTGGCTCCCTGAAGATAAGTAAAAAGTTCAGGAATAAGGGGCAGAGGATAACTGTTCTTGATGGTAATCTGATTCAATCCACGATAATCAATACAGGGTCTTAATCCGCCATCCTTTTTTCCCACAAAAAAGAAACCAGCCCCTACAGGGGAAGAGGAGGGTCGAATAAATCCTCTAGCCAGATTGTCTTTTATATATTCTTCCAGAGCCATGTTTTCTGGTTTAGAAAGTGGATATGTTTTGCCTCGAGGATAGGCAGCCCCAGGAAGGAGGTCAATGGGACAATCAAAAGGGCGATGAGGAGGAAGACGTTCCGCTTCTTTTTGGGAGAAGACATCCACAAAGTCATGGTAATGCATAGGTAAGGATTCCGGAGTTTCAACTGTGAGAGCAATAGTGAGTGGTAACTTAGTAATCTCTTGAAGACATTTAGTCTGGCATGTAGATCCCCAGGAAGTGAGTTCACCGAAAGTCCAAGAAAAAATGGGATTGTGAATCTGGAGCCAGGGTAATCCCAAGATAATGGGAAATTGCGGAGTGGGAATGACATCGAAACAAATTGTCTCAGAATGAAGTATTCCTACGGTGAGGATTAAGGGTTGAGTAGAAAACTGAATGTATCCAGAACCCAAAGGATCTCCACTGACCGTAGAGACTGAAATGGAATACTCCTTCTTTAGTAAGGGTATAGAATGAGTAGAAACAAATGTAGAGTCAATGAACACACCTCCAGCACCAGAATCAATTAGGGCTTGGGTATAGATCTTCTTTTGTCCAATTAGAAGAGTTACTGGAACAAAGAGTTTCTTGTATAGGGAATGACCACTATTTTGGCTTAACTCAGTTCCCTGGACTAGAGTTAAGCCCTGGCTTTTACTGGCCTAGTAGGACAATCCCTTAATAAATGTCCTTTAAGGCCACAGTACAGACATAAGCCAAGAGTCCGTCTTCTTAAGCGTTCAGTCTCAGTTAATTTTATACTTCCTACTTCCATGGGTTCAGCCTGATCAGTAGTAGGAGAGGCTGGAGTGACTGGACTAGAAAAACGAGGAGCTAAACGAAAAGGAGTTCGAGTGGCAGTCCTCTGTGTTCTATCCTTTTCTTGTTGGCGTTCACGAAACCTGGCGTCGAGACAGATACAGAGATTTATTAAGGCTTCTAAGGACTCTGGAAGTTCACGATACACCAATTCATCCTTGAGACGCTCAGAAAGTCCTTTACGGAAAGCGGCTCTGAGTGCTCCCTGATTCCAAGTGGTTTCAGAGGCAAGGGTGCGGAACTCAATTGCATATTGAGAGACTGGTTGATTTCCTTGACGTAAATCCAGGAGAGTTGCTTCAGCAGCGGATGACCTTCCAGGTTTATCGAATACGTTTGAGAATGTAGATAGAAATGTATCAACATCCAACAGTATAGGATCATTCTTTTCTAGCAAAGGTGACACCCAAGCCAAGGCTTTTCCTTTCATTAAGGAAATAAGAAACGTGATTCTAGAAGAGGCAGTAGCAAAGAGAGTAGGGCTATTTCGGAAATGAAGACGGCATTGATTCAAAAAGCCTCTACATTCTTCAGGATTCCCATCATATTTATCCGGAAGAGGAATCCTGGGACTTAGTTGTACCTGAGACTGATTGTTAGGAATCGGAGGAGGTAATGCCTCAATCGGATTTGGATTGGGATTAGGATTGGGAGGTGCGGTAGCAACCAAATTTTGTAATAGAGCAGTAATTTGATCAAGTTTAGTGTCCAGAGACTGCAAGTGAGTGGCATGAGAACCCAAGAGCTGTCCCTGGTGAGCCACGGCCATAGATAATTCAGTGGGGTCCATTTTTATGGCCCGTTTGTAATGTCAGCCGCTCTGGAATCAATCCGGGATGTAACCCAACTGCTAGCGTGAATTGAAAGCACACGCTAGCACACTGAGAAATATCCAGGACGTGACCCACTCAGGAAGCAGATTAGAAGATAACAAAAATGAATATTGTTCCAGAATGCAGGAAAGCCACAAAGGATAAAACGTCCCTTTAAGTAGTACAAAGAACAAAAAGGAAATGCTCTTACTTTGAAGCTTCTGAAAAAGGTCCTCTTTAGCAGGCTTGTAAAACAAAGGAAAAGTTCTCTTTTGCAGCTTGTAAAAGTATAATGTCCCTTAAAGCAGGTTTATAACAAACAGAAAGGCAAAGTTCTCTTTTGCAGCTTGTAAAAGTAAATGTCCCTTTTAAGCAGGTGTATAACAAACAGAAAGGCAAAGTTCTCTTTTGCAGCTTGTAAAAGTATAATGTCCCTTTAAGCAGGTTTATAACAAACAGAAAGGCAAAGTTCTCTTTTGCAGCTTGTAAAAGTAAATGTCCCTTTTAAGCAGGTGTATAACAAACAGAAAGGCAAAGTTCTCTTTTGCAGCTTGTAAAAGTAAATGTCCCTTTTAAGCAGGTGTATAACAAACAGAAAGGCAAAGTTCTCTTTTGCAGCTTGTAAAAGTAAAATGTCCCTTTAAGCAGGTCTTGTTTAACAAAGAATAGGTTTAAAGGTAAAGGCCAAAGCAAGGTCAGGCAGGCAGAAGTCGGCATCCAAATATCAGCAAAAGGTATAGGCAAAAGACAGGGTCAGGCAAGCAGAAGTCGGCATCCAAGTGTCAGCAAAAGGGTAATAGCTACAGGCAAGGTCAGGCAGGCAGAAGTCAATGTCCAAATATCAGCAAGTAGGGATTAGGCAAGAGGCTTGGTCAGGCAGGCAGAAGTCGGTACACAGAAGAATAAAACTGATATGGTACTCACAATCCAGGGAAACAAACAAACGGGCCCAGATTCAGATCTCCCGCCGAGATTTAAAGGGCAGGAGCGTAACCGTCATCAGAGGGGTGTGAGAGAAAGCGTCATGTTGCTAAGCAACATGACGTCAGAGACACAGAGGAGTTCCGGGAGCCGCGGCGACACGGCGATGAACGGAAGCGCTCATGACATTAGTTATCCAGTAAAGATGGTTAAGGGAGCATTTTGTTGGAGAGGAGACAGTGTCCCTTGCTTTATGTGATCTACCAGGCTTGGGTCTTTGCTTGGTTTGTCCCAAATGTAAGAAGAAGCAGCATATCTAAAATGGGGATGGGGGGCGCAATACTTGCCTTGCCCTGGGCACTGACAACCCAGGCAAGCCACTGGCTTAGAGTGTCACAGAAAATAAGACTTACTTACCCCAGGACACTCATCTACATGTAGTAGAAAGCCAAACCAGTACTGAAACGAGAATCAGTAGAGGTAATGGTATATATAAGAGTATATCGTCGATCTGAAAAGGGAGGTAAGAGATGAATCTCTACGACCGATAACAGAGAACCTATGAAATAGACCCCGTAGAAGGAGATCATTGAATTCAAATAGGCAATACTCTCCTCACATCCCTCTGACATTCACTGCACGCTGAGAGGAAAACCGGGCTCCAACCTGCTGCGGAGCGCATATCAACGTAGAATCTAGCACAAACTTACTTCACCACCTCCATAGGAGGCAAAGTTTGTAAAACTGATTTGTGGGTGTGGTGAGGGGTGTATTTATAGGCATTTTGAGGTTTGGGAAACTTTGCCCCTCCTGGTAGGAATGTATATCCCATACGTCACTAGCTCATGGACTCTTGCTAATTACATGAAAGAAATATCTCACTGCTTGTAGACCCATCTTGTGGGGTATTGAGCTGTAAAGTGATACAACATCTAGTGTCACCCATTTACTGTTTTCAGTCCATGCAACACTGCTCAATTTTTGTATCAGTTGTGTTTAGTCCCTGAGATAACTAGTTAAATCTAGGACATATATAAACATATATAAACATAAATACACATGTATACACATATATACATATGTATATATACATACATACATACATACACATGTACTGTATATGTATGTATATATGCAATATAGCTGTTTCCATTCAAATACCTTGTTATATACCATATACATTTTTACCCTTATAACTTTTTAAAATATTTATTTGAATAATTTTTATTAGTGTATATATATGAGTGTAAAACTGTATTTTAATATATTTATGTAGTTTTTAATACGACTTTTTTAACTCTAACTCTTTTCTCGAGGTCAGTCGCTCCTGCAGTTTGGTTTACTTTCAACGTGTAATACGCACGCAAGTTAATGCGGGCATGATATTTAAACATTGCATCACTTGTAATCTAGCCCTAAATCAGGAAAAAATACTCCCCCTATGAAAGAGTTCACTGTAACATATGCACAAAAGAATCTTTGAAAAGGTAAAATAAAAATGAAGGATAAACTCCAGACAACTTTGTCAGCTTTGAAATGACTAGAAATGACTGTGAGACTAGATACTTCACAAGGCAATAGAGTGTGTTTATGAAAACGTATGCTAGGCCAAGGTGTAAGTGAAAAATACCGACCACGCCTCTAGAACACCCCAAAATGGACAGGGGCTGAACAACCATTGGTGCAGCAGGTGCAGTGGTACCAGGGCCCAAGTGCTGGAGGGGCGCCCATAGCAGCCAGTTTATACAGAGGCGTGCACAGAATGTGTTCAATCCTAATAAAGGGGAGCCTTTTATTAGTGTGTGTTGCAGGTCCATTTATCTATCTACAGTATCTATCTATCCTTCATCCAGCTACCATCTAATGTCACGTGAATGGACACTTTTTTTCCGTCTAATAGATTTGTTTCGGATTTTTAAAACATTCTGTTCAGCTGAAATTCATCAATGCAGGCATTCGGTACAGACAAATAATGGATTTGAATTCATTACTGTTATTTGCAGTGTGAACAGCTAATATAGACGATATTAACACAAATCTTACAGTATAGTATTTGAATAATTAAAATAGCATCAATGTTAAAAGAACACACAACTCCTGTATGACTAAAATTCAGCATTTAGTGCCTGACTGGCTGTCCCTAATATCAGTCATTAGTAATACTATAGCAGAATTGGACATGGGACGATGGACAAATGAAAAGGAGCTTATTAGCCAAACAATTTAACTTCTTTCCTACATTCCTGCACATTTTTTTTTGGTATTCCGATGTATGTAATAAATGACTCAATGAATTAGAAAAATTCTGATGAATTTGCTTTCATCTGAAGCATGAATGCACATCTCTACTGTCTATACTCGAAATCATTCGAAAAGAAAAAAAGATATACATTTCATTTTAACAAAACAAATAAAGCCAATGGCCTCTAGCTATGAAGCTCCATATTTCCCTGCATTCGCCGGCCCAATACGCTCGCCTAACATCGCCGCTGCAGACCTGAATACATTCGCCAAAGTTATCAAAAAAACTGTCAAGAAGCCGCGCACCAAGTATGGTGCAATGAGCAGCGGACTGTTGTTAACTGACAGTCATCGATCTCGCTGCTCATCGGCTTCTTCGCAGCATTCTTGCTAGCCTGTCACTAAGCACCCACACTAAACTATACTGTTTTACCCCCTAAACCGCCGCTCCCGGAGCCCCCCGCACCTAAATAAAGTTATTACCCCCTAAACTGCCGCTCCTGGACCCCTCCGCAACTATAATAAATATATTAACCCCTAAACCGCCGCTCCCGGACCACGCCGCAACCTACATTATACCTATTAACCCCTAATTTGCCCCCCTACACCGCCGCCACCTACTTATACTTATTAACCCCTAAACCGCCACAGCTGGACGCCTCCGCAACTATAATAAATATATTAAACCCTAAACCGCCCTTCCCGGACCCCGCCGCAACCTACATTATACCTATTAACCCCTAATCTGCCCCCTACACCGCTGACACCTACTTATACTTATTAACCCCTAAACCGCCGCTCCCGGACCCCGCTGCAACTATAATAAATATATGAACTCCTAAACCGCCGCTCCCAGACCCCGCCGCAACTATAATAAATATATGAACCCCTAAACCACCGCTCCCGGATCCCGCCGCCACCTACATTATACCTATTAACCCCTATCCTGCTGATCCCGGACCCCACCACAAATAAATTAATTGTTTAACCCCTAAACCGCCGCACCCGGACCCTGCCCCCACCTACATTACATTTATTAACCCCTATCCTGCCCCCCCTATACTGCCGCCACCTACAGTACATTGATTAACCCCTAATCTCCCCCCCCCTACACTGCCGCCAATATATTAAATGAATTAAACCCAAAACCTAAGTCTAACCCTAAACCTAACACCCCCTAACTTAAATATTATTTAAATTAATCTAAATAAATATTCCTATAATTAAATAAATTATTCCTATTTAAAACTAAATACTTACCTATAAAATAAACCCTAAGATAGCTACAATATAATTAATAATTACATTGTAGCTATTGTAGGGTTTATTTTTATTTTACAGGCAACTTTGTATTTATTTTAACTAGGTACAAGAGCTATTAAATAATTAATAACTATTTAATAGCTACCTAGCTAAAATAACTACAAATTACCTGTAAAATAAATCCTAACCTAAGTTACAAATACACCTAACACTACACTATCAATAAATTAATTAAATAAATTAACTACAATTATCTATAATAAAATACAATGAAATAAACTAATAGACTTAGGTTTTGGGGTTAATTCATTTAATATATTGGTCGCGGTGTAGGGGGGTAGATTAGGGGTTAATTAATGTACTGTAGGTGGCGGCGGTGTAGGGGGGCAGGATAGGGGTTAATAAATGTAATGTAGGTGGCGACATGGGTCCAGGTGCGGCGGTTTAGGGGTTAAACAATTAATTTATTTGCGGCGGGGTCCGGGATCGGCAGGATAGGGGTTAATAACTTTATGTAGGTGGCAGCGGTATAGGGGGCGGCAGATTAGGGGTTAATAGGTATAATGTAGATGGCGGCGAGGTCCGGGGGCGGCAGTTTAGGGGTTCATATATTTATTTAGTTGCGGCGGGGTCCGGGAGTGGCGGTTTAGGGGTTTAGGGAATTTTATTATTTTGGGGGGCTTTTTTATTTTATTAGGGGGCTTAGATTAGGTGTAATTAGATTAAACTTCTTCTTTAGTGTTTGTTTTTTTGTAATATAGTTTAGTTTATTTAATTGTATTTTATTATAGATAATTGTAGTTAATTTATTTAATTAATTTAATGATAGTTTAGTGTTAGGTGTATTTGTAACTTAGGTTAGGATTTATTTTACAGGTAAATTTGTAGTTATTTTAGCTAGGTAGCTATTAAATAGGTATTAACTATTTAATAGCTCTTGTACCTAGTTAAAATAAATACAAATTTGCCTGTAAAATAAAAATAAACCCTAAAATAGCTATAATGTAATTATTAATTATATTGTAGCTATCTTAGGGTTTATTTTATAGGTAAGTATTTAGTTTTAAATAGGAATAATTTATTTAATTATAGGAATATTTATTTAAATTAATTTAAATAATATTTAAGTTAGGGGGGTGTTAGGGTTAGGTTTTGGGGTTAATTCATTTAATATATTGGCGGCGGTGTAGGGGGGGTAGATTAGGGGTTAATTAATGTACTGTAGGTGGCGGCGGTGTAGGGGGACAGGATAGGGGTTAATAAATGTAATGTAGGTGGCGGCGGGGTCCGGGTGTGGCGGTTTAGGGGTTAAACAATTAATTAATTTGCGGCGGGGGTTAATAACTTTATGTAGGTGGCAGCGGTATAGGGGGTGGCAGATTAGGGGTTAATAGGGGTTAATGTGGCGGCGAGGTCTGGGGGCGGCGGTTTAGGGGTTCATATATTTATTTAGTTGCGGCGGGGTCTGGGAGCAGCGGTTTAGGGGTTAATAAGTATAAAGTAGGCGGCGACGGTGTAGGGGGGACAGATTAAGGGTGTTTAGACTCGGGGTACATGTTAGGGTGTTAGGTGCAGACACTTCCCATAGAAATCAATGGGATATTGGGCAGCAGAGAACATGAGCTCTCGCTGCTGTCAGACTCCCATTGATTCCTCCAGGGCGACGGATTGAAAACCAGGTACGATGGGCCGGAATGGTGGCGAGTGTACCTGCTAGTTCTTTGATAACTAGCAAAAGTAGTCAGATTGTGCCGAACTTGAGTTCGGAAAATCTGTAGTGACGTAACCATCGATCTGTGTCAGACTGAGTCCGGCGGATCGTATGTTACGTCACTATATTCTACTTTTGCCGGGCTGTAGAGCTTGATAACTATGGCAAATCAGCCTCGCCACAAATACGCTGTGGAATTTCAGAGTATTTGCGGTTGACGGCTTTATAACTAGAGGCCAATGAATGTACAAATAAAATTTAAAGAAAATGAAAAAATACTGAGGAAATTCATCAGCATTCATTAGTTTTCTTTAACTTACCTTTAAGAGGTTAAGTACTTACCGTTAACGTGCTGAGGAGCTACACTAATCTGCTACTCTTCTTCACAGAGCCATGGCTACGCTAATAGGAGCTTTAACACATCTCAGGGCCTGCACTAAAGGACTGGGCTCTGTGAAGAAGAGGAGCAGGTTAGCCCGGCTCTTCAGCTTGATAAAGGTATAAAGCTTCAGGTGAAATTTGTCACCTGTATCTTTGGAACATTTACATTTGTTTAATGAAAATGAAACAAATGCCGAATAGTTCAGCCAACGAATATTCAGGGAAATAATATTTTGGCAATGAACATCTCTTATTATTACTATTGCTTACTACAGAGTTACCTTTTGCTCCATGGTCCCCTGATGAGTAGGTTTGCTATTTCCCTTGGAGATACCTCTCGTTTGATCAAGCAAGACTACTTTACAATAAAAAATCAGACCTGAATATTTTGCAATTATAAATATTCGCAAAAACCATTTTTTTTTGCTGTGGTTGTATTTTCTGTTTTTTCACATTGGTTGCAGTTCTTGTTTGATTTGTGATATATCATGATCAGGGCACTTCATGCAACTACGGATGCTAATGAAAAGATTGCCCACTAATTATATGTAGTGATGTCGCAAACCTAAAATTTTCAGTTCGCGAACGGCGGACTCGATCTTCAGGTATTGCGCGAACCCGCGAACCGCCATTGAATTCAATAGGCAGGCGAACTTTAAAACCTACAAGGACTCTTTCTGGCCACAATAGTGATGGAAAAGTTGTTTCAATGGTACTAACACCTGGACTGTCGCATGCTGGAGGGGGATCCCTGGCAAAACTCCCATGGAAAATTACATAGTTTATGCAGAGTCTGCTTTTAAGCCATAATGGGCCTAAATCAACTAACATTCCCAAAGTGGCTGTCTCAAAACATCCTGGACAGAAGATAGATTGATAGATAGGATAGATAGATAGATATACATATATTGATAGTTAGATAGAATCGATAGAAGAGAAATAGATAGATTTGTTAGATATATAATGACCCTAATAAAGTCTAATAATTAAACATGCGTTCTTGGACCCAACTAGCTTGTGTTAATTAGTACTTTTCTTAGCACTTTAATCCCTGTCCTCCCCCCTATCGGGGGTGTTCTATATGGCCTGCCTGATTACCCTGAAAAAATATAATAATAAGACATGCGGTCTGGTACCTATTTTAACTAGGTTGTGTTTTAAGTACTACTATTCTTAGCACTTTAATCTCTGTAACTCCCCCTATTTGGTGAGGTCTATACAGCCTGGATGATTACCTATACAAAATATAATAATAAGACATCTGCTCTTGGTCTGCGACCCATGGTAACTATGTTGTGTTAATTAGTAATGTCCTTCGCATTTTAATAGCTGTTACTCATACTCACCCTATCGGTGGAGTTCTATATGGCCTGCATGATTACCCTTACAAAATATAATAACCAAACATATGCTCTGGGACCTATGGTAAGTAGGTTGTGTTAAGTAGTACTGTTCTTTGCAGTTTAAAACCTGTTACAGCACCAAATGGTGGCAGGTCTATCTGGCCTTCTTGATTAACTGCACCCAAACCCAAAAAAAAGCAGAGTGGTCTTAGACTAACACCCATGGCTAACTCGGTTGTTTCAATTAGTACTATTCTTAGCACTTTCATCCCTGTTATGGGTGGTCTACATGGCCATCATGATTAGCCGAACAAAATACTACAATCCAACCTTTGCTCAGTCTTCATAGGCCCTTCATTGGCTGTATTTTGGTAATACTGTTCTTATTAGTTTAATACCTGATACAACACCGAATGGTGGCAGCTCTATATGGCCTGCATGATTAGCCGCACCCAAAGTAAAAAAAAAGCCAAGCGGTCTTGGACTAACACCCATGGCTAACTCGGTTGTTTCAAGTTGTACTATTCTTAGCACTTTCATCTCATTCCTGTTACTTCCAGGCCTCTCGGTGGTGGTCTACATGGCCATCATGATTAGCCTAACCAAATACTACAATCCAACCTTGTCTTAGTCTTCCTAAGGCCTTTCATTGGCTGTATTTTGGTACTACTGTTCTTATTAGTTTAATAGCTGATACGACACCGAATGGTGGCAGCTCTATATGGCCTGCATGAATAGCCGCACCCAAAGCCAAAAAAAAGCCAAGCGGTTTTGCACTAACACCCATGGCTAACTCTGTTGTTTCAAGTTCTACTATTCTTAGGTCTTTCATCTCATCCCTGTTACTTCCAGGACTCTCAGTGGTGGTGGTCTACATGGCCATCATGATTACCCTCAGCAAAATATAACAACAATACGTGCGTGCAGGGAACCATGGTAAGTTTACTTCCTTTCGCAAAATTGAGTATAACAGTTGCAGGCAGAGGTTCTGACCCTGCATTATGGCTGCACCTCTCCCTAAAAGAGGCATGCGTTACAGAGTCTGTGGGCATGTATGCAAAGAGCTGGCCTGCCTAAAAAGAGGAGCAACGCTATACAGGTTGTTCTCCTTCAGCCGTTTTATACGCTGTCCCACGGCCATGACCCTCAACAACCACAACAGAATGAAACACCACATATGCCATCCTTTTGAACAACAGAGTACAGGTATGGCATTGATTTTAGTTACACAGCGATATTTATTATGAGCCGTGATATTGAAAACAAAAACATGATTGGACACCAAGTACAGTACAGGTCGTTCTCCTTCGGCCTTTTTAGAATAGTGTTCCGGACCCCCAACAAAAACAACAGCAGGAAAGAGGACATATGGCATCCTTTTGAACAATAGATGACAGGTAAGGCATAGATTTTACAAAGCCATAGATAATTTTTTTGCAACTTTGAAATAAAAAAAACATTGATTGGACACCCAGAACACTTCTTTATCCTTAGGCCTTTTTATAAGAGGCTCCCAGAGCCTCAACTGAAACAACAGCATGAAAGAGGACATATGGAATCCTTGTGAACAATTGATTACAGTTAAGGCATTGATTTTAGAATCCCAGAGATCATTTATATGACCCGGGAAATAGAAAAAAAAATTGATTAGACACCCAGTACACTTATTTATCCTCAGGCCTTTTTAATAAGAGGGTCCCGGAGCCTCAACCGAAACAACAGCATGAAAGAGGACATATGTCATCCTTTTGAATAATAGATTACAGGAAAGGCATTGATTTTAGAATCACAGAGATCATTTATATGACCCAAGAAATAGAAAAAAACATTGATTAGACACCCAGTACACTAATTTATTCTCAGCCCTTTTCAATAAGAGGGTCCAGGAGCCTCAACCGAAACAACAGCATGAAAGAGGACATATGTCATCCTTTTGAATAATAGATTACAGGAAAGGCATTGATTTTAGAACCCCAGAGATCATTAGTTGCAACCGTGAAATGACCCGGGAAATACAAAAAAACATTGATTAGACACCCAGTACACTTCTTTATCCTTAGGCCTTTTTAGCAGAGGCTCCAGGACCCTCCACAAAACCAGCAGCATGAAAGAGGACATATGGCATCCTTTTGAAAATTAGATTACATGAGAGGCATTGATTTTAGAAACACAGAGATCATTAGTTGCAACCGTGAAATCTAAAAAAACATAGATTATACACCCAGTACACTTCTTTATCCTTAGGCCTTTTTAGAAGAGGCTCCCGGAGCCTCAACAGAAACAACAGCATGAAAGAGGACATATGGCATCCTTGTGACTAATAGATTACAGGAAAGGCATTGATTTTAGAAACCCTGGGATAATTTGTTGCAATCGTGAAATCTAAAAAAAGATTGATTAGACACCCAGTACACTTATTTATCCCTAGGTCTTTTTTTAGCAGAGGCTCCAAGACCCTCCACAAAACCAGCAGCAGGAAAGAGGACATATGTCATCCTTTTGAAAATTAGATTACAGGAAAGGCATTGATTTTAGAAACACAGAGATCATTAGTTGCAACCGTGAAATCTAAAAGAACATAGATTATACACCCAGTACCCTTCTTTATCCTTAGGCCTTTTTATCAGAGGCTCCCGGAGCCTCAACAGAAACAACAGCATGAAAGAGGACATATGGCATTCTTGTGACTAATCAATTACAGGAAAGGCATTGATTTTAGAAACCCTGGGATAATGTGTTGCAACCGTGAAATCTAAAAAAAGATTGATTAGACACCCAGTACACTTATTTATCCTTAGGCCTTTTTTTAGCAGAGGCTACAGGACCCTACACAACAGCAGGAAAGAGGACATATGGCATCCTTTTGAAAATTAGATTACAGGAAAGGCATTGATTTTAGAAACCCGGAGATAATTTGTTGCAACCGGGAATTTGAATCAAACAAATGATTCGATGGACACCCAGTACACTTCTTTCTCCTTCGGCCTTTTTATAAGAGGGTCCAGGACCCTCAAAAAAAGACTAGCAGGAAAGAGGACGTATGGCATCCTTTTGAACAGTAGAGTACAGGTACAGCATTGATTTTACAAACCCAGAGATAATTTTTGGCAAATGTGAAATAGAAAAAAAAATTGAGTGGATACCCAGTACACCTCTTTCTCCTTAGTCCTTTTTATAAGAGGGTCCAGGACCCTCAAACAAAATACCAGCAGGAAAGAGAACATATGGCATACTTTTGAACAATAGAGTACTGGTACGGCATTGATTTTAGAAACCCACAGATAATTTTTTTGAAAAGTGAAATAGCCCCAAAAACCATGCTTGGACTCCCACTCCAGGTCTTTCTCCTTCAGCTTTTTTATAAGAGGGTCCAGCACCCTCAACAGAAACTACTGCAGGAAACACCACCACATTTGCCATCCTTTTGCACAAGCGAGTACAGGTATGGCATCCATTTTAGAAACCCAGAGATAATTGAGAGGAACCAGGAACATTTTTCTAAAAATTTGATGGGCCACCCATTACAGGTCGTTCTCCTTCAGCCTTTTTATACCATGGGCCACGACCTGCAACAGGCACAACAGCATGAAACACCACATATGCCACCCTTTTGCACAATAGAGTACAGGTATGGCATAGATGGAACACGGAGATAATTTAGAGCAACCAAGAGACGGATAAAGAAGCTTGGTCGGTCCTCCTCCTTCAAATTTGTGGCATTTTGCGTTCAATTTAATGGTCCACCAGATATGAGTGGTTTGCTAATGCTAAGTTGTACAATTCGTAACAGTTTAATCACTATTGTTATGTGCCTTATTTATTTTTTTGAGTTTTGTACCCACAGAGCTGCAGTAGAGGCCAGAAAAATTAGGAATGTACAAATGACTGAAAAAATTGGGTATTGTTGTAGCAACTGCTGTAGCAGCGGCCAGAAAAATTGATGTTTGTAAAAAATTTAAAAAGTGCCCTAAAAGCTTGTGGCTTGAACACTAGTTGTTGGCGGATAAGTCAAGCAAGTCCTCCGGCTTTATAACCAAAAAAAAAGGCCAACCTGTGTACCAGTTGTAGCCCAAGCCAGCTCATCTCATCATCAGGCCTTTTTTATTCAAATGTATCACCCTTCGGGATCCAGCCCTCATTCATTTTTATAAAAGTGAGATAGTCAAGGCTTTTTTCACCTAGGCGACTTCTCTTCTCAGTGACAAAACCTCCTGCTGCACTGAAAGTCCTTTCGGACAGGACACTTGAAGCGGGGCAGGCCAGAAGTTCCATTGCAAATTGGGATAGCTAAGGCCACAAGTCCAGCTTGCACACCCAGTAGTCAAGGGGTCCATCGCTCCTGAGAGTGTCGAGATCTGCAGTTAAAGCTAGGTAGTCTGCTACCTGTCAGTTGAGTCTTTCTCTAAGGCTGGATCCCGAAAGGCTCTGATGGTGCATGGGAGATAAAAAGGTATGCATGTCCTCCATCAACAAGACGTCAGGAAAGCATCCGGTCCTTGCCGCCATGGTCGTGGGAGGAGGAGTAGGAGGATTAATTTCATCTCTTCCCCTGTTACATTCCCGTGGTGCTGTGACATCACCCTTATATGCTGTGTAAAGCATAGTTTTTAATTTATTATGAAAATGCTCCATCCTTTCTGATTTGCGGGAATTTGGTAACATTTCAGGCACTTTATGCTTATACCGGGGGTCGAGGAGCGTGGACACCCAGTACAGGTCGTTCTCCTTCAGCTTTTTTATACGAGGGTCCCTCAACAGGCACGACAGCATGAAAGAACCCATTTGAACAAGGTTGGATGCTGAGCTAAGCATGTCCCGTTCCTCCTCCTCACTGATCTCACTGATGGTATCTTCTTCCCCCCAGCCACGTACAACACCACGGGTACCAGAGAGGTGACAACAACGAGCACCCTGGGATGCCTGTTGTGCTCGGTCTTCCTCCTCCTCCTCCTGCCGCAGGTCCAGCAAGCGATGCTGATTTGGCTGTTTGTGGGGGTGATGGACACCACAACTCTCCCGCTTCCTCTTCACGCTCATCTACTGCCTGATCCAGCACTCTTCACAGGGCACGCTCCAGGAAGAAAACAAATGGTATGATGCCACTGATGGTGCCTTCGGTGCGACTGACAAGGTTTGTCACCTCCTCAAAAGGACGCATGAGCCTACAGGAATTGCGAATGAGCGTCCAGTAATTTGGAAAAAATATCCCCAGCTCCCCAGTCATACAAATACTCATTAACAGCTTTTTCTTGTTGGAGCAGGCGGTCAAACATTAGAAGTGTTGAATTCCACCGTGTCAGGCTGTCGCAAATCAAGCGCCTCACTGGCAGGTTGTTTCGACGCTGGATATCGGACAAGTGCGCCATGGCCGTGTAGGAACGCCTGAAATGGCCACACACCTTCCTGGCCTGCTTCAGGACGTCCTGTAAGCCTGGGTACTTATGGACAAATCGTTGTACAATTAGATTACACACATGTGCCATGCACGGCACATGTGTCAACTTGCCCAATTTCAATGCCGCCACCAAATTACTTCTATTGTCAGAAACAACCTTGCCAATCTCCAGTTGGTGCGGAGTCAGCCACTGATCCACCTGTGCGTTCAGGGCGGTCAGGAGGGCTGGTGCGGTGTGACTCTCCGCTTTCAGGCAAGTCAACCCCAAGACGGCATGACACTGCCGTACACGGGATGTAGCATAGTACCTGGGGAGCTGGGGGGTGCCATAGATGTGGAGCAAGACGCAGAAGTTGAAGAGGACTCAGCCGAGGAAGAGGTTATGGAAGAGGATGGAGTAGGAGGAGTAGAGGAGGTAGCAGCAGGCCTGCCTGCAAGTCGTGGCGGTGTCACCAACTCTTCTGCAGAGCCACGCATTCCATGCTTGTCAGAAGTCAGCAGGTTTACCCAATGCGCAGTGTAGGTGATATACCTGCCCTGACCATGCTTTGCAGACCAGCTATCCGTGGTCATATGGACCCTTGCCCCAACGCTGTGTGCCAGACATGCCATAACTTCCTTTCTCACAACAGAGTACAGGTTTGGGATTGCCTTTTGTGAAAATAAATTTCTGCCAGGTACCTTCCACTGCGGTGTCCCAATAGATACAAATTTTTTGAAAGCATCAGACTCCACCAGCTTGTATGGTAAAAGCTGGCGGGCTAAGAGTTCAGGCAAGCCAGCTGTCAGACGCCGGGCAAGGGGGTGACTTTGAGAAATTGGCTTCTTACGCTCAAACATGTCCTTGACAGACACCTGACTGTGAGCAGATGACCAGGAACTGCTACGTAAGAGAGACTGAGTAGAGTATGGTTGAGAGGGGGCAAGGAGGACAGCACTGGTTGATGTGGCTGAAGATGCTGGAGCAGGAGGAGGAGGGCGGCTTTCACTTTGTGTGCTGCTTCTACTCATGTGTTCTTCCCATCGGCCTTTGTGATGGGAGACCATGTGCCTTCGCAAAGCAGTTGTACCTAGGTGGCTGTTGGACTTCCCACAACTCAGTTTCTTTTGGCTCAGGTTGCAAATGGCATCGCCATGATGAATAGCTATTTTACCTGGTTAAAATAATTACAAAGTTGCCTGTAAAATAAATATTAATCCTAAAATAGCTACAATATAATTATAATTTATATTGTAGCTATATTAGGGTTTATTTTACAGGTAAGTATTTAGCTTTAAATAGGAATAATTTATTTAATAAGAGTTAATTTATTTAGTTAGATTTAAATTATATTTAACTTAGGGGGGTGTTAGTGTTAGGGTTAGACTTAGCTTTAGGGGTTAAAAAATTTATTATAGTAGCGGTGAGCTCCGGTCGGAAGATTAGGGGTTAATGCTTGAAGTTAGGTGTTAGGGAGGGCAGATTAGGGGTTAATACTATTTATTATAGGGTTATTGAGGCGGGAGTGAGGCGGATTAGGGGTTAATAACTTTATTATAATAGCGTCGGCATATTAGGGGTTAATAAGTGTAGGCAGGTGGAGGTGACGTTAAGGGGGGCAGATTAGGGGTTAATAAATATAATATAGGGGTTGGCGGTGTTAGGGGCAGCAGATTAGGGGTACATAAGTATAACGTAGCTTGCGGCGGCGTGCGGACGGCAGATTAGGGGTTAAAAAATTTAATTAGAGTGGCGGCGATGTGGGGGACCTCGGTTTAGGGGTACATAGGTAGTTTATGGGTGTTAGTGTACTTTAGAGCACAGTAGTTAAGAGCTTTATAAAACGGCGTTAGCTCAAAAAGCTCTTAACTACTGACTTTTTTCTGCGGCTGGAGTTTTGTCGTTAGATTTCTAACGCTCACTTCAGCCAAGACTCTAAATACCGGCGTTAGAAAGATCCCATTGAAAAGATAGGATACGCAAATGGCGTAGGGGGATCTGTGGTATGGAAAAGTCGCGGCTGCAAAGTGAGCGTTAGACACTTTCCTGACTGACTCCAAATACCAGAGGGTGGTAAAAACCAGCGTTAGGAGCCTCTAACGCTGGTTTTGACGGCTACCGCCCAACTCTAAATCTAGCCGTTAATGTTTTAAAATATTACAAGTACTGTGGCAGCAAATATGATTGTTTGGCACTAGTTGGCAAATGGGCCTGTCTGGCACACACGCTGGGAGAAAGGAAACTGCAATTCAATGGCACTAGGAGACTAAAGAATCACAGTCAAAACAGTTATGATTAACAAAAATTCCAATCCTGTTACAATAAATATGAGTGGTGGCACTAATTGGCTAGTTGGGACTGGCACACAGGCAGGCAGGCAGGGGGAAAATGCAATTCAAGGGCACTAGTAGACTGCAGATTGACAGTCAAAACAGTGATGGTTGACAAATTTTGCAATACTGTTAAAGGGATACTAAACCCAATTTTTTTTTATTTCATAATTCAGATAGAGCATGAGATTTTAAGCACCTTTCTAATTTACTCCTATTATCAATTTTTCTTTGTTCTCATGCTATCTTGATTTGAAAAAGCAGTACTGTAAGCTTTAGAGCCAGATCATTTTTTGTTCAGCACATGGGTAGCACTTGCTGATTTGTGGCTAAATGTAGCAAACCAATCAGCAGCTCTACCAAGGTGCTGAACTAAAAAATGGGCCGGCTCCTAACCTTTGATTACTGCTTTTTCAAATCAAGATAACATGAGAACAAAGAAAAATTGATAATAGGAGTAAATTAGAAAGTTGCTTAAAATTGCATGCTCTATCTGAATCATGAAAGAAAAAATGAGGGGTTAGTATCCCTTTAAAAGAAATATGATTGCTGGCACTAATTGGATAGTTGGGCCTGGCACACAGGCTGGCAGGCAGTAGAAAAGTGCAATTCAATGGCACGAGCAAACTGAGGATTAAAATCAACAATCAAAATTTTTTTAATATTAATTAGTAACTATACTGTAGACAACAATTATGATTGGTGTAAATAGTTGGCAAGAGGGCCTTGCACAAAAGGCTGGCAGGCAGGAGGTAAATGCAATTCAAGGACACAAGGAGACTGATTACTGACAGTCAAAACAGTGATGATTGACAATTTTTGCAATACTGTTAAAAGAAATATGATTGCTGGCAATAATTGGCTAGGTGGGCCGGGCACACAGCAGGCTGCAAGGCAGGAGGAAAGTGCAATTCACTGGCACCAGCAAACTGAGGATTCACAAAAATTATTAACAAAAATTTTAATTTTTAATTACTAAGAATAGTGTGACAACAAATATGATTGGTGTAAATATTTTTCAAGTAGGCCTGGCATACAGGCTTGGAAGGCAGTAGAAAAGAGCAAATCTAGGGCACGAGCAAACTGAGGATTAAGATCATCAACAATCAAGAATTTTTTAATTTTAATTAGTAACTATACTGTGACAAAAAATTATGATTGGTGTAAATAGTTGGCAAGATGGCCTGGCACAAAAGGCTGGCAGGCAGGAGGTAGATACAATTCAAGGACACTAGGAGACTGATTAATGACAGTCAA
This sequence comes from Bombina bombina, assembly GCF_027579735.1. Classification (NCBI taxonomy): domain Eukaryota; kingdom Metazoa; phylum Chordata; class Amphibia; order Anura; family Bombinatoridae; genus Bombina; species Bombina bombina. The sequence continues at coordinate 1,225,929,317 of NC_069499.1, read as the reverse complement.
AACAGTGATGATTGACAATTTTTGCAATACTGTTAAAAGAAATATGATTGCTGGCAACAAATGGCTAGGTGGGCCTGGCTCACAGCAGTCTGCAAGGCAGGAGGAAAGTGCTATTCAATGGCACCAGCAAACTGAGGATTCACAACAACTATTAACAAAAATTTTAATTTTTAATTATTAAGAATATTGTGACAACAAATATGATTGGTGTAAATATTTTTCAAGTAGGCCTGGCACACAGTCTTGCAAGGAAGTAAAAAAGTGCAATTCTAGGGCACGAGCAAACTGAGGATTAAGATCATCAACAATCAAGAATTTTTTATTTTTAATTAGTAACTATACTGTGACAAAAAATTATGATTGGTTTAAATAGTTGGCAAGACAGCCTGGCACAAAAGGCTGGCAGGCAGGAGGTAGATGCAATTCAAGGACACTAGGAGACTGATTGTATTTACTGACAGTCAAAGCAGTGATGATTGACAATTTTTGCAATACTGTTAAAAGAAATATGATTGCTGGCAAAAATTGGCTAGGTGGGCCTGGATCACAGCAGGCTGCAAGGCAGCAGGAAAGTGCAATTCAATGGCACCAGCAAACTGAGGATTCTCTATTACCAACAATTTTAATTTTTAATTATTAAGAATACTGTCACAACAAATATGATTGGTGTAAATATTTTTCAAGTAGGTCTGGCACACAGGCTTGGAAGGCAGTAGAAAAGTGCAATTCTAGGGCATGAGCAAACTGAGGATTGAGATCAACAATCAAGATTTTTTTAATTTTAATAAGTAACTATACTGTGACAACAACTATGATTGGTATAAATAGTTGGCAAGACGGCCTGGCACAAAAGGCTGGCAGGCAGGAGGTAGATGCAATTCAAGGACACTAGGAGACTGATTGTATTTACTGACAGTCAAAGCAGTGATGATTGACAATTTTGGCAATACTGTTAAAAGAAATATGATTGCTGCCAATAATTGGCTAGGTGGGCCTGGCTCACAGCAGGCGGCAAGGCAGCAGGAAAGTGCTATTCAATGGCACCAGCAAACTGAGGATTCTCAACAACTATTACCAACAAATTTAATTTTTAATTATTAAGAATAGTGTCACAACACATATGATTGGTGTAAATATTTTTCAAGTAGGCCTGGCACACAGGCTTGGAAGGCAGTAGAAAAGTGCAATTCTAGGGCACGAGCAAACTGAGGATTGAGATCAACAATCAAGAACTTTTTAATTTTAATAAGTAACTATACTGCGACAACAACTATGATTGGTATAAATAGTTGGCAAGACGGCCTGGCACAAAAGGCTGGCAGGCAGGAGGTAGATGCAATTCAAGGACACTAGGAGACTGATTGTATTTACTGACAGTCAAAGCAGTGATGATTGACAATTTTGGAAATACTGTTAAAAGAAATATGATTGCTGGCAACAATTGGCTAGGTGGGCCTGGCTCACGGCAGGCTGCAAGGCAGCAGGAAAGTGATATTCAATGGCACCAGCAAACTGAGGATTCTCAACAACTATTACCAACAATTTTAATTTTTAATTATTACGAATACTGTCACAACAAATATGATTGGTGTAAATATATTTCAAGTTGGCCTGGCACACAGGCTTGGAAGGCAGTAGAAAAGTGCAATTCTAGGGCACGAGCAAACTGAGGATTGAGATCAACAATCAAGAATTTTTTAATTTTAATAAGTAACTATACTGTGACAAAAAATTATGATTGGTTTAAATAGTTGGCAAGACGGCCTGGCACAAAAGGCTGGCAGGCAGGAGGTAGATGCAATTCAAGGACACTAGGAGACTGATTACTGACAGTCAAAACAGTGATGATTGACAATTTTGGCAATACTGTTAAAAGAAATATGATTGCTGGCAACAATTGGCTAGGTGGGCCTGGCTCACAGCAGGCTGCAAGGCAGCAGGAAAGTGATATTCAATGGCACCAGCAAACTGAGGATTCTCAGCAACTATTGCCAACAATTTTAATTTTTAATTATTACGAATACTGTCACAACAAATATGATTGGTGTAAATATATTTCAAGTTGGCCTGGCACACAGGCTTGGAAGGCAGTAGAAAAGTGCAATTCTAGGGCACGAGCAAACTGAGGATTGAGATCAACAATCAAGAATTTTTTAATTTTAATAAGTAACTATACTGTGACAACAATTATGATTGGTTTAAATAGTTGGCAAGACGGCCTGGCACAAAAGGCTGGCAGGCAGGAGGTAGATGCAATTCAAGGACACTATGAGACTGATTACTGACTGTCAAAACAGTGATGATTGACAAATTTTGCAATACTGTTAAAAGAAATATGATTGCTGGCAACAATTGGCTAGGTGGGCCTGGCTCACAGCAGGCGGCAAGGCAGCAGGAAAGTGCTATTCAATGGCACCAGCAAACTGAGGATTCTCAACAACTATTACCAACAAATTTAATTTTTAATTATTAAGAATAGTGTCACAACACATATGATTGGTGTAAATATTTTTCAAGTAGGCCTGGCACACAGGCTTGGAAGGCAGTAGAAAAGTGCAATTCTAGGGCACGAGCAAACTGAGGATTGAGATCAACAATCAAGAATTTTTTAATTTTAAGCAGTAACTATACTGTGACAACAACTATGATTGGTATAAATAGTTGGCAAGACGGCCTGGCACAAAAGGCTGGCAGGCAGGAGTTAGATGCAATTCAAGGACACTAGGAGACTGATTATATTTACTGACAGTCAAAACAGCGATGATTGACAATTTTGGCAATACTGTTAAAAGAAATATGATTGCTGGCAACAATTGGCTAGGTGGGCCTGGCTCACGGCAGGCTGCAAGGCAGCAGGAAAGTGATATTCAATGGCACCAGCAAACTGAGGATTCTCAACAACTATTACCAACAATTTTAATTTTTAATTATTACGAATACTGTCACAACAAATATGATTGGTGTAAATATATTTCAAGTTGGCCTGGCACACAGGCTTGGAAGGCAGTAGAAAAGTGCAATTCTAGGGCACGAGCAAACTGAGGATTGAGATCAAGAATCAAGAATTTTTTAATTTTAATAAGTAACTATACTGTGACAACAATTATGATTGGTTTAAATAGTTGGCAAGACGGCCTGGCACAAAAGACTGGCAGGCAGGAGGTAGATGCAATTCAAGGACACTAAGAGACTGATTACTGACAGTCAAAACAGTGATGATTGACAATTTTTGCAATACTGTTAAAAGAAATATGATTGCTGGCAACAATTGGCTAGGTGGGCCTGGCTCACAACAGGCTGCAAGGCAGCAGGAAAGTGCTATTCAATGGCACCAGCAAACTGAGGATTCTCAACAACTATTACCAACAAATTTAATTTTTAATTATTAAGAATACTGTCACATTAAATATGATTGGTGTAAATATTTTTCAAGTAGGCCTGGCACACAGGCTTGGAAGGCAGTAGAAAAGTGCAATTCTAGGGCATGAGCAAACTGAGGATTGAGATCAACAATCAAGAATTTTTTAATTTTAATAAGTAACTATACTGTGACAACAATTATGATTGGTGTAAATAGTTGGCAAGACGGCCTGGCACAAAAGGCTGGCAGGCAGGAGGTAGATGCAATTCAAGGACACTAGGAGACTGATTGTATTTACTGACAGCCAAAGCAGTGATGATTGACAATTTTGGCAATACTGTTAAAAGAAATATGATTGCTGGCAACAATTGGCTAGGTGGGCCTGGCTCACGGCAGGCTGCAAGGCAGCAGGAAAGTGCTATTCAATGGCACCAGCAAACTGAGGATTCTCAACAACTATTACCAACAAATTTAATTTTTAATTATTAAGAATAGTGCCACAACACATATGATTGGTGTAAATATATTTCAAGTAGGCCTGGCACACAGGCTTGGAAGGCAGTAGAAAAGTGCAATTCTAGGGCACAAGCAAACTGAGGATTGAGATCAACAATCAATAATTTTTTAATTTTAATAAGTAACTATACTTTGACAACAATTATGATTGGTGTAAATAGTTGGCAAGACGGCCTGGCACAAAAGGCTGGCAGGCAGGAGGTAGATGCAATTCAAGGACACTAGGAGACTGATTATATTTACTGACAGTCAAAACAGCGATGATTGACAATTTTGGCAATACTGTTAAAAGAAATATGATTGCTGGCAACAATTGGCTCTAATGTGTCAGGCGGCTGTGACATAAAGGGTCAAAGTTTCCACAATGATGACACATAGGGTAGTTCTGTATTATTGCTTCACACAGCAATATATGAAAGCCGTATGGCTTCATGGTATAAGAAAATGTTTGGGAATGCTATCCCACCATTACAAAGAGAGTACTGAATGGATTGGAAGGCTACTCTAGGCTGTCTTCCTCTCCATACATAAAGCCGAAACACAGAGTGAAGAATTTTTAGATAATATTGGTGTAAAGAGACTGGATTACATCGAAATAGACATAAAAGTTTTGAAAGGATAGACATTTTTAAGGGTGGCAATACGATCCAGCCAAGAGATTTCTTTGAAGTTCTTTGAGTATTTAACAATGTTTTAATTTAAGTCAAGAGTAGATTGTAGTTAGTTTGGATAACTTTATTAAACTCTGCTCCTATCAGTACTCCTATTTTTTTCCAATAATCTTTTATTAAGATTTTGCGCATAGAAAGAGCATACAATGAATATCTGAGCATAAATAATACACTTGTCATGAAACACAATACAAAGGTAAAAGGAATATGTATAGATGATTGCTATAGAGTAAAGTATAGAGAATGGAAATATTGTAAACCTTCCCCTTGATAGACCAAGCCAGATGTAGTGAGCAGATTGCTATTAGTTACTGCTATTAGGGGAAAGAAACCAGCAGTTCCATAACACTTAATAGCTTAGGAGCCTGAATGTCTTAAGTAGATAAGATTTTTAGGTGAATTTGCTGTATGAGCTCTACTATGTCAGATTGCTCACTAATGCCACCTGAGAGTTACTAAGAGGCATTTAACATTGTATAGTTTCACATTCTTTCAAAAACACATTTATTGAGCACATGGAAAATTCCATAGACCTTAGGCAAAAGTTTTAAGCTTAGGAGGGGACTTACGATAATATATCTAGGAGTATGAAGTTGTCGAGGAGTTAAGACTCTTAGATTAAATTGCTGCATGAGTTCTGCTATGTCAGATTGCTTACCAAAGTCCCCTGCGTGTTACTGAAAAGCTATGAACATTATATAGTGTCGCAATCATTTGGAAATATACACATTGAACAGTACACATGTAGAGTTAGCAGACCTTAAACAAGGGTATTAAGAAACAAATGAACTGAAGTAGTAGTAATATATTGGGAGTTGAAATCTCCCATTCCTGTAATGTGTCCAACTGCCTCATCCAATTCCAACCATCTTGCGAGAGCTGCATGCTTGCAAGGGGGGATCGATCTGCAGTCTTCCCGGTCACTGCAACAGAAGATACTTCACAGTCCAAGAGTAGAGCGTCAGTGAGTGGCTTTGGATCCTCGTGAAAGCTGTTAGGGAAGAGGTCAATTTCCGGTGTTGATATTCTTACTTGATCCGAGCATGGCTTTGCTGGTAAGTTCGCTAATTTATTGACAGTGGGGGTTGTCATCAGGACTAGTAGAGATTCAGCTTCCCACTTCTGAGGACCGGCCGCTTCCTCACCCACAGGACCACATGGTTGGTATGATCGCCCATCAGCAATAGCAGATAAAGAATATGTCTCTTTGGTGTCAGGTGTTTTCCTTTGCAGTACTAGAGGCTCATTAGGCTTCATTGATTTTATGTCCTCGGACTCCCCAGTGTCAGGCGACACATGTTGCTCAATAGCAGTTCTCAGGGTAGCGATAAGACCGTCAAATCTGGTTTGAAACTTAAAGGTACATGATAGCCAAAATTGTTCTTTCATAATTCAGATAGAGAATACAATTTTAAACAACTTTATGATTTACTTTTTTTATCTAATCTGTTTCATTCTCTTGGTATCATTTGTTGAAGAAGCAGCAATGCACTACTAGTTTCTAACTGAACACATGGGTGAGCCAGTCACATTCAATATATATATATATATATATATATGCAGCCACCAATCAAGAGCTAGAACCTAGGTTATCTGCTGCTCATGAACTTGCCTATATAAACCTTTCAGCAAATGATAACAAGACAATGAAGCAAATTAAATAATATAAGTAAATTGGAAAGTTGTTTAAAATTGTATTCTCTATCTGTACCATGAAATAATTTTTTTGGGTTTCATGTCCCTTTAAGTTCAAATTCTTTCAAGCAAGTGTGTATGCGTGATAGATCTTCCTCCTTGTTGGCAGTCATTTCGTATAACAGCAGTATAGCTTAGCTTGCTTAACCCGAAGGGGGGTGGCAGTAGTTGTCAGAGTAAGCCGCTGCCTCAACCTCCAAAGGCCTGCTTCAGACTTTCTATTTAGGCGAATTGGAGAAAATTATTGATGTTAACAGTTCAGCAATACGTCTGATATGAGTCTCCAACTAATGATATTATAGATGGTTGATAGATCAGTAGATAACTGGCGAATTATCAGTCATAAATCTGGAGCCCTTGACTTTTGCGACCAGTCATGGCCGTTGCTTCGACACGGCCCCCAGTACTCTTACATTTTGAATGTTGTCTGTCTTCCATTCAAATTGGTAACATTGTCTCAACAGTTGTAATGTCTCATCTGATATATTTAAGGTCAATGCTTCTGTCTTACTAACATTTACTTTATGAAAACTCATCTAGCATTCTAAATACATCTGGTATTGAGATTAAGGGATCAGTGACCATAACTGTCACATCATCTGGGTTGGGAGAATAAAATCTGAATAAATTTAATAAATGGGTTCGGGAAGCCAAATATCTGAAGTACCTTCCAAAGGTATCCCCATCTCACCCTGTCAAATGCCTTTTCTGTGTTGAACAGCAGGGCTATCATGGGGATCTTTTTCTACTTTACTTCTGAGAGAATATTTAAGAGTTTGCGTGTGCTGTCTGGACCTTGATGGCGATAGGTGAACCCTACCTAGTTTAAGTGAATAATGGATGGCAGAATGTGAACTAGCCTATTAGCTATAAGTTTGGAATACAATTTGACATCAAGATTAATGAGGAAAAATGTCTGCAATGACCACAATGCCAAGGGTCTTTACCTGGTTTTGGTATCATTATGATTGTGGCCTCCAATTATTCTGTGTGGAAGGCCCCAGAATTGCCTACTTTGTTAAAAATTAGTTGCAATATAGGGGCAATGTGAGTGTTTAGCATTTTATAAAACATCCCGTAAACCCATCTGTTCCAGGTGCCTTAGTGGGTTTAGTTTGTTAAATGGCTTGCAGGATTTCTTTGTTTGAAAATAGTTCTAAGAGCACAGGTAGGTATAAAAAAAACCTAGATATGCTTCTTCTTCATCTATGGGGTGTGGGACCTCATGCTCAGAGCTCTGTAAGTTATAGAGTTTCTCATAGAACTCAATGAAGGAATTCCCTATGGCATCTGGAGAAATTAGACTTTTCATTTTTACCTCTAACCCTTGTATTCTGGAATATAAAGCTCTCCCTCTAAGTTTGTTGGCTAGGTATTCATTGGCTTTATAACCTTTAGGGTACATCAATTGTTTAAATATGACAATGTTGGGGGGGGGGGGGGCGGAGCAAGTAGCTGAGCTGGCAAGTCGCATTTCTAGGGAGCTCTGCAATGGCACATAACTTTCAGTAACTTATCATTTTGAAGAGACTATATTGGCTCATGAGGATATAGAGATGTGTTTTGTCCCTTAAAGAAGTGGTTTGGCAACTTTGGAAGTGTGGTTTTGACCCCTGCTACCCAGCTTATAGGATACAATAGATATTAGACATCAGAACCACCAGGGTGTTCACCTTACTATTTCATTTAAAGAACCATGCCTACAATACAGCTAGAAGAGAAGATATCCGAGCTGTTGAAGCGACACCACTCTGAAATGTTAGTGATAATTTCCAGATGGCTCACACAATCAACTGCGCAACTTGTCATCCAAGATGGCGTCGTCCCGCTACCACGCACTGTTGAACCAACGAAGCCTGACTACTCAGCGAGAGATATTGAGGTCTTGATGAGATGTGCAGCCAACATAGAGATCTGGGACTCACCAGAGTTCTGTCTACTTCAGCCGAGACAGTTGCCTAGGCCAGACTGCTGTTGGGTAACTACGCAACCAAATTCTGTGGCTGACAGCCGACATATCACAAGTGCTGCGAAGTTGGGGCAGACACAAGGGAGAAGAGCCGGTGCGGTGGGCATCGGAGAGCCCCCCAGAGGAGAAAATCTACCTATGGTTGACTATGAGGAGAGTGGTAAGAACTCTAGATCTACGTTGGTGGTCATGGTGAATCCAACCCTGATACTGCCTATACTTAATAACTTACGATGGGCTGATACACTTGGTAGCTGCTTCCTTTCTGTGGCCTCTTTCATACATACAGCACTCCACGCTATCCTGACGGCAGCAGAGAGGTTTTGGTTCGCGGAAACGGACTTGCTGCTCTACCTATACTTGCTCCCAACGTCTGGCGTGGGGTAATGGGGCAGAATATACTAAAGGAGGACTTTGGTGAGAGAAATATCACTTTAGCCCCTCAAATTGGCTATATGTACTGCATTTATATATCCTCATTGTTATTTTCGCTCCTGCTTTTCCTTTTGGCTCTACTTTTCTTATGTTAAAGACTGCCACACTTCAATGACTTCATATGCCCTAATACCTCAGAGTTTAGGAGTTGGTTTAACTTATATATGCTTGAGATGTCCAGCATTGGGACTCTGCCATAAAAGTCATAGACTTTGCTTTTCCATGAGCTATAAACTTTGGGAAAATTACAGTGCTATAGAAATATTGGGTAATATTATGTTTTTTCTTTATGTTCACCTAAGATTCTCTGCTGCTCCTTTATGACAAATTCACTAAGAGGCTGTTTAACATTCAATTTACCATAGCAACTTAGTTGAGTGGCCTTCTTTTAAGCCCTATAATTTTATATCACTTGAGTAAAATTAATACAATTTCATAGAAGATGCCGTTGCTACTTCTCGCCACCAGAGGGGAGTCAAGACTTAATTTTAGCCCATTAATGTTTTTGTATGATAGGGGAAATATACAGCCCTGTTATTTTATTTCTTTTATTTACTTATTTATTTTTAGTCTCAAAGTCTTATTGATAAGATATGAAAGCCAGACCTCAATATATCTGTCCCACCCGCCACATAATCACTACCGGGTATGCTGAACATAATGTTATGTATGGAATGAAATGTGGTGGGGATTGTCTCTCTTATATATAAATGTGTATACATGTATAATGGCTAGACAATATTGTTTTACTTGCTCAGTTTAGAATTTACCATTGTCTTTCTTAATGGTAGATTTGCTATGTTATGATATTTTAGTTGCAGAAGCATGTTCACTTATATAGATCCCTTGCTGTCGGGTATAGGGCCCATACCCAGAGAGCAGACTACATTATCTTTTTTAGGATCATAGTGTTGATGCAAACGTTGGTTTATCCTGAACTAATACGAGCAATCACATAATTGACCATCTCAACGATCGTCTTAGTCTCATGACATATCTAGAGGTTACCCCCACTTAGGTAGCATTTTCCTATACATTGTTATTTCGGCAAAGGCGTAATAATGAACCCATTAATATTACATTTATTAAAAGGCCCTATAAAGGCACTTCTGGTTAGACAATTGGTCAGATTTCTTCTCCCCCCCCTCCCCATATAGTACTATGGTATTCCCTGTACCACCTCCCTCCCTCCCTTATTGTTAACCCATATCAGTCACCTGTCTAATGTCCCAAGCTAATTACTTCTATTGCCACCCTTCACTCCCCCCCCCATCCACAAATTTAAGTTTTGCATATATTTCTGCTGTTTTCCACCCCACCATGGTTTGACTATTTAAAGTAACTTCCAGCAACCTTTTGTGAGCTAATATACGCCATATATATAATTACATTACTCCAGCTTAGAGATAATTTTTAATCAAGGTTGACACTACTAGCTATAATGCCTAGACCATACTTAGTTGTCACTCCCACCATATCACTGTGTGCCAACCGTGCATCCCAGAGGTCTTACTTGATATTTCTGTTGTTTTCATAACTAATTCCTACTCTTGCTTGTTATATTTATATATATAGCTCCCCCCTACCACCAATACACTCAGGCATCCGCAAATATGCTTGACGTGTTTTAATGCGGTTTCCTTGATAAATACCGCAAATATAATCATATTTTTTCTTATGTATTGAAGTTTGAACCTTATATCCTTGCTTCATATTGCATAACTGTGCATTTTTATAATAAGGAATCTACATATATAAACTTTAAGCCACACGGTAGTTCTACTTCTACTTCAATATCTATCTTCCCCCGCTATAAAAGACTTATATGTTATTCTTCTTTTCACTGCAGGGAAATATCCTTTCACACAGTTTTAGTATAATATTACTTATATTCATTCAGGCAGCAACCTGATAAGTTATTCAATAATTGTAACATCCCTGTGATGTTTTTTTGTCCTCATATCAGCAGGTTGTTTATGTTTAATGTTCACTGTTGTTTATTATGTTACTGCTTTTCCCTATGCAACACTTATGTAAAGAACTGGGCCCGGTAGGTCCTAAAGGCTCACTAAGGGAACTATTTCTAAAGGAATGGAAAAAAGTGAAAATCTGAGGTCCCTTCTTTTTTTCTTTTTCTTTTGATTGTTAGATACTAGGCTACAACAACAAATTGGATTGCAAACATATGTTAAGATATTTGATATGCTCACAATTCTATGGAAATAGATGCAGCTCTTATATGTTTAGTTTGGATACGTACTGTAAAATGTTGTAGTACTATGATTTGTATCTTGTTTCAAATGATAATTGTTTGTAAACCTATTTATGAACCTCAATAAAAAAATATTAAAAAAAAAAAAAAAAATATGACAATGTTGGCTCTAATTCTCTCCTTTTCTCTTTCTAGTAACTTTGCTCAAAGGTTAGAGGTAACTGTTTTCAAGGTCTCATTTTGTCATTGTTTGTTTAGTTTTACTTTATTGCATAACTCATATACCAGAAGTCCCATTGGGCCTCCTCTTTCTTTCTTAATTTTGGCTACCTTGGCTATGCAAAATCCTCTAACATATACCCTTTGAGCTGCTCACACAGTCTGGACTGATGTCTGAATATTTAGATTTAATGCAATAAATTCTGTTACTGTCTCAGATAGGTATTCAGAGAATTTTGGTTCTTACCACAAATACTGTGGGAGCTTCCATGAAGCTCTAGAACACTGATAAGTACCCACCACTGCCATTGAAACTACACCATGTGCAGGTGTGTATATTAGCCTCTGTCATGTTATTAAGTAATCTGGAATCTGTGAAAAAATAGTCTAGTCTAGAATACTTATGATGAGGATTGGAAAAAAAGTAAAGTATTTTTCTTCTGGATGATATGCACACCAAACATTGTATAAATTGTACTACATAATAATTTATCTGAACTTATTACCAGAGGAGATAGTGAAGGAGTCATGTTTTTTATCCGTCTTCAGTCGTAATTCATAGGTAGTTTCCCAGACTAGATTGAAGTCACCTCCAACTATAACTCACCCCTGGCCCACTGGTTCTATCCTCCATAGTATGTTTTTTAGAAAAATAATTTGACTCTGATTGGGGGCATACAGGTTCACTAGGGAGAACAGCCTCCCATTAAGATGACAGATACATATGAGATCTCCCCCCCCCCCCCGACATCCTTCTCCACAAAGATTTGTTTGTAAAATGTTTATGGACCAGGATCACTACGCCTCTCATTTTATTGGTGTATGAAGCTGAATAAAATGTGGGTAAAATGGAGATCTATATGGATATTGTTGGGATATAAGCCAGTGTGTCTCTTGCATAAAGACAAAATCAGCACACAGTCGTTTACTATAGGACAAGAGCAAATTGCGTTTAGTGAGGGAATTTAGAAATGCAACGCTAGGTTACGAGTTTTGCGGTAAGGTAAAAAAGCAACGTTAACAGGTCCTAACGCTGCTTTTTCACTACCGCTGCTATTACGAGTCTTGCAGATTTAGGGGCCCCGGACACTTTTTGGCCTTACCGCAAACTGACTTATGTAAACTTCGTAAACCCTTTTTTCAATGGGACTTGAATAGCGCCGGTATTACGAGTCTGTCCTGAGAGGCCAAAAAGTGAGCGGTACACCTTCTACCTCCAAGATCTGTAACTTATTCTAAAGTCAGTAGTTATGAGTTTTACACTACAATGCCGTAGCATAAAACTCATAACTAAAGTGCTAAAAAGTACAATAACACCCATAAACTACCTATTAACCCCTAATTAGTTCCAATCAGCCAATAGAATTCAAGCTCAATCCTATTGGCTGATCCAATCAGCCAATAGGATTGAAGTTCAATCCTATTGGCTGATCTAATCAGCCAATAGGATTTTTTCTACCTTAATAGAATTCTATCAGCCAATCGGAATCTAAGGGACACCATCTTGGATGACATCACTTAAAGAGATATTCATTACGAAGAAGCCATCGTTTGAAGAGGATGCTCCGCGTCTGATATCTTGAAGATGGACCTGCTCCGCGCCAGAAGGATGAAGATAGAAGATGCCGTCTGGATGAAGACTTCTGCCCATCTGGAGGACCACTTCTGCCCGTCTGGAGGACCACTTCTGCCGGCTTCGTTGAGGACATCTTGCCGCTTGGATGAAGACTTCTCCCGGTAAGTGAATCTTCGAGGGTTAGTGTAAGGATTTTTTAAGGGTGTATTGGGTGGGTTTATTTTTTAGGTTAGGGCTTTGGGCCTGCAAAAGAGCTAAATGCCCTTTAAAGGACAATGCCCATCCAAATGCCCTTTTCAGGGCAATGGGGAGCTTAGATTTTTTTAGTTAGTATTTTATTTGGGGGGTTGGTTGTGTGGGTGGTGGGTTTTACTGTTTGGGGGGTTGTTTGTATTTTTTTTACAGGAAAAAGAGCTTATTTCTTTGGGGCAATGCCCCACAAAAGGCCCTTTTAAGGGCTATTGGTAGTTTAGTTTAGGCTAGGGTTTTTTTTTATTTTGGGGGGGGCTTTTTTTGATAGGGCTATTAGATTAGGTGTAATTAATTTAAAGATCTGTAATTTGTTTTTTATTTTCTGTAATTTAGTGTTTGTTTATTTTTGTAATTTAGCTAATTTAATTTATTTAATTGTATTTAATGTAGGTAATTTATTTAATTATAGTGTAGTGTTAGGTGTTAGTGTAACTTAAGTTAGGTTTTTTTTTTTCAAAAATATTTTTTATTGTAGAATAAACATATTAAAATGACAACAGTTTCAATGAGATTGTATGAAATCAAAGGTCCAACAGTTATTGTACAATAAATGCAATTAGCATAACTATGAGGACAATCAGTTGTTTAGGATGGACATAGATAAGATTCTCTAAAATTAGGGAACCTTTCAAATTAAACAAAAGTTGCTATCATAATTCAATTGCAGAAACTAGTACAGTAAGATACCCAGAAGTATTGTAATTGACAAGAAAAGTCAGCCGGTATTTACCATTTAATAAACCTCTTTTGATAACACGTAGGTTTGGGTGCGATGTGCATCCCCAGGTGGGGCAAGAAACCCCAAGAGAGGAGGGGGAGGGGTAAGAGTGGGGAAGGGGAGTGAGAGGTCACCTAGCAAGGGAAGGGCGGAGGGAGGAGAAGGGGGGAAAGGCCTCAGCCAAATGCTAGCTTCAGGTAGAGTTTTAAGCTAAACTTTATTATAGGGAAAACCTAGGAACCCTGTTCTGTACATGTACTTGTCTTCAGTCATCTTGGTAGACAAACCAGGGTTCCCAAATCTGCCAATATAAATCTTCTTTGTCTAGACTATAGTAAACACTTTTTTCCATATACCTGAATTATAGGGGTTACGGCTGTAATGTCTGGAGGTTGAGACTGCTTCATGCTCTAGCTATCGCCAGTTTCATGGCTGCAAGAATAAAGACTATCAATTTAGATAGGGGAGTCTGAACATTTTGTGGGAATATATGTAGGAGGGCCATCTCTAGGGTTAGTGAGGTTGACAACCCAAGAGCTGAGCAGAGCAGAGGTCAGATATTTGGTTCCATTTGGGCTGCAATTTGGGACAATCCCACCATATGTGGATATCTGAGCCCTTTTGTCCACATTCCCTCCAACAGAGGGGGGATGCTGAAGGGAACATCTGCGAAAGTCTGGAAGGGGTGTAGTACCATCTTAAGAACAGCTTCATGTAGGATTCTAAAGTGTCTGCACAATGTACAGTCTTTTTAGTTAAAGTCATAGCTAAATGCAAGTCCTTGTCCGTAATTGGTCTGGATAAGTCCCCCTCCCAGGCCCTAAGTTGCCAAGGTCTACCCTGGTTAGTGGACGTCTGTATTAGATTATAGTGGTATGATATGAGTTTAGGAGTCTTAGTTTGTAACTGCCACAGTTTCTCCCAGGTAGTCAGGGGTCTACTGGAGACTTTAGAGAATCCCCAGGATAGTAAGAAGGAATATAGCCTGGAGTACTCAAATGTGGCCCACAGTCGAGGGTTTTGTACGATAGAGCCCAAATTACTCGGAATAAGCAGTAACTTAGGTTAGGTTTTATTTTACAGGTAAATTTGTATTTATGTTAGCTAGGTAGTTATTAAATAGTTAATAACTATTTAATAACTATTCTACCTAGTTAAAATAAATACAAACTTGCCTGTAAAATAAAAATAAACCCTAAGCTAGCTACAATGTAACTATTAGTTATATTGTAGCTAGCTTAGGGTTTATTTTATAGGTAAGTATTTAGTTTTAAATAGTAATAATGTAGTTAATGATAGTAATTTTATTTAGATTTATTTAAATTATATTTCAATTAGGGGTGTTAGGGTTAGACAGGTTTAAGGGTTAATAAATTTAATATAGTGGCGACGACATTGGGGGGTGGCAAATTAGGGGTTAATAAGTGTAGGTAGGTTGCGGCGACATTGGAGGCGGCAGATTAGGGGTTAATAAATATAATGTAGGTGTTGTAAATGTTGGGGGAAGCAGATTAGGGGTTAATAAGTATAATGTAGGTGGCGGCAATGTCCGGAGCGTCAGATTAGGGGTTAATTTATTTAATGTAGGTGTTGGCGATGTCGGGGGCGGCAGATTAGGGGTTAATAAGTGTAAGATTAGGGGTGTTTAGACTCGGGGGTTCATGTTAGGGTGTTAGGTGTAAACATAAAATGTGTTTCCCCTTAGGAATCAATGGGTCGTAGCTTAAATGTGCAGATATAGGATGCGATTTAACCATTTATTTGTCTCTTTCAGCAAATGTCTAGTTTTAGCGAAAAACGCATATGTAGCAGGTCATAGCTTAAATGTGCAGATATAGGATGCGACTTAACCATTTATTTGTCTCTTTTAGCAAATGTCTAGTTTTAGAAACAAACAGATAAGTAGCAGGTCATAGCTTAAATGGGCAGATATAGGATGCGCTTTAACCATTTATTTGTCTCTTTCAGCAAATGTCTAGTTTTAGAAACAAACAGATATGTAGCAGGTCATAGCTTAAATGGGCAGATATAGGATGTGCTTTAACCATTTATTTGTCTCTTTCAGCAAATATCTAGTTTTAGAAACAGATAGATATGTAGCAGGTCATAGCTTAAATGGACAGATATAGGATGCGATATAGCCATTTGTTTGACAATTTCTGCAAATGTCTAGTTTAGGCGATTTTCGTATACACAAATGCATTGTATCACTGCATTTAAATGTATTTTCATATCATAATTTGTAAGATATTTGTAATATTGACGTTTTGTCATGTTTATCATTTATAGGTGATTCGGGTTACATGAGCCGGACTTGGCTCATTATGCCTATAAGTAACCCAGCTGACAACGCCCAGGTGCGCTATAGTCGGGCGCACAAGCGGACTAGGGCTGTAGTGGAGTGGATGTTTGGGTTCCTCAAAATGCGGTTACGATGCCTTGACAAGTCTGGAGGAGCCCTCTAATACAGCCCTAGTAAGGTGGCGAAGATCATTATAGCCTTCAGCATCCTGCATAACATTGCTCAGCAGGCTGGGATGTTGCAGGCCATCCAGGTGCCCTGAGACCTCCTCCAAGATGAGGAGGACAACCCAGTTCCAGAAGGGACATTCCGGGATGAGGGGATCAATGTCAGAGACAAAATTATCAACCGCCACTTCAGACGGTAAATACTATAAGTTATATAGGAGCATTGTGAATATGTGAGGCTTTTAGGAAAATGAAAGTAGAATCGTGCGAACATGTTAGGATTGTTCAAGAAATTATTATTGAAAAATAAAAATTATATTTTATTATCATAGGTAATTTATACATCAGATGATTCTGGCATTGGCTCCTGTAATGACTTTGCCACCTGATTTTTGAAGACAACATCAGATGGTAAGTAGACACAATGTATGGACTGAGACTGGGGGAGGGGATTTTGCACAATGATCCATCATATGGCATACAAGTAGTTTCAATGTATATTTAGTTTAGACATTATTAGATTTCAGATATTCTGAAAGGGATACATGCCACAGATAGCAGATAAAGGGATACTCTGAAGCACATAGCATTGTCAAAGTCATATATCAGAGGTTAAGTCTGCACAATTTATGTGACTCAGTTTAACACTTGATTGTCAGAACATAACACAAAAGAGGCTACATATGCTTAGTAAGCTATTGCTATAAACATATTAGAAATTAGGTAGTGTTAGGGGGAGGGATGAAAAACTATGTACAATTTTTTTAGATATTTGATTTTCAATTTATTTAACATTAGGGAGATGACTTCATCTACAGACTGAAAGTGAAGAATACCAATGTGATCATATCTGTAGCATTGTCTTTCAACTGTGCTGACTTCAACAAACATATCAAGACACCTTCACATTGTAAGTATATCCTTTGTATGGAGCCAGATGGGGGGTTGGCCCCTGATCCATAGCAGAACTATGTACCATTTTATTAGAGATTTGAGGTATACTTTATTTTCTATTAGGGAGATTTACTTAATCTACAGACTGAAAGTGAAGAATAGCAGACTGAAAATGAAGAATACCAATGTGATCATGTCTGTGACATTGTCTTTCAACTGTGCTGACTTCGAAAAACATAGAAAGACATGTTCACATGGTAAGTGTACACAATTCTCTGGAACAAGACTGGGGATGCAGGATACATCCTATGGGAAACAATTATGTTTCCTTTTTTTCTTTTAGATTTGGAAAGTGATAAATATGAAACAAAATGAAGATAAACTGATATTTTGAATAGAATCAACTTTTAAAGACCATACATCCAGGTTAGTTTGCACAATGCATGCTATTAAGAATCATAGGAGAAATAATGTGCAAATAATTCATAATATATTGAATGTGTAAGACAATTTTAAACATGTCCTATTTTTGAAGTGTGATGGGATTTCATTAACCCTATGTTATACTTGTAATTTTTAGTTAACAATGCATAGCTTTGCAAATAAACTTTGTTTATAGCATGCTTGTCTCAATAAAAGCTGCTATGTAATGTTAGATTGCAAATTAATATTGCTATTTCACTTGATAAATATGACAACAGTAAGAAATACATTCTTTCAGAAAGACACTTATAACTTACTATAAATGATAGATTTCTTTTAAATCTATCATGTACAGCTTCTTTACATAAAGACTGTACCTTGCTATAAAAGCCTGTTCACATAAATTGTGAAAAATATAATCTTTAATATGCTTATTTTGCAATATATGTATGATTATATTCAAATATATGTTTAAATGATGTACAATGTGTACAATGTATAACTGAATACTTTTATATGTTTAAACAAAAGTCTTACAATATAAAAGGTTTTTATTATCTGTCTGCTAACATACTAACCAACTAACTAGTTTTAACATAAGATGTTATATGATTTAAAATGGAGGTTTATTCAACCTTGAATTTATAGCTCTAAAATGGATGCTCATTGCAATTTAAAGTGCGTATGTTAAACTTGCATAACAATTTCTCAAGGATAAGTATAAAATGTTTATGTTTACAATAACTTAAGATGTCTGCATCTGATTACAGAAACATTATAAAAACACCTCTTCTGTAAACAAGAGGCATGTCTTTCTAGGCCATCTAGAGATAAGGTGACTGGTTGCATAGAAGTCATTTAAAGTGGTATGTAAACAATTGTTATAGTTGTTATTGAAAGCAAGTTTTAAACTGATAGTCAATTAACTCTGTGTGTAATTTGGATTTAAATTAATTTAATTTGTATTGCTTCTGTATGCTAATTATTTTGTATAATAAAAAATGTATTAAAACAATTTTATACTCTCAAGTACCATTTCTTTATTGTACTCAAAACTTTATTTGTAAGAAATGAGACCTGTTTCACTGATATAATATTTAAAGTTCAGTGCTTGGAATTTATATTTCAATATAACTGTGCTTTAAGACCTTATAAGTGAATTAGGTGTGAACCACTACAGAAGACATTTATTTAATATACATTCTCCCTACTTTGTGCTAGAGAGGACTCAGATTGTGATCAATCAGACAGATAAACCGATACATTTCATAGTTGACATTTAGGTATATTAGTTTTTGAAGGGACAGGAAATATTTCATTCAATTATGTCCCTCATATAATTGAATAATTAGGAATATTTGAACAAAATTGGATATTAGGCATTATTTTGTCTAATTTTAAATGTTAATATGTAAGTCAACTTTTGATTAGACAATTTAGTGTGATTAATGTTAAATTATGTGTAGATAGATATAGATGATATAGATCATCTCGATCTCCATTCTGAACCTGGCTTTAATATCAAAATATTAGAGCATAGACAGAACATGAATTTAAAATTATTAGATTTACAGAATATCTGTTTGGTCATGTGTTCATTAAATAACATAATTGATTTTATATTCTAATCTCTTCTTTTTTTTTCTTACAGATTTTCATTTTTGATGAATTCTAAAACGAATATAGATTTATTGTTATATTATTTTTCTAATAAATATCTTTACATACTATATATATATTTATATATATATATATTTATATATATATATATATATATATATATATATATATATATATATTTAAATACTATATATATATATTTAAATACTATATATATCCATTCTCTATCCAAGTAAGATAATAAAAAATACATCCTTCTAATATTAGGGCATGTAAACAAAATATTAGTCCCATGACTGCTGTTTGTTAAAGTATCTTTTTACAAGCACATGCCTGATATTAAATATAATACAGTTGACATTTTAAGTAACAAATTCAAAAATCAACACAGCTCAAGCAGATTATGGGGGGTAGTTATCAACGCTTCTACTTTTCCTGCCTTCGCCGGCCCAATACGCCCGCCTAAGCTCGCCTCACATCGCCGCCGCAGACCAGCAAAAATTTGCCTAAGTTATCAAAAAAGCTGTCAAAAAGCTGCGCACCAAGTACGGGGCGATGAGCAGCAGACTGTGAGAGTTATCACTCATCCGATCTCGCTGCTCTTCGGCTTTTTTACAGCTTTTTTGCTAGCCTGTCACTAAGCACCCACACTAAACTACACTGTTCTACCCCCTATACCGGCACCCCCGGAGCCCCCCGCAACTAAATAAAGTTAGTAACCCCTAAACCGCCGCTCCTAGACCCCGCCGCAACTCTTATAAATGTATTAACCCCTAAACCGCCGCTCCCGGACACCGCCGCAACCTACATTATACCTAGTAACCCCTATCCTGCCCCCCCTATAGCGGCGCCCTCTATAATAAAGTTATTAAACCCCTATCCTGCTGATCCCGCACCTCACCGCAACTAAATAAATAGTTTAACCCCTAAACCGCCGCTCCAGGACCCTGCCTTAACCTATATTAAACTTATTAACCCCTAATCTGCCCCCCTACACCGTCGCCACCTATAATACATTTATTAACCCCTATCCTGCCCCCCACTACACCGCTGCCACTGTAATAAATTTATTAACCCCTATCTTGCCCCCCACTACACCGCCGCCACTGTAATAAAATTATTAACCCTTAAAGGGACAGTCTATACCCAGTACAAAATTTTAATAATGTATTAGTGCATACCAGAGAAGCATCCTTCAACTGGTCACACAGCTATAAACTTGTAAGAAGTATATAAAATATTTAAATACTTATCGTTTTTTAGACTCCTAAAATGGTCGCTAAGCTCCGCCCACTACTGCATATATGTTTTGGTACATTATCTTTTTCCAATCACTGTCGACTCGTAAATAACTTTTCCTGCTCGCACACGCTGATTTTGAACATGCGCAGTTATTCAAGAAAGTGTTACAGGCTAATTATTCCCCAATGCTCTTTCTCCTCATTTTGGTTCCGGATATAATTGTGCACTGCTCTGCATAGTGTTATGTTGTATTTTGCGGGGCAGGGTGAAATCAAATACTTGTAGCAGGCATCGCACTCTGAGAATAGCAGCATGAGAGGATCTGTCTGTACACACACAGCACCACTGTATTATAGAAGTGCTGTGTTAGAGCAGCGATGTGGAGGTATGTTTTTTGAGAGCAGTGGGGGCATATTTTATTAGTGGGACAACACTGCTGCTTGTAATCTATGCCGGAGTGTGCACACCTTCCTGTCAAAGAGACTTTGAGCCTGTCATAGTGCCTCATCTACTTTCAGTCTGCTGGCTAATTTGTTAATGTATTAAAATGCAGCTCTAACTTTCTCTTCAAGGTGCAGGGGGGACAGTTTTTTTTCCCACAATAGCACACAGCATTCTCTCTCTGCGTTTAGCATTAAACAAACAAGCATGGATCTTTCAGTCCAGTCCTGTTCCCTGTTGTTAATCTTTAACCCCACCCTCCCTTCCTTTATGACCTCTTTCTAATCAGAAGTAGAAGAGAGGCAGTACTCGGCTCACCAGTGCTTTTGCCGGTATGTGTGTGAAGTGATTTATTTTACATTGGGTGTTAGGGCTTTCAGGAGTACTTCAGAGTCTGTCATTTTTGTTTTCTTAAGGGGTATACTGCTTTCTCTTTTAACCTATGAATAATTATACAGCTAATAAATGCACATAAACTGCAACTTCTGTCTTTATTTTATTGGAGCCAAAAGAAGGGACTCTTAAGCAGAACAAAAATGTCTGTGTGTGTGTGAGACACTGTGTGTGACTGTGTGTGTGAGACTGTGTGTGTTACACTGTGTGTGTGTGTGAGACACTGTGTGTGAGACACTGTGTGTGACTGTGTGTGTGAGACTGTGTGTGTGTGAGACACTGTGTGTGTGTGTGTGTGTGACACTGTGTGTGTGTGTGTGTGTGAGACACTGTGTGTGTGTGACACTGTGTGTGAGTGACACTGTGTGTGTGACACTGTGTGTGTGTGACACTGTGTGTGTGTGACACTGTGTGTGTGAGACTGTGTGTGTGTGTGTGTGAGACACTGTGTGTGTGTGTGACACTGTGTGTGTGAGACACTGTGTGCGTGTGAGACACTGTGTGTGTGTGTGACACTGTGTGTGTGTGACACTGTGTGTGTGACACTGTGGTGTGTGTGTGACACTGTGTGTGTGTGTGTGACACTGTGTGTGTGTGACACTGTGTGTGTGTGTGACACTGTGTGTGTGTGACACTGTGTGCGTGTGACACTGTGTGCGTGTGTGAGACACTGTGTGTGGAACACTATGTGAGTGAGACACTGTGTGTGTGTGTGGAACACTTTATGAGTGGGACACTGTGTGTGTGGAAAACTATGTGAGTTGGACACTGCGTGTGTGTATGACATGAAGTATGTATAATAAAATGAGTTAAGGAAACCTATGGGACCTATAAAACTACAAATAAGGTGATAAGCAGTGAGTGACCTTACAGGATACACAAAATGTAATTTAAAAAAAGGGAGGGAATTGCCTGATTTGTATTCATTTTTTAAAAGCTTTGTTTAAACCTCTAATTTAGCCTAATTGAAATATGCTGTGTGTGTTTTTTCTGTTATACACTATAATTTTATAATAATTATAAAATAATAATAATAGTATATGTTAATATTTTAATAGACAACAGCATTCTAGACTAAATGTGCACTTTACAAAAAAAAATATCTTTGTCTACACAGGAATAAAAGTGCACAGGCCAAAACTGTTCTGCACACTGCTTAAAAAATATTGCTGTTGGGTAAAACTTAATGTGGGGGCACAAGTTTAGTAGCAAAATGTCACTGTGTGTCACAGCCAGTGTGAGTATGTGTGTGTATGTATGTATGTATGTGTGTGTCACAGCCAGTGTGAGTATGTGTGTATGTATGTGTGTGTGTCACAGCCAGTGTGAGTATGTATGTATGTGTGTGTGTCACAGCCAGTGTGAGTATGTGTGTATGTATGTGTATGTGTCACAGCTAGTGTGAGTATGTATGTATGTGTGTGTCACAGCCAGTGTGAGTATGTGTGTGTGTCACAGCCAGTGTGAGTGTGTATGTATGTGTGTGTCACAGCTAGTGTGAGTATGTATGTATGTGTGTGTGTCACAGCCAGTGTGAGTATGTATGTATGTGTGTATGTATGTGTGTGTGTCACAGCCAGTGTGAGTATGTATGTATGTGTGTGTGTGTCACAGCCAGTGTGAGTATGTGTGTGTATTTCGATCTGACACAGCAGGTCAATTATGAAGATGTACAGCGCAGGCAGCACATGGAAGACACATGAAGCAGTCAGTGGTTTCTGCTTGGTAGCGGTAGTGCCTGGGCGAGTTCTTCAGAGGAGTGCAAACTTTTTGCATATAAGGTAGGCCACAGACTCAGCAGCAGAACCATATACGCCATAGTGTTTAACTGCATACTGTGTTAACATTATGTACAAGGTCTCTCCCTACAGGTGGTCTCCTTAATTTAGCCAGGTTTGTAGCATCCCTGGTTACCTTAAGGGGACCACATGTAGGGAGAGACTGTGTACATAATGTTAACGCATTATGCAGTAATTTATTATAATAAAAACGTCTCCCACAGTTTTTTAGTGTTTACCTAGAGTTTTATATATTGCTATATAAATAGTTAAATATTTATACCACAATTTACACATCCCAAATGCCTTCACCTTTCTCTAACTATTTTTCTTCCTTCTCTTCTCTCTCCCCTTCTCTTTCTCTACTCTTCCTCTTTCTCCATTCTTTCCATCCCTTATCTCCCTTCTTCCGCTCCTTTTCTCCTCTTCCCTCAATCCTTTCTCTCCCTCCCTTCTCACTAACACAGACACACCTACTCATGCCTTCCTACACTGCATTACTCTGCTCACATAACCTTTGGAGGCATTTCTGCCTAAAAAGAGAGGCGGACCTTGCAGATCCACATCCATTTTTGTCAGGACCATGCTTCTTGTTGTAATTGTCTATTCTATTTACTATATATATATGTGTGTGTATGTATATATATATATATATATATATATATATATATATATATATGTGTGTGTGTATGTATGTATGTGTGTATATCCTATATTTTATAAAAGGCCAGGTATGTTTGTTCTGGGCATCTCTCTGCCGCGTTCTTGCTAAAAGTAGCAAGTGGGGCAGTGCAGAAATAGTCTTGCAGAGGTACAGAAGCAGAGAGGGACACTCTGTATCCCTCTCTGCATCGGGCAGTCGTGGTGCCGATCTTTGGTGGTAAGGGAGGGTTAGGAGGGAGACAAGTCGGTGGCCCATCGCTGGGGGGGGTGGGACCGCTACGCTACAGAAAGAAAAATGTTTAGAGCGGCAGTGAGTGGGAAGGAGGGAGAGTGGGCTCCTATAGTGGAGGGGGGATTAGAGGGTGTGCAATCGATCTGGGAGGGGGAAGGGGATAGGGTAATGGGGGGAGGCAGCTACACTACAGAAAAAAAAAATGTTGAGATATAGGGATAGAGGGATATGGATAGAGGGATAGAGCTAGAGGGAGGGGGCAGGAGAGGGTGGGATCGCTGCGCTGCAGAAAAAAATGTTGAGAGTGGCAGGGAGGAGGAATGAGGGAGAGGGGATCCGATTTTTTTTTTTATATTCTTTTAATCTCAAAAAACTCAAAGGAGTGACCATGAGGTGTTACCTCAAAAAAATAAAAAAAATATCAATGGATAGTAGCCACCATCTCGCAGCACTACACATGTAATCGATAGCTATGCGCACAGAGCAAAATCAAATTGCTACAGCTGGCACAACTATACACTATGGGCTAGATTACAAGAGGTTATTGCTACCGCAAGTTTGCGGTAGCAATAAGCGCTCACAAAATTAACTAGAAATTAGATCTCTGGTTAATTTTTTTAAAAGTGTCCCAAATGCCCTCAAAAATAAATTTAAAGTAAAAAACAACTGCACTAGGCAGTTTTTGGGGTCTAAAGTTGGTGGGGTGTAAAAATGGAACTAAAAAGTGCCTTTACATTGTGGTCTATGGGAACTGGGTGTTCCTATAGACCGCAATGAAAATATATATGTATATTTATGTGTATATAGACATATTAACACATAAATATATATGTATATAATCATATACATATATATTTAAAAATGCTTCCCATCGCTGAGGTGCATCAGAATGAGGCTCCCATAGGAGCCTATGGAAGGGCTCACACTCGCATTGTGATTTACTTGTAAGTGCACATTATCGTGCGCTGGTATTACAAAGTGGAGCACTAATCAAGCAATATTAAGCGCTCCACTTGTAATCTGGCCCTACCTAAGGGGGAGGTGTAGAACTTTGTCTCCCTGCAGAGACCGGGAGATCAGGACAACTGTTTTATAATTATTCATAAGTAATGAGGAACTAAAATTCATAAGACTTTATTAACAATAACATAAATCAACAATTGAAGGAAATACATTTTGTTACCAAGAGATTATTAAGATTATTTATATTACAATAATCTCCAGCAGTAGAAAAACTTCAACATTTTATAAAGCAAACAGAATGCCACTAGAAAGCTATAATAACTATTGCTAGTTGTAGGAATTGATGTTGGTCCGCCTACAATAAATGTCCCCTACATTTCTGGCTGAGGTTAAAAAAAAACAAAAAAACTGCACTGTGCAATTTGAAATCTAACTGAAAAATCTTAAACGTGCACTGCTAAACTGTAATACAAGAAAACAGCTAGCTGGACAAGAAGAAAGCTATGGGTGGAGCTTAGTGGCCATTTTCAGTTGCTAACAAACGATTATTATTTAAAAGTTTCATGTGCTTCTTACCAGCTTATAGATGTGGCACCTGTTGCAAGATGCTTGTCTGATATGTAACAATAAGTAATAAAGACCAAGTATTCAGTGTAGACTGTCCCTTTAAACCTAAGTCTAACACTAACCCTAATACCCCCTAACCTAAATATTAATTAAATAAATCTAAATAATATTTATCTTATGAACTATATTAATCCTATTTAAAACTAAATATTTACCTTTAAAATAAACCCTAATATAGCTAAAATATAAATAATAATTATATTGTAGCTATCTTAGGATTTATTTTTATTTTACAGGCAAATTTCAATTTATTTTAACTAGGTACAATAGCTATTAAATAGTTATTAACTATTTAATAGCTTACCTAGCTAAAATAAAGAGAAATTAACCTGTAAAATAAAAAGTAACCTAAGTTACAATTACACCTAACACTACACTATACTTAAATAAATTATTCCTATTTAAAACTAAATACTTACCTGTAAAATAAACCCTAAGATAGCTACAATATAATTAATAATTACATTGTAGCTATTTTAGGATTTATATTTATTTTACAGGTAACTTTATATTTATTTTAGCTAGTTAGAATAGTTATTAAATAGTTATTAACTATTTAATAACTACCTAGCTAAAAGAAATACAAAATTACCTGTAAAATAAATCCTAACCTAAGTTACAATTAAACCTAACACTACACTATCATTAAATTAATTAAATAAATTAACTACAAATCACTACAATTAAATACAATTACATAAACTAACTAAAGTACAAAAAATAAAAAAAGCTAAGTTACAAAAAATAAAAAAAATAAGTTACAAACATTTAAAAAATATTACAACAATTTTAAGCTACTTACACCTAATCTAAACCCCCAATAAAATAACAAAGCCCCCCAAAATAAAAAAATGCCCTACCCTATTCTAAATTAAAAAAGTTCAAAGCTCTTTTACCTTACCAGCCCTTAAAAGGGCCTTTCGTGGGGCATGCCCCAAAGAATTCAGCTCTTTTGCCTGTAAAAAGAAAAATACAACCCCCCCAAAATTAAAACCCACCACCCACATACCCCTAATCTAACCCAAACCCCCCTTAAAAAACCTAACACTACCCCCCTGAAGATCATCCTACCTTGAGTCGTCTTCACTCAGCCGAGCAGCAATGGAACCGAAGAGGAGATCCGGAGAGGCAGAAGTTATCCTCCAAGGGGCGCTGAAGAAATCTTCCATCTGATGAAGTGATCCTCCAAGCGGCGCTGAAGAAGTCTTCCATCCGATGAAGTGATCCTCCAAGCGGCGCTGAAGAAGTCTTCGATCTGGGTGATGTCATCTTCCAAGCGGGGTCTTCAATCTTCTTCTTCAGGATCCATCTTGCAGACCTCCAACACGGAACATCCTGCTGGCCCGACGGACTACCGATGAATGAAGGCTCCTTTAAGGGACGTCATCCAAGATGGCGTCCCTTCAATTCCGATTGGCTGATAGGATTCTATCAGCCAATTGGAATTAAGGTAGGAAAAATCTGATTGGCTGATTGAATCAGCCAATCAGATTGAAGTTCAATCCGATTGGCTGATCCAATCAGCCAATCAGATTGAGCTTGCATTCTATTGGCTGTTCCAATCAGCCATTAGAATGTGAGCTCAATCTGATTGGCTGATTCAATCAGCCAATCAGATTTTTCCTATCTTAATTCCGATTGGCTGATTGAATCCTATCAGCCAATCGGAATTGAAGGGATGCCATCTTGGATGACGTCCCTTAAAGGAGCCTTCATTCGTCGGAGGTCTGCAAGATGGATCCTGAAGAAGAAGATTGAAGACCCCGCTTGGAAGATGACATCGCCCGGATGGAAGACTTCTTCAGCGCCTCTTGGAGGATCACTTCATCAGATGGAAGACTTCTTCAGCGCCGCTTGGAGGATCACTTCATCGGATGGAAAATTTCTTCAGTGCCCCTTGAAGGATAACTTCTGCCGCTCCGGATCTCCTCTTCAGTTCCATCGCTGCTCGGCTGAGTGAAGACGACTCAAGGTAGGATGATATTCAGGGGGGTAGTGTTAGGTTTTTTTAAGGGGGGTTTGGGTTAGATTAGGGGTATGTGGGTGGTGGGTTTTAATGTTGGGGGGGTTGTATTTTTCTTTTTACAGGCAAAAGAGCTGAATTCTTTGGGGCATGCCCCACGAAAGGCCCTTTTAAGGGCTGGTAAGGTAAAAGAGCTTTGAACTTTTTTAATTTAGAATAGGGTAGGGCATTTTTTTATTTTGGGGGGCTTTGTTATTTATTAGGGGGCTTAGATTAGGTGTAAGTAGCTTAAAATTGTTATAATATTTTTTAAATGTTTGTAACTTATTTTTTTTATTTTTTGTAACTTAGCTTTTTTATTTTTTGTACTTTAGTTAGTTTATGTAATTGTATTTAATTGTAGGGATTTGTAGTTAATTTATTTAATTAATTTAATGATAGTGTAGTGTTAGGTTTAATTGTAACTTAGGTTAGGATTTATTTTACAGGTAATTTTGTATTTCTTTTAGCTAGGGAGTTATTAAATAGTTAATAACTATTTAATAACTATTCTAACTAGCTAAAATAAATACAAAGTTACCTGTAAAATAAATATAAATCCTAAAATCGCTACAATGTAATTATTAATTACATTGTAGCTATATTAGGGTTTATTTTACAGGTAAGTATTTAGTTTTAAATAGGAATAATTTATTTAAGTATAGTGTAGTGTTAGGTGTAATTGTAACTTAGGTTAGTTTTTATTTTACAGGTAAATTTCTCTTTATTTTAGCTAGGTAGCTATTAAATAGTTAATAACTATTTAATAGCTATTGTACCTAGTTAAAATTTGCCTGTAAAATAAAAATAAATCATAAGATAGCTACAATATATTTATTTAATTATTATTTATATTGTAGCTATATTAGGGTTTATTTTAAAGGTATTTAGTTTGAAATAGGATTAATTTAGTTCATAAGATAAATATTATTTAGATTTATTTAATTAATATTTAAGTTAGGGGGGTGTTAGGGTTAGTGTTAGACTTAGGTTTAGGGGTTAATAATTTTATTACAGTGGCGGCGGTGTAGTGGGGGGCAGGATAGGGGATAATAAATTTATTACAGTGGCGACGGTGTAGGGGGGGCAGGATAGGGGTTAATAAATTTAATATAGGTTGCGGCGGGGTCCGGGGGCGGCGGTTTAGGGGTTAATACATATATTATAGTTGCGGCGGGGTCAGGGAGCGGCGGTTTAGGGGTTAACATGTTTATTATAGCTTGCGGTGGGCTCCGGGAGCGGCGGTTTAGGGGGTAATACATTTTTTTAGTTGCGACGGTGTAGGGGGGACAGATTAGTGGTGTTTAGACTCGGGGTACATGTTAGGGTGATAGGTGCAGACATCTCCCATAGGAATCAATGGGATGTCGGGCAGCAGCGAACATGAACTTTAACTATGGTCAGGCTCCCATTGATTCCTATGGGATCCGCCGCCTCCAGGGCGGCGGATTGAAAACCAGGTACGCTGGGCCGTAAAAGTGCCGAGCGTACCTGCTAGTTTTTTGATAACTAGCAAAAGTAGTCAGATTGTGCCGCACTTGTGTGCGGAACATCTGGAGTGACGTAAGAATCGATCTGTGTCGGACTGAGTCTGGCGGATCGAAGCTTACCTCACAAAATTCTACTTTTGCCTAGGGCTTGATAACTTAGGCGAATCAGCCTCGACACAAATACGCTGCGGAATTCCAGCGTATTTGCGGTTAACAGCTTGATAACTACCCCCCTATGAGTGTTAAAATCTTGTATCTTAGAAAAGTAAAGGTGGAGTTAGATACAGCCATCTAATTTTTGGTTGTCTGACTTAGGGATGTACAAATCCTAAAATTTTAATGATGAGGCTATGCAGTATAAAGTCTACATAACAACTTTGGTCATGTCACTTTTAAGAAATGTGTAGGGTGAACTTGTTAGATTAAAGTGACAGTGTAGTGGTTATGAGTCACTGCACTAACCCTAGCTAAACTTATAAGATGTGTGTACAGCGATGCTTTGGCGTAAAGGGAAGCTGCTGAAAAGCAGACTTGAAGTAAAAAGGTTTGTCATTGTGAACCTAATTTGCATATATTACCCAGAATCCTTTGGAAACAATGTAATTCAGAGGTTTTCTGTGGAAAAAACAAGCCTTCTGGCCTCTCTAGATTTGTTAATGAACTACACAATGGGCCTGTGTAATTTTCCCTATGGTTCTTGCACCCAGACCTGTCTGGAGTAAACTGCCTGTGACAGCACAGCTTCCTGTGAGTGCTTTGAGCACCCAGGGCTGAGCATGTTGCAGGGTCATGTGATGTGTACCCAGTCCGGTATGAGAGTGCAGTCCCCTTCCGTGTTTTGTATATGTCTAGGGTGATTACATAAGCCTGTGCACCCTTCCCTTGTTCCCAGTTTGTTTGGATTTGAGAGCTTGCATTGTGTGGCTGTTTTAGGGACCCAGGTATTGGAAAGGACCTTGATGTGGTACCTGGGCTTGTCCCATTTGGCCAGATGCGGTAACTAACCTTTCCATTTTTGCCCTGGGCTTGTCCCATTTGGCCAGATGCGGTAACTAACCTTTCCATTTTTGCCCTGGGCTTGTCCCATTTGGCCAGATGCAGTAACTAACCTTTCCATTTTTGCCCTGGGCTTGTCCCATTTGGCCAGATGCGGTAACTAACCTTTCCATTTTTGCTTTTAAATCTTAGCTGAGAGCTTGTAAGTTAGTGCTGAACTTTCTCTGTGTTATATATATATATATATATATATATATATATATATATACAGTGCTTTTTTGTAAAAGAAAAGGTGCCGGTACTCATTCATTTTTTATTTATAATTTCTGCTTAGTAACTTTTAGCAAAGCAAAGTGGCAAGATTATTTATGTTTCATGCATTTTACAGCCCCCACTTGTGAAAACTAGAGTATTTACATTATTATTACAAATATTACCTCTTATGACTTGGCAGAGGTGGGGTTACTCAGTACTGGTGAGTACAGTCCCCCCACAAAAAGAGCCCTGTATATGTATATATATATATATATATATATATATATATATACTGTATATATATATATATATATATATATATATATATATATATATATATATATATGTACACATTGGGCTAGATTAAAACTGAGGTGCAAGAAATATTGTGTTTTCGTGAGCCTTTTTCATTCCGTTGATATTACAAGTTGAGCGCAATTGCCATTTATGCTTCCATCCATACCGCAATCTCAGAGCTGTGGTTAACTGTTTTCCAAAACTAAAAAGTGTCACAAAAATACATTAGAAAGTACAGTTACACTCATATTAACACTGTCTAATCTAAATTACAAAAAAGTTATAATGGCTCAAAGATATAAGATCTCTTGTGTTAGAAAAAAAGTAGCCGAACGTCTTTAACATTGAGATGTCTAAATATGTATATGTACTGTATGTATGTATATATATATATATATATATATATGTATATATATATATATATATATATATGTCTATATAAGTGTACATATAGATTAATGTATTTATATATTTACAGACATACTGTATATACACATATAAAAACATTAATACGTACAATATGTACACATACAGTATATAGACATATCTATATATAAGTGCATTAGAGCCCTTTGCAATTAGGTAGATGGAAACATGATAAAACATATTTATGCAATATTCGTATTTAATAAAAATGTTAAATGGACAGGAAACCCCAAAATTTTCTTTCATGATTTGGCTAGAACGTACATTTTGAAACATCTTTCCAATTTACTTCTATTATCAAATTTGCTTCATTTTCTTCTTATCCTTTTATGAAGGAGCTGCATTGCATTACTGGCAGCTAGATAAACGCATATAGTTAGTCAATCACAAGAGACAAATGTGTGCAGGCACCAATCAGCAGCTAGCTCCCACTAGTGTAGGATATGTGCATATTCTTTTTCAACAAGAGAACGAAGCACATTTGGAAATAGACGTAAATTTAAAAGTGTCTTAAAATGAAATGCTGTATCTGAATTATGCAATCATAATTTTGAGTTTCCCTTTAACTATGTATTTACTGTAAATATTTGACATTTGCTAATGCGAATATGCATTGTTTGTGCGATGGGTGTTTTTTGTTCTCCATTGACTTCTATGGGGAATGCAAAAATGCAATGGGGTTTGAGCAATCTTCTGTGTTTTTTTCGGACTTTTTTTTTCTCCATTGATTTCTTCAAGCCCAGGGACAGTCCCTTGTTTTAGAGAATTCTCTAATGGTGGCCCCTGTGAGTGTCAGTAAGATTTTTAATGTCTAAGAGCTCGTTTCCATTAAACCTCAATTGGGTTTTTGCGAGGTTGCAAAATGAAAAAACTGCTGTCGGAAGCTATTACGCTTATCGACAGATTCTGATGGTGCATTTTCTATCAGAATTTTGTAGCCCATAGAAAATTTTGTAAGCCAAAAAGTGCAAATTTAGACCAGGTGTCCACTGAAAGTGCAAAAACAGTCAATGGAAATGAGACCTTATATGCAACTCTTAGCTAATCAGGCTCTATGAGAGGTGAAAAATAATAATCTGAACACAGTTTTATGGAGCTTATTAATGATTTTCAGCTTGTCATATGCCGCCATAATCGGATAACGCTTTCGACAGCAGCTTCTGCTTGGTGTAAACTGTTAAAAGGTCCTTAAAGGGACAGTATACTCCAACTTTCATTTAAAGGGACAGTCTAGTCAAAATTAAACTTTCATGATTCCGATATGGCATGCGATTTTAAACAACTTTCCATTTTACTTCTATTATCTAATTTGCTCAATTCTTTAGATATCCTTTGTTGAAGAAAGAGCAATGCACATGTGTGAGCAAATCACACAAGGCCTCTAGGTGCAGCAACCAATCAGCAGCTACTGAGCATATCTAGATATGCTTTTCAGCAAGTGATATCAAGAGAATGAAGCAAATTAGATAATAGAAGTAAATTAGAAAGTTGTTTAAAATTACATGCTCTTTCTAAATCCCGAAAGAAAAAAATTGTCTTTCATATCCCTTTAACTGCATGTAATATATACTACTATAAAGAATAATATGCACAGATACTGTTCTAAAAATCCATTATAAAACCGTTTAAAAATTTACTTAGAAGCTCCCAGTTTAGCTCTGTTGAAAAGGTTAGCTGGAACACCCATTGCATGTGGTTCTATAGCAAAAAAAAAGCAGACACTCCCCTCCCCCTTCCCTTGTGTATGAAAAGACTCTACACAAATATGAGCAAGCTGGAGTAGGTATACATCAGTATTCTCCTAAAACTTTGGTGCTTAGTTAGGAATCAGCGCAATGTTATTTAAAAATTAGCAAAACTATACTTTAAAAAAAAACACTAAACCCAAATTTTTTCTTTTATAATTCAGATAGAGCATGCAATTTTAAGCAACTTTCTAATTTACTCCTATTATAAAATTTTCTTCATTCTCTTGGTATTCTTTGAAAAGCAAGAATGTAAGTTTACACGCTCGTGCACGATTTCCCCATAGACATCAATGGGGAGACCCGGGTGAAAAAAAGCCTAACACCTGCAATAAAGGAGCGTAAAGCTCCGTAACGCAGCTCCATTGATTTCTATGGGGAAAGAAAATGTATGTTTAATCTGCCGCCCTGACATTGCTGACACCTACATTACAATTATTAACCCCTAATCTGCTGCCTTCACATTGCAGCCACCTACCTACACGTATTAACCCCTAATCTGTCGCCCCTAACATCGCCGCCACCTACCTACACTTATTAACCCCTAATTTTCCGTCACCTACCTACATTGATTAACCCCTAATCTGACACCCCCAATGTCGCCACTATACTAAAGTTATAAACCCCCAAGCCTAACCCTACGTCTAACCCAGTGACGTTAGAGGCTGGTGAGGCAGTGGCTAGGATACGCCTTCATTCTTTAGATATCCTTTGTTGAAAAAATAGCAATGCACATGATGAGCCAATCACATGAGGTATCTATGTGCAGCCACCAATCAGCAGCTACTGAGCATATTTAAATATGATTTTCAACAAAGGATATCAAAAGAATCAAGAAAATTAGATAATAGATGTAAATTGGAAACTTATTTAAAATTGCATGCTCTTTCTAAATCATGAAAGAAAACATATGGGTTTCATGTCCCTTTAAATTGTGTCTTGGAAAACTGGTCAACTTAGTAAACATCTGATTTTAGTCTAAAGGATTGTAACAGAAACTCTTGCCAGATAACAAAATGCTTGCTCTGATTACAAGATCTAGAAATCCAGGCCCATTAAAATATGTTTAAAACATACTTTTTACTTTAATGCTGCAAATTATGCTTATAGATTCCTTCATTATTCAGTAAATATAAAAATGTAGATCCAGTGGTGGCTGGTGAAATTTAAAGATGGTGGGGCACTTGACCCCACCCCTTTAAATAAAGCCACACCATCAGATGGCACTACCAATTCATTAATTAAATAAATAAAAGGTAGACAGAAACACAGAAAAGCACTCGGGGGGAGAGGGAGAGGGAGACGGGGGGAGAGGAAGAGAGACACAGAGGGTTAGAGAGAGAGACACACAATCACACACAGGGGGTGAAAGAGAGAGAGAGAGAGACACAATCACACACAGAGGGTTAGAGAGAGAGAGAAAGAGAGAAGCAATCACACACAGAGGGTTAGAGAGAGAGAGAAAGAGAGACACAATCACACACAGAGGGTGAGAGAGAGAGACACACACAATCACACACAGAGGGTTAGAGAGAAAGAGCAAGAGAGAGAGAAAGAAAGAGAGACACAATCACACACAGAGGTTTAGAGAGAGAAAGAGAGAGAGACACAATCACACACAGAGGGTTAGAGAAAGAGAGAGAGAGAGAGAGAGAGAGAGAGAGAGAGAGAGAGAGAGAGAGAGAAAGAGAGACACAATCACACACAGAGGGTTAGAGAGAGAGAAAGAGAGAGAGACACAATCACACGCAGAGGGTTAGAGAGAGAGAAAGAGAGAGAGAGAGAGAGAGACACAATCACACACAGAGGGTTAGAGAAAGAGAGACACAATCACACACAGAGGGTTAGAGAGAGAGAAAGAGAGACACAATCACACACAGAGGGTTAGAGAGATAAAGAGAGAGAGACACAATCACACACAGAGGGTTAGAGAAAGAGAGAGAGAGAGAGAAAGAGAGACACAATCACACACAGAGGGTTAGAGAGAGAGAAAGAGAGAGAGACACAATCACACGCAGAGGGTTAGAGAGAGAGAAAGAGAGAGAGAGAGAGACACAATCACACACAGAGGGTTAGAGAAAGAGAGACACAATCACACACAGAGAGTTAGAGAGAGAGAAAGAGAGACACAATCACACACAGAGGGTTAGAGAGAGAGAGAGAGAGAGAGAGAGAGAGAGAGAATCACACACAGAGGGTTAGAGAGAGAGACACACACAATCATACACAGAGGGTTAGAGAGAGAGAGAAAGAGAGAGATACACAATCACACACAGAGGGTTAGAGAGAGAAAAAGAGAGAGAGAGACAATCACACACAGAGGGTTAGAGAGAGAGAAAGAGAGAGAGACACAATCACACACAGAGGGTTAGAGAGAGAGAAAGAGAGAGAGACACAATCACACACAGAGGGTTAGAGAGGGGGAAAGAGAGACACAATCACACACAGAGGTTTAGAGAGAGAGAGACCATCATGCACAGAGGGTTAGAGAGAGAGAGAGAGAGAGAAAGAGAGAGAGACACAATCACACACAGAGGGTTAGAGAGAAAGAGAGAGAGACACAATCACACACAGAGGGTTAGAGAGAGAGAGAGAGAGAGAGAGAGATACAATCACACACAGAGTGTTAGAGAGAGAGAAAGAGACACAATCACACACAGAGGGTTAGATAGAGAGAAAAGGAGAGACACAATCACACACAGAGGGTTAGAGAGAGAGAAAGAGAGAGATAGACACAATCACACACAGAGGGTTAGAGAAAGAGAGAGAGACACAATCACACACAGAGGGTTAGAGAGACACATAAGGGATGAGAGAGTCAGAGGGGGAGGAAGAGAGACAGAGAGAGAAAAAGACCTTGAGGGAGAATGACACATAAGGAGAGAGATGGATAGATAGAGAGAGAGACACACACACACAAGGGGGGGAAGGGATTACTGTATTTTTAAGTAATATTTTAAGTGACTATCAAATGCTAATAGTCTACAATCTATTTTAAATATCTGAAACAGAACATCACATATGAATGGGAGCATTAATAAATTATTTATTTGTTGTCTACATCAGGGTTGTCCAAAATACACCTAAGGAATCACTGGATTACATGAAATACTATAGCTACAGGAGCCATGGAGAATATTTGCTATAACTCATTCTAAATTGCTTGGTTTCATTTTACATTACCATGCTGTTGGTCTAGCTTACTCTTGTCAAATAACAACTCATCCATACAAACAGCAGAGCTACAGAGAGTTCAGAAACTGAGACTATATATTAGTGTGCAGTACAGAGGCAAGCTGCTGGGTGTAAAGTTTGAGTAAACAAAATACAAAAACAATCCTTAAACTGCTGTAAAAGAGTAAAAAAACAAAAAACACTAAACCACATTCATTAAATTATAATTTTAACTAACAGAATCCCTTTCATTAAAATCTAAGGTTGCAGAACTTACTTTAATAAAATGTGGCTAAAACACTGCTCTGAGTCTGCATCTCTTCCTGCTCTATAGTCTGTAAGGAAGTGACAGTGGAACATTCCACTGCACTTGGAGGGGAAGAACAGAACTCTCTTTTTTTATTGAATAAAAGCTTACAGCTGAACAGGGCAGCAACAGAATAAATAAAAGTATTTTTTTTTCCGTTTTTGTTTTGTTTTATATGATTAAACATCCAGCCCCAACCCTAAGTTCCACTTACTAATGCCTCTCACTGTATTGGTTCAGCCCAAATAGGACTGCCTCAAATAAGCAGTTATGTGCCATGCAATGATCTTAACCACTTTCATCCAGTAGGTGGCGCAGCATGTTGTGTAATGGTGGGCAGACCTGCTTGTGCCTCTCCATTGCACAACATGCAGCTGTGGAAAAAAAAATGCTGGGGGAAAAAAAATTTAAAGCCAATAAAAAAATATATATTTTTGCCCATATGAGAGGTGAAGCACTGCCTCACCTGCCTCTAGTGACTGCACATCACTAACACCCCCTAACTTTAATATAATTAAAATAAATCTAATAAAAAATTCCTATCATTAAAGGGACACTGAACCCAAAAATTTTCTTCCGTGATTCAGATAGAGCATGCAATTTTAAGCAGCTTTCTAATTTACTCCTATTATCAATGTTTCTTCGTTCTCTTGCTATCTTGATATAAAAAAGAAGGCATCTAAGCTTTTTTCTTGGTTCAGAACTCTGGACAGCAGGTTTTGATTGGTGGATGAATTTATCCACCAATCAGCAAGGACAACCTAGGTTGTTCACCAAAAAAGGGCCGGAATCTAAACTTACATTCTTGCATTTCAAATAAAGCTACCAAGAGAATAAAAAACATTTGATAATAGGAGTAAATTAGAAAGTTGCTTAAAATGTCATGTTCTATCTGAATCACAAAAGAAAAAATGTGGGTTCAGTGTCCCTTTAACTAAATAATTCCTATTTAAAACAAAATACTTACCTGTAAAATAAACCCTAAGATAGCTACAATATAACTAATAGTTACATTGTAGCTAGCTTAGGTTTTATTTTTATTTCACAGGCAAGTTTGTATTTATTTTAAGTAGGTAGAATAGTTAATAAATAGTTATTAACTATTTACTAACTACCTAGTTAAAATAAATACAAATTTACCTGTAAAATAAAACTTAACCGGAGTTACACTAGCACCTAACCTTACGCTACAATTAAATAAATTACATAAAATTAATACAATTAACTAAATTACAAAAACAAACACTAAATTACACAAAATAAAAAATAAATGATCAGATATTTAAACTAATTACACCTAATCTAGTAGCCCTATCACAATAAAAAAAGTCCCCCCAAAATAAAAAAAAACCTTAGCCTAAACTAAACTACCAATAGCCCTTAAAAGGGCCGAAGTCTTCATCCAAGCTGGCAGAAGTCTTCATCCAGACAGCATCTTCTATCTTCACCCATCCGGCGTGGAGCGGGTCCATCTTCAAGACATCCGGCGCGGAGCATTGAAAAAAGGACTTTTTGAAAGCTGCGGTAAGTACGTTGCGTTACGGCCAAAAAAGTGTGCGGTGCAGCTATACCAGTGGTAGTGAAAAAGTGCCTTAACGCTGCTTTTTCACTCATACCGCAAACTCGTAATCTAGCCGAAAGACAGCAAGAGTACGAAGAAAAATTAGTAATAGGAGTAAATTAGAAAGTTGTTTAAAATTGCATGCTTTATCTGAATCACAAAATATTTTTTTTTTGGTTCAGTGTCCCTTTAATGACTGGTATGAAAACATATTTAAAACGTATGGAAAACGCACATATTAAAGGGATAGTCTAGTCAAAAATAAACGTCCATGATTCAGACAGCGCATGCAATTTTAAGCAACTTTCT
Source organism: Bombina bombina (assembly GCF_027579735.1). Taxonomy (NCBI): domain Eukaryota; kingdom Metazoa; phylum Chordata; class Amphibia; order Anura; family Bombinatoridae; genus Bombina; species Bombina bombina. Next base: position 1,225,891,386 of record NC_069499.1, on the reverse strand, counting down.
AATTTACTCCTATTATCAATTTTTCTTTGTTCTCTTGGTATCTTTATTTAAAAAAAAAAAATTGGAAAGTAAGTCTAGGAGCCAGCCCATTTTTGGTTCAGCACCTGGATAGCGCTTGCTGATTGGATGGCTACATTTAGACACTAATCAGCAAGCGCTATCCCGATGCCGAAACAAAAATGGGCTGGCTTCTAAACTTACATTCCAGCTTTTTAAAATAAAGAGAACAAAGAAAAATTGATAATAGGAGTAAATTAGAAAATTGCTTAAAATTGCATCCTCTATCTGAATAATAAACGTTTAATTTTGACTATACTATCCCTTTAAATAATATAATATAAATAATTAAGAATATTGTTGATTATTAAATTTTATATATAAAATACACCTATAAAAATCAATATTTAACATATTAATTACTGAAATATATTTTCAAGCAATAATTCCTAATTCATTATTATACAAATGTATTTCTTAAACCACTACAAATATATTAACTAAATAACAGACTCTGACAAAGGTGTAAATTAATTAAATTAGTACAAATTTAAAAATGTGTGCTTATGTACTAGTAATTTTTTTTTTTTTTTAGATAAACTGTTACATTGCTGAATGTTACGGTAAATGAAAATATGGGGGAGGGTTACTCTTTTTACATCTGACTGTTCATGCAGTTGTAAAATGGAATGAGAAAATAAGTAATGAAGAAACAGGAATGCGTGAGACCATTGGAAAGCAGAGAGGTTTATTGACAATGGGCTTATGTTGAGAAAGTAATGTACATATGATAATAAATGTGACAGCAGAATGTTCCATCTATTATTCACCTATGTAATAAATGTAACATTCTAAGAATATGTTTTGTTTGTCAAGTACTGCTAATAAGCATTGTATTCAGATTCTACTGCAATGTTGACAAGGTCTACTAAAGTATAAAACAGTTTAAGGGACTTTGCACTATAAAATGTTCTCCCCTTTAACATGTTTTCAATTATCCATTTTACTTGCTAGATTGTATTAAATTGTTTACAAATAGCTACTTTACCTTTATTTTGTCATTTGAAGGAACTGCTTTTACTTCTTAAAACTTACACCTTTTCTGAAAATGTTAATAGTGCAGTATTGGCTATAGAAATGCTACATTATGTATACAAGATGCAGAAACATAACTCAACGTCCCAGTGGGGTTGGGGGTAATAGAGAGGGACAACTCAACCCAGTTAAAATGGTGTTCCTATAGTATATTTGATTACAATCAACACTTATCAGCTGGTTCCCTAAGTACGTTGTCCCATTAAAGGGACAGTAAACACCTTGAGGTTTTGATATAACATGTTTTGTTATGCATAATGAAACAACTTTGCAATATATTTTTATTATTTATTTTCTCCCCTTTAAATGCAATTTCATTCTGAAAATTGAGCAAATCTTCTCAGAACTGAAATACACCCTGCTGATTTCTCAAGTCGAACCCTGCTACATACATGTCCCTTATTGGCTTTACCAGATAACAACTGTAAAATAATTAATTTTGTACTAACCTTATGGCAGTGGCTATTCTTGCAATCTGCAGACTAAAGCCCTGTTTGGCTCCTCCAAATAAGCAAATGTTGGGTGGAGTTTACTGTCCCTTCAAGGCTTGGTGCAGGGAATTATGTTACAACTCTAAGATGTGCACTTCCAAGAATTATTTTACTTAGGAAATATATAGTTAGAGTTAATTTCAGGAATTAATAGATAATGAAGTAACTGACGGCTAGATTACGAGTTGTGCGTTAGGGTTAAAAAGCAGCCTTGAGAGGTCCCAACACTGCTTTTTAACGCCCGCTGGTATTACGAGTCTTGAAATGACAGGCTCACGGCTCACTTTTTTGGTCTGACTCGAAAATACCGCAAATACACTTACGTCAATTGTGTATCCTATATTTTTAATGGGACTTGTATAATGCCGGTATTACGAGTCTTCCAAAAAGTGAGCGGTACAGCCTCTCCTGCCAAGACTGATACCGCATTTAAAAGTCAGTAGTTAAGAGTTTTATGGGCGAACGTCATAGTATAAAACTCTTAACTAAAGTGCTAAAAAGTACACTAACACCCATAAACTACCTATTAACCCCTAAACCGAGGCCCCCCCCCCACATTGCAAACACACACAAAAATTTTTTTAACCCCTAATCTGCCGAACCAGACATCGCCGCCACTATAAAAATATATTAACCCCTAAACCGCCGCCCTCCCGCATCGCAAACACTAGTTATATTTTATTAAACCCTAATCTGCCGTCCCTAACATCGCCGACACCTACCTACATTTATTAACCCCTAATCTGCCACCCCCAATGTCGCCGCAACTATATTAAATGTATTAACCCTTAAATCTAAGTCTAAACCTAACCCTAACATCCCCTGACAAATATAATTACAATAAATCTAAATAAAATTACTACAATTCACTAAATTATTCCTATTTAAAACTAAATACTTACCTATAAAATAAACCCTAAGATAGCTACAATATAACTAATAGTTACATTGTATCTAGCTTAGGGTTTATTTTTATTTTACAGGCAAGTTTGTATTTATTTTAACTAGGTACAATAGTTATTAAATAGTTATTAACTATTTAATAGCTACCTAGTTAAAATAAATTCAAATTTACCTGTAAAATAAATCCTAACCTAAGTTACAATTACACCTAACACTACACTATAATTAAATGAATTACCAAAACTAAATACAATAAATACAATTTAAAAAAAATATCTAAAGTACTAAAAAACCAAACTCTAAATTACAGAAAATAATAAAATAATTACAAGTTTTTAAACTAATTACACCTAATTTAATCCCCCTAATAAAATAAAAAAGGCCCCCAAAATGATAAAAAGCCCTACCCTATACTAAATTACAAATAGCCCTTAAAAGGGCCTTTTGCGGGGCATTGCCCCAAAGTAATTAGCTCTTTTACATGTAACAAAAAGTGCAATACCCCCCAACATTAAAACACACCACCCACACAACCAACCCCCCAAATAAAATAGATATTTTTTTTAAATTGTATTTAATTGTATTTAGTTTAGGTAATTAATTTAATTATAGTGTAGTGTTAGGTGTATTTGTAACTTAGGTTAGGATTTATTTTACAGGTAAATTTGAATTTATTTTAACTAGGTAGCTATTAAATAGTTAATAACTATTTAATAACTATTGTACCTAGTTAAAATAAATACAAACTTGCCTGTAAAATAAAAATAAACCCTAAGCTAGCTACAATGTAACTATTAGTTATATTGTAGCTATCTTAGGGTTTATTTTATAGGTAAGTATTTAGTTTTAAATAGGAATAATTTAGTTAATTATAGTTATTTTATTTAGATTTATTTAAATTATATTTAAGTTAGGGGGTGTTGGGGTTAGACTTAGGTTTAGGGGCTAAGAACTTTATTATAGTGGTGGCGACGTTGGGGACCGCAGATTAGGGGTTAATAAGTGTAGGTAGGTGGCAGTGACATTGGGGGCGGCAGATTAGGGGTTAATAAATATAATGTAGGTGTCGGCGATGTTAGGGGTATCAGATTAGGGGTTAATAAGTATAATGTAGGTGGCGGCAGTGTCCGTAGTGGCAGATTAGGGGTTAATAATATAATGTAGGTGTCGGTGGTGTAGGGGGCGGCAGATTAGGGGTTAATAAGTGTAAGATTAGGGGTGTTTAGACTTGGGGTTCATGTTAGGGTGTTAGGTGTAGACATTAAAAGTATTTCCCTATAGGAATCAATGGGGCTGCGTTAGGAGCTTTACACTGCTTTTTTGCAGGTGTTAGGTTTTTTTTTCAGCCGGCTCTCCCCCATTGATTCCTATGGGGAAATCGTGCACGTTTTGCCAGCTCACCGCTACCATAAGCAGCGCTGGTATTCAGGTGAGATGTGGAGCTAAATTTTGCTCTCCACTCACTTTTCTGCGGCTACGGTCGGGTTTGTAAAAACCTGTAATACCAGCGTTGTCTGTAGGTGAGCGGTGAGGGAAAACTGCTCGTTAGCACCGCACCCCTCCTAACACAAAACTCGTAATCTAGGTGTGAGATTGGGAAGTATGTTATCAGGTGTAACAGGATTTTATTTAACTCTGTGTTACTCTTGTATTTGTACATGTAATTTAGCTAACACAAGTGCTTAACTTTACAATAAAGTTTTATCTATAGCAAGCTTGTCAATAAAAGCTGCTATGTAAATGTTAGTTTGCATATTAACATTACTATAAGATGTTTGATTAAAAAATACACCAACAGTAAGAAATACATTCTTTTAGAAAGACACTTATAACTTATTATAAATTAAAGATATCTTTTAAATCTTTCATATACATCTTCTATATATAAAGGAGAGTACCTTACTATATAAACCTGTTCCCATGATTGTCCTAAAGATAAAAAATATAATCTTTCATATGCTTATTATACAATATATAAAATGTATAACTGTATTCAAATATATGTTTAAATAAAATACTTCTGCAATATATAAAATGTATAACTGTATTCAAATATATGTTTAAATAAAATACTTCTGCAATATATAAAATGTATAACTATTCAAATATATGTTTAAACAAAATTCTTCTGCAATATAAAAGGTTTTTATAACTGTTCAAACTAAAATACTAACCAACTAACTAGACTAATTAACAAAAGATGTTAAATGATTTTAAAATGGAGACTTATTCAACCTTGAATTTATAAGCTTTAAAATGGATGCTCATTGCAATTTAAGTGTGTATGTTAAAACTTGTATAACAATTTTTCAAGGCTATTTACAAAATGTTTATGTTTTAAAAACATACGATGTCTGCATCTGATAACAGAAACATTATAAAACACCTCTTTTGTAAACAAGAGTCAAGTTGTTCTAGAGCATCTAAGAGATTAGGTGACCGGTTGCAAGGAAGTCATTTCAAGTGGTATGTAAATAATTATTATTGAAAGCAAGTTTAACTGATAGTCAATTAACTCTGTGTGTATTTTGGATTTAAAAGAATTTCATTTTATTGCTTCTGTAAGTTAATTTTCTGCATAATACAAATTTATTAAACAGTATTTCTCTCTCAATAACATTTCTTTATTGTACTCAGAAACTTTCTTTGTAAGAAATGAGACCTGTTTCACTAAAATAATATTAAAGGTTAGTGCTTGGAAATCATATTTCAACATTACTGTGCTTTAAGACTTTATGAATGAATTACGTGTGAACCTCTACACAGGTCCTCCAGTTTGCCTACTGACAAATCTGGCTTTTGCCAAGATTCTTGTATTTCTCATTATAGGTTGATGTAGAGAAGCAGAGCGCAGCATTCCGGTCACACTCACAGATGTGCGTTTCACAGCGGTTGTTTTCACCTGTTTAGTAAAAAGATGACAAATATCAGTCTGGTCTAGTGGAGAAAAAGAAATATGTTGTTGTAGCATTTGGGAACATGCAAAATACATTTGCTACAGTTTTTTCCCCCAAAGGATGTAGATTATACTTTAATTGTGAGTTATGTAACAGTGGGTGTGACCATTTTTAGGTATTTTACATGTTATGTGCTTTCTTGTTAAGAAGTGACATACACCTTATGTATGTGTAAGGTGTAAGCATATGTAAATAGGCTTTCAAACCAAATCTCAGAGCACTTACTGGAGCAGGTGACAATGTTATTTTTGCAGCTGTAAGAGTAAATCTCAAAATATGGGCTATCAAAGATAGGATTGCAGTCGGCAGCTTTGCTGGAGGCGGAGTAGCAGTTATCGTGAGTTTCACAGCATCTGCAGGGGAAGAGCATAAGGAGAGGGTATCAAAGGGGCATAATAATAGAACGTTATGTAAAATATATGAGGGTTATAAACAGATGATGTGAAGTTAAGTGTAGCTGCAACTTAAATGGACATTAAACACTAAGTACATGCTAGATAGAATGATGCATTCAAAGAAAAGATTAGTCCATGAGTAACATGTAGATGTATTTTTTAAAGTTTCATTAGTTGTTTAAAAAGTGACAATATAAGTGTAAAGTTTTAGTGTCTATAAAACACTGGGAGCTGCCATGTTGTAACTTGTGTTACCTTCTCTGCTGTGGCCAATTAGGGACAGTTATACATAGGTCATTAAAGTGTGCAGCCAATGGTTGTGCTGGATTTAACAGTGTTCTGCACTTCCATTTCTAACAGGAACTGAAAAGTTCACAATTTCATAATGGAATTACAGGCAAAGAGGACAAAATAAATAATGAAAGTATATTGCAGAGTTGTTTTATATATACAATTTATCATTTTATATTACCATCTCAAAGTGTTTAATGTCCCTTTAAGAGGAGAAATGTGAGAGGAGTAAGGAAAGAACAGGCTAAGAAAACCAGGAAAAATCATTTTCCTCATCTAAGAATGTGAGGCACTAACAATGAGCAGAAAATAAAGGATTGGGAAAATGTTTATGGAAATAGACACCTGCTGGACCACAAAAACTCAGGCCTACATATGAAAAAGACTTGACCTGGAACTGTCTGCAATCAATGTTTATGTAGTTATCTAAAGGAACCCTAGCAATGAAGTTATTATTTATGAATCTGGGCTTGGATGTCTAACAGCACAGGCTTTGAGAACAAAACAAAATGCTTACAAACTTGAATTCTATATGATATCTGTCTATGTTTAATGATGCTCAAGATCAACTGGAAGGAAATCTAAAGAACTTCAAGCTCTATAAAAATTGTTGAGACCTTTGGAATTGAATTAACCCCTGGGCTGATCAAACATATGAAATATGTAAACTTGGATTAAAAACTATTCCTTAAAGAACAAGAGGAAGGATTATGATATTGATGATTTTAATCCACTTCTACAATTCTAAAATCAGAAGATAATTCTAATACAATTCACATTTGGACGCATATGTTATTGTAGTTCTTAGCACACTAATACAAGTTGAAAGTAAATGCAAACATGTGAGCGCAATTGTGTTAGAAGGACTACAGAGCTTTAGTTGACTGTTACGCGAAACAAAAAAGTTAAACAAAAAAACATAAAAAATATATTTAAAAGTAAAGTTGCAATAATAATATCACTGTCTGCTAAAAATTATTAAAAAACAATGACCTAGATTACAAGTTGTGCGCTAAACCCGGTGTGTAAATAATGCTAAAAATTTAACGGTACCAAACTTTCAATAGCGCTGCCATTACAAGTTACAAAAAAAACGTATTTTGTCATGCGGTTTGACGTGCTCATGCACGTGTCCCCCCCATAGACATCAATGGAGAACAAAATGTTAGAAAAAAACCTAATACCTACGATTACGGAATAACGATCGCTATAACACATTCCCCATTGATGTCAATGGAGACAAGAAGGTTATGTATAAAATAAGAAAAATACAGATCCATATTCCACTGGTGCGTAAGCTGGCGTGGGTCAGTACAGGGGGTGGCGTGGAGCTGACCAAATGCGGTGGACAAATTGTGAAATTAAAAAAAAACAAAAGAAAGCCGCTACTGAGCAACAGAAAACGTGAACTTTAATCCAGGATTAAAATAGACACAAATACAGAAGGAAGAGCCTTGTGTATTTGTGTCTATTTTAATCCTGGAATAAAGTTCACGTTTTCTGTTGCTCAGTAGAGGCTTTATTTAGTTTTTTTGAAGGTTTTGTTTAAACACCCTAACATAAACCCCTAGTCTAAATACCCCTAACCCGCCACCCCTCTACATCGCTACTACTAAAATAAACCTATTAAACCTATTAAAACCTATTAAAGTGAGCGTAGAGCTAAATTGAGCTCCATACCTCACTCCAATACCAGCACTGCTTAAGTCAGCGGTGAGCTGGTTGTACGTGCTCGTGCACGATTCCCCATAGACATCAATGTGGAGAGCCGGCTGAAAAAAAGCCTAACACCTGCAATAAAGCAGCGTAAATCTCTGTAACGCAGCCCCATTGATTCCTATGGGGAAACTAAATTTATGTTTACACCTAACAACCTAACATGAACCCCGAGTCTAAACACCCCTAATCTTATACTTATTAACCCCTAATCTGCGGCTCAGGACATCGCCGACACCAACATTATACTTATTAACCCCTAATCTGCTGTCCAACATCGCCAACACCTACATTATATTTATTAACCCCTAATATCCCGCCCCCAATGTTGCTGCAACCTACCTACACTTATTAACCCCTAATAGGAATTTTTCAACTTTAATTCCGATTGACTGATAGAATTCTATCAGCCAATCGGAATTCAAGGGACGCCATCTTGGATGACGTCATTTAAAGGAACCTTCATTCTTCGTTAGACGTCGGAAGAAGAGGATGCTCTGCGCTGGATGTCTTGAAGATGGACCCGCTCCGCGCTGGATGGATGAAGATAGAAGATGCCGTCTGGATAAAGACTTCTGCCCGTCTGGAGGACCACTTCTGCCGGCTTGGATGAAGACTTCTACCGGCTTCGTTGAGGACTTCTTGCCGCTTCGTTGAGGACTTCTCCCGGCTTCGTTGAGGATGGATGTCTGGTCTTCAAAACTGTAAGTGGATCTTCGGGGGTTAATGTTAGGTTTTTTTAAGGGTTTATTGGGTAGGTTTTATTTTTAGGTTAGGGTTTGGGCAGCAATAGAGCTAAATGCCCTTTTAAGGGCAATGCCCATCCAAATGCCCTTTTCAGGGCAATGGGGAGCTTAGGTTTTTTTTTTAGTTAAGATTTTATTTGGGGGTTGGTTGTGTGGGTGGTGGGTTTTACTGTTGGGGGTTGTTCGCATTTTTTTTTACAGGTAAAAGAGCTGATTTCTTTTATGGCAATACCCCGCAAAAGGGCCTTTTAAGGGCTATTGGTAGTTTAGTTTAGGCTAGGGTTTTTTTTTATTTTTGGGGGGCTTTTTTTATTTTGATAGGGCGATTAGGGGTATTTAGTTTAAATATCTGATAATTTTTTATTTTGTGTAATGTAGTGTTTGTTTGTTTTTTGTAATTTAGGTAATTGTATTTAATTTAGGTAATGTATTTAATTGTAGTGTAATGTTAGGTGTTAGTGTAAGACAGGTTAGGTTTTATTTTACAGGTAAATTTGTATTTATTTTAGCTAGGTAGTTAGTAAATAGTTAATAACTATTTAATAACTATTCTACATAGTTAAAATAAATACAAACTTGCCTGTGAAATAAAAATAAAACCTAAGATAGCTACAATGTAACTATTAGTTATATTGTAGCAAGCTTAGGGTTTATTTTACAGGTAAGTTTTTTTCTTTTAAATAGGAATTATTTTGTTATTAATAGTAGGTTTTATTTAGATTTATTTTAATTATATTTAAGTTAGGGGGTGTTAGGGTTAGGGTTAGGCTTAGGTTTAGGGGTTAATAAATTTAGTATAGTGGCAGCGACGTTGGGGGCCACAGATTAAGGGTTAATAATATTTAACTAGTGTTTATGATGCGGGAGTGCGGCGGTTTAGGGGTTAATATGTTAATTATAGTGGCTGTGATGTCGGGAGCGGCAGATTAGGGGTTAATAATTTTATTTTAGTGTTTGCAATGCGGGAGGGCCTCGGTTTAGGGGTTAATAGGTAGTTTATGGGTGTTAGTGTACTTTTTAGCACTTTAGTTATGAGTTTTATGCTACAGCTTTGTAGCGTAAAACTCATAACTACTGACTTTAGAATGCGTTACAAGTCTTGCGGGATAGGCTGTACCGCTCACTTTTTGGCCTCCAAAAAAAAGCTTGTAATACCGGCGCTATGGAAGTCCAATTGAAAAAAGACTTTACGCAAAAAAGTGTGAGACCTACAAGACTCGTAATAGCAGCGGTAGTGAAAAAGCAGCGTTATAACCCATAACCCTGCTTTTTTACTCATAAAGCAAAACTCGTAATCTAGGCAATTACTATTTAAAAAAAAATATATACCAAAAATAAAAAAAAATAAATTAAAAAACCCTAACACTACGAAAAAAACCCCCTAACAATACAAAAAATAACAAACTCTAAAATTACGAAAAATAAAAAAAATCTAAGATTACAGAAAATAATAAACAAAATCATCCAAAATAATAAAATTAAACCTAATCTAATACCCCAATAAAAAAACAAAAAAGCCACCCCAAAAAGGGCCTTTTTTAGGGCATTGCCCTAAGTTTTACAGCTCTTTTACATAAAAAAATACAAATTACCCCCTAACAGTACAAAACCCCATACACCCAATCCCCAAAAATAAAAAAAACCTAACTCTAAAAAAACCTAAGCTACCAATTGCCCCTAAAGGAGCATTTGTATGGGCATTGCTTAAAAAAAACAAAAAAGCCCTAATCTAAAAAAAACCCACCCAAACAAACAAAAAAAAACCCTAACGCTAACCCCAAAATAGGTACTCACCATTCCTGAAGTCCGGCGGTGAAGATCTTCTTCCAGGCAGATCCATCTTCATCCAGCATGGGGCCATCTTCTTTCTTCATCCCGGTGTCGTGGAGCGAAGGCAGCGCAGATGGAGCAGGAATGGCGGCCGCGCAGATATCTAGCGTGGTGCCTCCTCTTAATACAATCGTCCGCCGCACACTGAAAATTTAATGAAAGGTATCCCTTTTATATAGGAGTACCTTGCATTCCTATTGGCTGAACATTTTTAATCAGTCAATAGGATGAGAGCTGCTTAAATGGCTGTTTAAATATAGTTTTTCATCGGTATAGCCATACTGCACAACTTGTAATCTAAGTCAATATGAGTTCTCAGGTGTTAGAAAAAAAGGGCTGCAAAGGGCTTTAACATAGAGATACATCATATACATGTCTAAATATGTGTATGTATGTATATAATAGGGTATAATATAGGGTTATGTATAATATAGCTTGTACTTTTCCCTATGTGCCTTGCACCCAGACCTGTCTGGGGTTAACTGCCTGTGGCTCTGAGGACAGCACAGCTTCCTGTGAGTGCCATTGAGCACCCAGGGCTGAGCATCTTGCAGGGTCATGGGATATGTACCCAGTCCAGCCTGAGAGTGCAGTCCCCTTCCATGTTTTGTATATGTCTAGGGTGATTACATAAGACTGTGCACCCTTCACTTTTTCACAGTTTGTTTGATTGAGAGCTTGCATTGTTTGGCTGGTTTAGGGACCCAGGTTTTGGAAGGGACCTTGAGGGGTACCTGGTCTTGTCCCATTTGGCCAGATGCAGTAACTAACCCTTCCATTTTTGCTTTTAATCTTAGCTGAGAGCTTCTAAGTAAGTGCTGGATTTTCTCTGTGTGTTGTATTAATTTTTTTTGTAATTTTCCCTATTTGCTTTGCACCCATATCTGTCTGGGGTTAACTGCCTGTAACTCTGGGGTTAGCACAGCTTCATGTGAGTGCCATTGAGCACCCAGGGCTGAGCATGTTGCAGGGTCATGGTATGTGTACCCAGCCCAGTCTAAATATATATACACACACACACACATACAGTATATATATATATATATATATATATATATATATATATATATATATATATATATATATTATATATATATATATCAGGGCTCAAAATTTCAAGTCCTATGCTATTAGCCAGGCCAAAATATTATTCGCCACATCTGGTCCATTACCTGCCCAAACCACACCCACTACTCCACCCCCTCTTTGCATATGATTAGCTATTGTGAAACATCTTATTGTGCAGTAATTTTTAATATTGTTTTTATTTTATACCATAAAAAATTAAATAATGCTACATATTGTAATACATTAACAAAAATAGCTGCAGTTAGCAACATCAACTAGGGGTTCTGTGGAAGACAACAGCTGGATAGAAAAAGGAAGTTGTTGAACTTAGAGAGTGCAGAGCAATCTGACAGTCATGGAAAGTCATAGCAGACCTGCAGATTTTTTTTTTTATAATTTTTTAATAATTATTATATCTTTCTTCTCTCTCTTAACTCTCTCTGCACTCTCCTCTCTTCAATCTCCCTTTTTACCCTCTCCCTTCTCTCTCAGGCCATGTCTTCTTTTTACACTTTCTTTGCCCTCTCTCATATCTCTTCACCTTTCAATCCAATCAGCCAATAGGATTGAGCTTGCATTCTATTGGCTGATTGGAACAGCCAATAGAATACAAGTTTAATCCTATTGGCTGATTGCATCAGCCGATAGGATTTTTTTCTACCTTAATTCCGATTGGCTGATAGAATTCTATCAGCCAATCGGAATCTAAGGGACGCCATCTTGGATGTTGTCACTTATAGAAACATTCATTCTGAAGAAGCCGTTGATTGAAGAGGATGCTCCGCGCCGGATGGCTTGAAGATGGAGCCGCTCCGCTTCGGAAGGATGAAGATAGAAGATGCCGTCTGGATGAAGACTTCTGCCCATCTGGAGGACCACTTCTGCCCGTCTGGAGGACCTCTTCGGGGGTTAGTGTTAGGATTTTTTAAGGGTGTATTGGGTGGGTTTATTTTTTAGGTTAGGGCTTTGGGCAGCAAAAGAGCTAAATGCTCTTTTAAGGGCAATGCCCATCCAAATGCCCTTTTCAGGGCAATGGGGAGCTTAGGTTTTTTGAGTTAGGCTTTTATTTGGGGGTTGGTTGTGTGGGTGGTGGGTTTTACTGTTGGGGGGGTCGTTTGTATTTTTTTTACAGGTAAAAGAGTTTTTTTTATTTTGGGTTGGCTTTTTTATTTTGATAGGGCTATAAGATTAGGTGTAATTAGTTTAAAGATCTTGTAATTTGTTTTTTATTTTCTGTAATTTAGCGTTTGTTTGTTTTTTTGGTAATTTAGCTAATTTTATTTAATTTATTTAATTGTATTTAATGTAGGGAATTTATTTAATTGTAGTGTAGTGTTAGGTGTTATTGTAACTTAGGTTAGGTTTTATTTTACAGGTAAATTTGTATTTATTTTAGCTAGGTAGTTATTAAATAGTTAATAACTATTTAATAACTATTCTACCTAGTTAAAATAAATACAAAGTTGCCTGTAAAATAAAAATAAACCCTAAGCTAGCTACAATGTAACTATTAGTTATATTGTAGCTAGTTTAGGGTTTATTTTACAGGTAAGTATTTAGTTTTAAATAGGAATAATTTAGGTAATAATAGGAATTTGTATTTAGATTTTTTAAAATTATATTTGTTAGTGGGTGTTAGGGTTAGGGTTAGAGTTAGGTTAAGGGGTTAATAAATTTAGAATAGTGGCGACGACGTTGGGGGCAACAGATTAGGGGTTAATAAATGTAGGTAGGTTGCGGCGACATTGGGGGAGGGGGATTAGGGGTTAATAAGTATAATGTAGGTGGCGGCAATGTCCGAAGCGGCAGATTAGGGATTAATAAGCATAATGCAGGTGTCAGCGATGTCGGGGGCAGCAGATTAGGGGTTAATAAGTGTAAGATTAGGGGTGTTTAGACTCAGGGTTCATGTTAGGATGTTAGGTGTAAACATAACTTTAGTTTCCCCATAGGAATCAATGGGGCTGCGTTACTGAGTTTTACACTGCTTTTTTGCAGGTGTTAGACTTTTTCTCAGTCGGCTCTCCCCATTGATGTCTATGGGGAAATTGTGCACGAGCACGTATAACCAGCTCACCGCTCACTTAAGCAGCGCTGGTATTGGAGTGCGGTATGGAGCACAATTTTGCTCTACGCTCACTTCTTGCCTTTTAACGTCGGGTTTATAAAAACCTGTAATACCAGCACTGCAGGGAAGTGAGCGGTGAGAAAAAACTGCATGTTAGCACCGCACAGCTCATAACGCAAGACTTGTAATTTAGCCGACAGTGTGTTAAAGGGACATAATACTCATATGCTAATTCCCTTGAAACTGATGCAGCATAACTGTAAAAAGCTGACAGGAAAATATCACATGAGCAACTCTATGTAAAAGAAAGATAGTTTACCTCACAATTTCCTCAGCTCAGCAGAGTAAGTTCTGTGTAAAAAAATAAAAAAAATGAAGAAATGAACAGCAGCCAATCAGCATCAACAGTGCTGAGGTCATGAACTCTTTTACTATGATCTCATGAGATTTCACTTAACTCTCATGAGATTTCATTGTAAACTTCCTTACACTGAATAGAGAAATAAGATGAGTGTGCACGAAAGCTCGCTCCTTCCGCTGTCCATGGACAGACATACTGATTTGTTGCTTAGAATATCTTTCTTTTTTACATAGAGATGTTTAGGTGATATTTTCTAGTCAGCTTTTTACAGCTATACTGCATCAATTTCAAGTGTTTAAACATTTGGGTATTATGGCCCTTTAACTTACTTATTTTATTTATTACAACATATTTATCAAAGCCTCAACTATGCTGCATTCGCCGGCACCAATACGCTCGCCTAACATCGCCTAACATCGCGGCCGCAGACCTGAATACGATTTCTATATTTATAAAAAAAGCTGGCAAAAAGCTTTGCACCAAGTACGGGGCGATGAGCATTGGACTGTTGTTAACTACCAGTCATCAATCTCACATCTATTTGGCTTTTTACTAACTTTATTCATACCCTGTCACTAAACGCCTCCACTATACTAAAATGTTTAACCCCTATCCCCCCGCTCCTGGACCCCGTCACCAAATAAATAAATGTATTAACCCCTATCCCGCCGCTCCCGGACCCCGCCTCCACCTAAACAAATGTATTAACCCCTATCCCGCCGCTCCCAGGCCCCGCCGCCACTAAATAAATGTATTAACCCCTAAACCTCTGGTCTCCCACATCACTACAACTAACTAAACCTATTAACCCCTAAACCGCCAGCCCCCCACATCACCATAAACTAAATTAAGCTATTAACCCCTAAAACTAACAAGCCGCTAACTTTAATTTAAAATTACCACATCCCTATCTTAAAATAAATTTAAACTTACCTGTAGAATTAAAATAAACTATTTTTAAACTATTAATTAACCTACCCTAACTATTATACTACACTTTAATTAAACTACCAATTAAATTAACTAAATTACATATTAAAAAACCTAACCCTATTCAAATTATTTAAATCTACTGGAACTTGAATGCAAGTGACGTCATCCAAGATGGTGTCCCTTGCATTCCTATTGGCTGAAAGGTTCCAATCAGCCAATAGGATTAGAGCTGCTAAAATCCTATTGGCTGTTCCAATCAGCCAATAGGATTTGAGCAGCTCTCATCCTATTGGCTATTCCAATCAGCCAATAGGATGAGAGCTCAATCCTATTGGCTGATTGGAACAGCCAATAGGATGAGAGCTGCTCAAATCCTATTGGCTGATTGGAACAGCCAATAGTATTTTAGCAGCTCTAATCCTATTGGCTGATTGGAACCTTTCAGCCAATAATAATGCATGGGACGCCATCTTGGATGACGTCACTTGCATTCAAGTTCCAGTTTACAGTGGCGACCGTTTTGAAGAGGAGTTCCGCACCACATGTCTTCAGGATGGACCCGTTTTGCACCGGATGGATGAAAATAGAAGATACCGTCTGGATGAAGACTTCGCTGGCTGGATGAAGATGGAAGAGGCCGCCTGAATGAAGACTTCTTGCCGGCTTGATGGATCCTTCAAGCGGGACTTCAAGAACTCTAAGTGGACAGTCGGGGGTTAGTGTTAGGTTTATTTAAGGTTTTTTGGGTCGGTTTTATTTTTAGAGTAGGGTCTGGGCAGTAAAAGAGCTAAATGCCCTTTTAAGGGAAATGCCCATATAAATGCCCTTTTCAGGGCAATGGGGAGCTTAGGTTATTTTAGATAGGCTAAAAGTAGTGAGATTGCACAATTTCTGCATGCCCCACAAGGGGGGCAGTGCAGAAATAGTCTTGCAGAGGTACCGAAGCAGAGAGGGACACTCTGTGTCCCTCTCTACATTGGGCAGCGGTGGTGTTGATAGTTGATGGTGTTGGAGGGTTAGGATGGAGGCGAGTGGGCGGCCCATCGCTGGAGGGGGGTGAGAGGGGTAGCGAGAGCGGGTGGGACCGCTGCGCTGCAGAAAAATAAAGTTGGGATAGAGATAGAGGGATAGAGATAGAGGGATAGAGATAGAGGGATAGATGGATAGAGGGATAGGGATAGATGGATAGAGGGATATGGATAGATGGATAGGGATAGTGATAGAGGGATAGACGAATAGATGGATAGAGGTATAGGGATAGGTGGATAGAGGTAGAGGGATAGAGATAGAGGGATGGGGATACATGGAAAGAGTGATAGGTGGATAGATGGATAAAGGGATAGAGATAGAGAGATAGGGATAGATGGCTAGGGTAGAGTGATAGGGATAGAGGGATAGTGATAAAGGGATAGATGGATAGAGATAGATGGATGGATAAAGGGATAGAGATAGGGGATAGGGATAGGGGGACAGATGGATAGAGGAATAGATGGATAGAGGGATAGGGATATAGGGAAAGAGATAGAGGGATAGGGATTGATGGATAGAGGGATAGGGATAGATGGATAGAGGGATAGGGATAGATGGATAGAGGGATTGGGATAGATGGATAAAGGTATAGGGATAGAGGGATAGATGGATAGAGGGGTAGGGATAGGGATAGATGAATAGAGATAGAGGGATAGATGGATAGGGATAAATGGATAGAGGGATAGGGATAAAGAAACAGTGATAGAGGGAAGGGGATAGAGGGGGTGGCAGGGGGCGAGAGCAGGTGGGACCGCTGCGCTGCAGAAAAATAAAGTTGAGAAAGGGATAGAGATAGAGGGATAGGGATAGAGGGATAGAGATAGAGATAGAGATAGAGGGATAGATGGATAGGGATAGATGGATAGGGATAGATGGATAGGGATAGATGGATAGAGGGATAGGGATAGATGATAGATAGATAGATAGATAGATAGATAGAGGGATAGTGATAGGGATAGAGATAGAGGGATAGAGGGATAGGGATAGGTGGATAGAGGGATAGAGGTAGAGGGATAGAGATAGAGGGATGGGAATAGATGGAAAGAGTAATAGGTGGATAGATGGATAAAGGGATAGAGATAGAGGGATAGATGGATAGAGGGATAGGGATAGATGGCTAGGGGTAGAGTGATAGGGATAGAGGGATAGATGGATAGACATATATGGATAAAGGGATAGAGATAGGGGGATAGGGATAGGGGACAGAGGGATAGAGAGATAGGGATAGAGGGATATGAATTGATGGATAGAGGGATAGGGATAGATGGATATAGGGATAGAGATAGAGGGATAGATGAATAGAGGGATCAGGATAGAAGGATACAGGGATAGGGATAGAGGGATAGAGGGATAGGGATAGAGGAATAGAGATAGAGGGATAGGGATAGATGGATAGAGGGATAGGGCTAGATGGATAGAGGGATAGGGATAAAGGAATAGTGATAGAGGGAAGGGGATAGAGGGATAGGGATAGAGGGATATTGATAGATGGATACAGGCATAAAGAAATAGAGGGATAGATGGATAGAGGGATAGGCATAGAGATAGAGGGATAGAGATAGAGGGATAGATGGATAGAGGGATAAGGATAGCGATAGAGGGATAGAGATAGAGGGATAGAGGGATAGAGGGATAGGGATAGATGGATAGAGGGATAGAGATAGAGGAATAGGGATAAAGGAATAGAGATAGAGGGAAGGGGATAGAGAGATAGTGATAGATGGATATAGGGATAATGATAGATGAATACAGGGATCAGAATAGAGAGCTAGAGGGAGAGAGGTAGAGGGATAGAGATAGAGGGATAGAGATAGAGCAAGAGGGATAGAGGGAGGGCTGCGGGAGTGGGACTGCTGCGCTGCAGAAAAAAAAAGTTGAGAGCGGCAAGGAGGGAGAAAGGAGGGAGGGGGGATGAGGGAGAGAGGATCCGAGTGGATGGGGGGATCAGAGGGTAGGGAAAAGTTTTTGGAGGGAGAGGTGGGTAAATGAGGGAGGGGGAGGGAGTTGGACACATTTTAAACCCCCTGTACACAGGCTTTAACACTAGTACTATAATAAAAACAGAGCCACTACACAGCAGGTTATGCAGGCTTTGGACTTTGTTTTTCTGTCTTAACTTACAGTTAGCAAATGGAAGGCTTATTGGAAATATTATTCCATGTATGCAGTGTATACAGGAGCTGCCTTACTAAATCATAAATTTAGAGTAGTGTGAATTGTAAAATTTCATTAAAAATAGGTAAAACAAGAGAACGCAATTAACTAACCACTTCAGAGGACACACACAATGGTTTTTGTTTTTGCAACTTTTTACCATGATTAAGAAGCTCACTCACTTAGACTTCTGTGAGCCAAGAAATATTTGATAAAAGAACAAGAAGAGTTTTAGGGGCTGAATTATCAAGCTCCGTATTGAGCTTGATGCCCCTTATTTCCTGAAGGCTCACTGGAAACAAGTTATGAAGTAGCGGTCTAAAGACATAACTTGTCCGCCTGCTCTGAGGAGGCGAACAGAAATCAACCAGATCGAATGAGATCGGGTTGATTGACACCCCCTGCTAGTGGCCGATTGGCCACGAATCTGAAGGGGGCGGTATTGCACAAGCATTTCTGGTGAACTGCTTGTGCAATGATAAATGCCGACAGCGTATGCTACATCACTGGCACTTTGATAAATATGCCCCTTAGTTGTAAACAGGACAAGAGTAAGTGGTGACACATGAAGTATTTGTAGGAGATAAAAAGAGGTTGAGAGCAATACAGAGGTCAAGGACCAGTGAGTAGTGAGAATGGAAGTAAGTACAGGAGTATACTGGTAGAGGAAGAAACAATTAATTGAAATAATTGTTGTTATTATTTTTATTATCATTAGACTAGGGACCAGATTATTAAAAATATGCTGGGTCAGACGTGGTTTTCCCTCCTAAAACATACAGGGGCTGCCCTATGGGAATTAAAGCATAAGTAAGGGTTGTTACCCGAAACGTCGCTTATTATTTGGGATGTCTGAGTGACCAATAAAGAATATTGAATAAGCAAAGAAGCGCTGTGGA
Source organism: Bombina bombina (assembly GCF_027579735.1). Lineage (NCBI taxonomy): Eukaryota > Metazoa > Chordata > Amphibia > Anura > Bombinatoridae > Bombina > Bombina bombina. The sequence continues at coordinate 1,225,872,453 of NC_069499.1, read as the reverse complement.
CATTTACTTATTACTTTGGATTTAAGGGATTGTTGCAGTATCCCTGTCTTACGTGCGCCCACTAAAGAGGTTGCTGTCTCATTACCTATACACTATGGGAATTCTATAAAAAGGGGCTGTCCCTACCAGTTGTGAGATGCCTCAGATAGAAATTAATAGAGCTTGCTGGAGAGGGAAGCTTTGCAGGGGAGAGCAGTATTAGCAGGAAGCAGGGGGCACATTTATAAAATGAAATCCTGCATCAATACAAATCAGATTACTCTGCTTTCAGTGTATTGTACCTCAAAAGAATTCCACAGCCTTTTTTGCTATTATTCACCTAGATTACATTTACGAGTCTTGTCGATAAAGCTGTACCGCAAGCCTTTTAGCCTGTAACACAACGTCAGTCCAGCACTAGAAAAAATGACGATTCCCATAGCTCTGCCATTACGAGTTTTGCGGTGAGACTAAAAAACTTGCGTTCCAGCCTAAACCAACATGATCCGTACCACCATCTGAGATCAGTAGCTATGAGTTTTACACAACAAAACTGTTAATCAAACTCATAACTAAACTGTTACAAAGTACACTAACACCCATAAACTACCTATTAACCCTTAAACCAAGGCCCTCCCGCATCGCAAACACTATATTAAAGTTATTAAAGGGGGGGGGCGGAGCTAACTGCCGAACAGACCAGTCGCCATATCATAGAGCTCCTCCATAGCTATCTCTAAATAAGTTTATTATTCCTGTAAATGGAAGCCCTAACACCTATACTTTTGTGGACACCCTCTGACAAAGAGTCCCTGTCTAAACAGAAGCTGGGGGATCACTGTTGAGAGTCCAGATCAGACATAGGATACCTAAAGAGCGGAGGCCGTCAGAGGCAGTTGAAGTGTCGGGACGGATACAAGAACCCCGGCAGCACCGGGATATTCTACTTTGTGACTTTGGTTTATGCAAGCCGAATTGCGCCCTATTCCACATCAGCTAACCTACCTCATCCTGCTCCGGAGGGTCGGGGATCCGCTCCGGAGCATAACTGATACTACCGCTACAGAAAGCAGAACAACGCATGGGGCACAGCTGAAAAATACTATCACGAATCAGGCTAACAAGTAAGTGTGAGCAGCGAACAGGCTAACACAGTTATCACTTTTACAGTGCCACACTTACCCGCCCTAGTCATACGACAGCACAAAGGACATTTTACATTAGGCTTTGAGGAACTGTTTTCTCAGCAGTGGCGCGAAACGCCATTTTCAGATTGCCCCATAGACACGCAGAACTGATACTGCCGATACAGAAAGCAAAACAAAGCATGGGACACAGCTGAAAAATACTATCACAAATCAGGCTAACAAGACTATTTTGCCTGTGGGTCATACACCAATACCTTCCCCCTCAATCGTCTGACAGAGACACTGCCCCAGGGGAGAGAGTGCAAAAGTTACAGAGAATCGATCCATGCAGAGCGGTTGTAAATACAGGAGCTCTCCCAATAATTGACCAAAAACTCATCTATATACCTTTTCCCCTGTAGATATCTACTTCTAATTTTATCCCCTATACTCCCCTATAAGTCCCACACCACCAAGTAAGCAGACTAACCCACGAGGGAACTCGGCTGACACCTCTCATTATCAGCACATTGAATCGGCCATAAGATCTTCCCACTGAGTGACTCCCTGCCTAAAGCCTGGTCACCACCTAGAAAAAGTCTCCTTACAACTTCAGTGACATTCGGGTATTCACCCGACATCATTTTCAGTCCACCCGGAGGAGCCGCAGAAAAGTGACACATCACAGGCAGCGCATACCAGCCTGCCGGATACTTACACACGCGGAGGATCAGCGCAGTCCCAGCCGAAATCCACGCTGCTGGGGAGTCCCTACCACACATCGTCACCGTCATACCGGACACCTAGTGGGACAAAGGACAGCATAGAGATACATACCGGACGAACATACAGCATCCCTTCAGAGCTCCCGGCCCATCAGAGCGAGAGGCATACTTTTGGTGCGAACGGACGCCATCTTCCTGGCCACAACCCAGCTGCATCGCACCCTCAGATCACGGCCGTCTTTCTCACAGTTGAGAGCCTAGGTCCATTTGATAGCAGAAGGGTAAGCACGTTTAAGACACAATACGGACTCTCATCTCAAAAGCCTCCTACACAACAGCACTAGTCCTCCTACCACGGGCCACATTAAGGGGAATCAGGGGAACTGATCTGCCACAATTAGACCGTTATTTCCTTCACCCATACTGATCTGCGCAGCATGCTTCAATATTCCCCCTGTATAAATATAAGAAGGGGTAAAATATTCAATAAAGTGCACTGTGGGATACTTTTGCTAAGGAACTGAGGTTAACTACCGGTACCTATTACCTCTCAATCTTAACACCGCCACTGTAATTTCTGGCCTCCACAATTAGGAAAACCACTTGCACTGTTTATAAAGACAGTTGAGCCTAACATACTAGCCATTCTGTATCGGGACCCCCTGGCAAACAACTACAAGCTGATTGAACCCCTCTTAACTTAGCCACGGATCCTTAGTGCTCCTGACTTAGAGATATTGGGAAGCCTTTTACTCAATACTTGCTGACTCACTGTGAGAGCTGTGCAAGGGCTGGAGGCCTGCTGACAGACACGTAACTTATACTGCAGACTCTCACTCCCTGCTGCAGGACACTTGTGTCACAAGCATACATCTGCACACCAGCACAGACAGCTCTGCCCACTATACTGAGCACTTGCAGAGGGCCTTAAGCTACTTGGGCCACACATACAGGATATATCCCAGCTGGAGAAGCAGCCCCAACTTACTGGGACTGATTACTGTCCCCATCCTACCTAGGACCATCAACAAACCCTGCAGAGAATACACACAGTAAACTAAGTAACTTCAGCAATAGAAAGGTCAATTCATCTTGCTTCACTTCCCTAACTGGAGCCCAAGTGATTGAGACATACTCATAACCTAGACCCTGAGAACTGGACACTACAGCCAAACCTTACAGTGAAGTGTATGCAGAGTATCCTTTGTTGATTAACACAACCTTGTTCTTTTTCTGTGGAGTGAAACTTTTCACACCCCCTACCATTGAGACATTCTCACACTAACCTCTTTTTTATTTATGCTAGCTGCTGCGACAGCTTTATTGTCCTCAGGTTCACAGCCTGAGGTGGAGTGTGATTTCACACTGCTGCCTTAATCATACATCTTTCTTCCACAGGTATTTAAGTGTATCATGATAAGTGCTGGTGTAACTCCTCATTGATATGACGTGCTGACAGCAAGGCTAAAAAACACTGGTCTTTCACTAAAGGTTCTAGTACCCTAGCCTAACATATATACTTACCTAAAGCTACCAAGAAGTTTAACCAACACTTACCCCCCGAGGCGCATACACATAGACACACATATTGACGTGGTCCCCTAGCCACACATACACTGACACGTAGTGGCAAACACACTAATTACACATAGCCTGATCTTTCCACACCACGCTCCCCCTAATGTAACATACCTTCTGAATTCTCAGATCCAGTAGAACTTCACCTCCACCTACACTCCTAAACTAACAATTTAAGGACTTAATAGCAAGGTATCTTATCCACCCCTGCTCAATATTCCGCTGAGTTACACTGTCTGTTAATTCTCTCTGGCACCTCTCCCTTTCCGGTCCAGCCAGTCTGGACTGGTCACTTCCCCTCTCCTTTTTCCCTTCTGTATAGTCGTATCCCACCACCCCCTGGGGTGCCAGTGACTCACATACCTGCATTTATATGTTGAAATCGAAGGGTTCAATTACTATCTATTATTTGATGCTGTAACAAAATGTCATAAATATAGAAAATGTTATTGACCCCTGCTCCGCAGTCTAGCAATACATATCAGACCTAGTAAACTTTACTGTACGGTGCTTTATACTTTTCAGATTGTTTTCAGAGCGCTCTATAAGAGAAGGTTGGTGTTAATCTTTAACCTACAGGCATACCTAACAGTCTTAACACAATGCCCCACGGGCCCAGGCGTCAGGGGAAGCCCTCCACTACCACTCAGAAGACTGTTTATGATCACTTTACCCAATCAGGAAAGGAATCTAACCCTGTCACCAACAAGGAGATGAGCGACCCTGAGTCGATCGATGCTGAATCTCATTCTAGTGTGCGCTCAGAAGCGCCATCACATCATTACATTACTAAGGCTACCCTACAGCATATGTTGGCCAGTCAAACGCGCTCTATCACCCAGGTGATTCAACGGTCTTCTGCGGAACTGAAAAAGGAAATCTCAGAGATTGGAGAAAGAGTTGAAGCACTAGAGCGGAAACAGGATGATCTAGCAGTAGACCAATCAAACCTGCTCACTTACTCTGAAACCCTAGCAGATCAGATGACTCAACTTGAATTTAAAATGGCAGACATCGAAGACAGATCTCGCAGAAATAATATCCGGTTTAGGGGTATCCCAGAAACCGTAGAAAATACTCATCTCCAACCCTACCTAAAGGAGCTGTTTGCAGTACTCGTGGGCACCCCAGATGGACACACTGATACAATGGAGAGAGCCCATAGAGCTTTAAGATCACGACTTACTCCAGCTGACAAACCAAGAGATGTAATTGTCTGCTTTCACAGCTATATATATAAAGACAAACTTATGCAAGCAGCCTTCAAAAGACCGCCTATGCCAGAAAAATTTAAGGATGTTCAACTCTTGCCCGATCTTTCAACTCATACCCTACAGTACCGTAAAACCTTTCAACAAATTACCCTGACGCTCAGGAAGGCCAACATTAAATACAGGTGGGGCCACCCTACAAACCTAGTGGTCACCAGAAACAACCAGAGCCACACAATTAACTCCATACCTCAGGGTATGGCTCTCCTGACCACATGGGGCCTACACCAGGAACAGCCTCCACCGTTACAGCCAACCCACCCAAAGCTGAGAGCTTCGGCTCCCGAATGGACTATCAAAGAGCAGAGAGCCAAGAAATCTAAAACTAACCCACCGTAAAAACACGCCTGGTAACCTTTAACGGAACCTACCTAGACTTTATTTGACCTGGAAGTTTGACCTGTCTCCAACAGATCATAACTGAGACTGAGTTAAAGCTTGAAAAGTTTACTATTAGATAGTACATTTAAGTTAAGTGTTAGATTGTTGTTTAAGGTTGTTGTCTTAATTTAAGTATTGCACATATGTAATAGCAAGTTAATTTACAATGATTACTGCGGAGCAGGGTCCATTCCAAAGACCCCTGTTTCTGTTAGCTTTTTGCCCCCCATCACAGGCAGCCCACACTAGGGCTCCACCATAGCGAACTATTTTCGCTAACTCTTCTTCACACTATCTGTTGCCTATTTCCCTCCCCCTATCCTCCCCACTCACACTAATTCTCAGTATTGAAAGATCTGACCTACTCTCCATACCTCTCTATGCCACCCCTTAAAATACTAACCCACAATGTACGAGGCCTGAACTCCCCACATAAGCGTAGCCTTTTGGCTAGATCACTCAAATTCCATAACCCTGACGTAGCATTCCTTCAGGAAACACATTGGTCATCAGACAATCCTCCTTACACAATATCTAAAGACTACACTGTCCTTGAATACACCTCTTTTTCAAAAAAAGCTAGAGGTACGGCAATTTTAATCCATAAAAGAATAGCTTATGAACCAATCCAAGTCCTAAAAGACCCCCAATCTAGATTTCTCATTCTAACATGTAAGCTAGACCATACTGACCATACCTTAGTTTCTATCTATCTACCTAACTCACATCAGCCTAGATACCTCAAACAGATCCTACATACAGTTGACCGGATAAAAATAGGCAGAGTTTTACTAGCGGGGGACTTCAACATGACTTGGGACCCAGCACTAGACAGAAAAAGAACTGCCCGGACAAAACACATTACCCCTCCTGCTCAACTTTCCCAAAAGTTCAGACAAATAATTACCCACTTCAGTTACTTCGATGTATGGCGTTCACTTCATGCTAGAGATAGAGACTACACTCACTTCTCATTCCCTCATAAAACATACTCCAGACTCGATTATGTCTTTTGTTCAGCAGAAACCCTTAACCTAGTCAAACATTCTAGCATCTCCCTATGCCCATGGTCAGATCATGACCTAGTCTCAGTAACTCTCCGCTCAGCGGAGCGACATAATGTGAAGCCTTCTTGGCGCCTCCCGCATGACATCCTACAGGATGCTGCATTTAAGGAAACCTTGAGAAAAGACATAACCTTCTACTGCCAAACTAACGACAATAATCAGGTCAGAGACGACACATTATGGGGGGCGGCAAAGGCCACCTTTAGAGGTCTCATAATTAAAAAACAAGCTCATCTTAAAAAACTATCTGGCCTTCCCCTTTCCAAGTCTCATATTGAATTGCGCCGACTAGAACTCCTAAATAGAAGTACACCCTCAGATGATACCACAGCTCAAATTATACAGATTAAAAACCATATTAACCAACTAGAGCTAAAACGCACTCAGGCTAACTTATTTAAACTGAAACAGATTACTTACCATAAGAGTAACAAAGCAGATACACTACTAGCAAATAAACTCAAAAACAGAGCGAGTACCTCAAGAATTCACCAGATCCACTTTGAGAACCAGACACACCGCAAACCCTCAGATATCGGTACTTGTTTTGAGAAATTCTACTCAAACCTGTACAATCTAGAAAAAAATGCAAGCGACAAACTAACTCCTGTTGACAAAATACACTCCTACCTTCGCAGCCTAAACCTCCCCTCATTGACACCTGACGACCAAGAAACACTCTTATCCCCATTCACCTCTAAGGAAATTAAACATGTAATAAATTGTCTAAAACCCTTTAAAACTCCGGGTCCAGATGGCTACTCAGCAGCCTTCTACAAAACATACATAAACGAACTAACCCCACTACTCTTAAGATTCTTTAATCACGCTAGAGAACAGGGTAGGTTTAGTCAGGAATTTTTGGAAGCAACGGTGATTACTATTCCTAAACCCCAAAAAGACCCATCCTTATGCTCCAATTACAGGCCAATCTCCTTGATTAATTTAGACATTAAAATTTATGCTAAACTATTTGCTACACGTATCTCTAAATTACTCCCGAACCTCATAAACTTAGACCAAGTAGGATTTATCCCTCACCGCGAGGGGCCAGACAATACTAGACGTCTCCTAAACATCTGCACCGAATCCACCAGACTAAATAGGCCATTCTCTGTTATCTCATTAGATGCAGAGAAGGCTTTTGACCGTGTTAGATGGTCCTACTTATGGGAAACTCTTAAATTTTTTGGTTTCCCAGATCAAATTATCAAAGCGATACAGGCTCTTTATTCCACCCCCACAGCAGTAGTTAGAGGCCTAGGCTTTGCTTCATCCCCCTTCCCAATTTCTAATGGCACCAGACAAGGGTGTCCACTCTCACCCCTGCTCTTTGCCCTGGCAATCGAGCCACTAGCAGAACAAATTAGACAAGATAAAAAAATCGATGGCATTCGCCTACATGGCACAATTCACAAGATTGCACTCTTTGCAGACGACATTACTATATTCTCGTCAGACCCCCTATCTTCATTCCCGAGACTGATAGAAATCTTAAACTCCTTTGGAGACATGTCACTCTACAAATTAAATCTAGATAAAACAGAAATCTACACCTGGGGAATCCCACAGAACACAGTTGACACCCTCAAGGTCCAATACAGAGTACACTGCGTCAATAACTTCATCTCCCACTTAGGTGTTAAGATATCGAACAATATCCCTCAGATGATCAAAGACAACTATCTGCCCCTCTTAACCGAACTGCGTACTTTGAAAGACAAATGGGACTATACTCACATTTCATGGATAGGTAGGTTAACAGCCCTTAAGATGTCCTTTCTACCTAAAATTACTTATTTATTTAGATGTCTCCCTCTCCGTATCCCGGAATATCTCCTTCACCAATTTCAGAGCGAATTTACAAAATATATATGGCAGCACAAACCCCCCAGAGTGGCGCACAAAATCCTTCAAAGCCCCCTTAGTAGAGGAGGTATAGCCTCCCCATCAATAACTAGGTATTATGAAGGAGCCATGCTCACCCATATCTCACAATGGGGTGCTAAAGACTCTCCTAGTAAATGGAAAACCATAGAGCAAGCCTCCCTCCCAAATCATATATTTCTGCCCGACTTAATTTGGATTCCGGCCCACCTAAGGCGTACCACAGACATTAGCAATAACATAATACGAGAATGCCTCGCCATATGGGACAAGCTTAGACATTATCCACACGTCGCCCCACACCCTTCGCCTATTACTCCCTTGACAGGTCTCCTACGAGGCTTACCTGACTCTCATCCTTATGGCTGGACTAGAATTGGAATACAAACTGTAGCTGACCTTTGGGTTACTTCACCAACCCCGTGCTTTATGACACTCTCAGAAATAAAGGCAGATTCCAACTTACCCAGGTACATGACATACGAATACACAAGACTAAAGAGCTTTCTTACTAGCTGGGGATTCCAACCTGAGCTACACCGACCCCGTACACTCTGGGAAACGACTTGGCAACAAGGTAACAAATTACACAGACCTTTATCAATGCATTACACTTTAATAGGAAGCACAGACCCTGAGAACAAACTTCCTCACTTACTCACTTGGGAATCAGTCCTGAACCTGAACCTGACCCCACAAGTATGGCAACACGTAATTTCCCTCACTAAAAAAGCACTGCACTGTGTCACACTCTTTGAAACATATTATAAGCTCTTAACGAACTGGTACCTTACCCCTGCGAGACTTAATAAAATGTTTGTCTCGGCCTCTCCCCTATGCTGGCGCAATTGTGGAAAAAAAGGAGACTCCCTACACATATGGTGGGAATGCCCCAAGCTAAAACCCTTATGGAGTACATGCTTCCGTACGCTAGGGAGATTAGGCATAACACTTCCTATAACCCCTTCTAATGCCCTCTTGCACATAGGCATCACTAAACTACCCAAGCACCAAGCATACCTAGCAATTTATTTGCTAACAGCTACTAAAGCGACAATAGCCAAGGCATGGAAAACTGTGACGCCCCCAAAATGGTCATGCATTCTAAACTATATGGCATATATCTACAATATGGAAAAACCTATCTTTTCCTCTATAAATAATTCAGACCTATTTGAATTAGTGTGGGCAGATTGGCAATCTAACCACACCACTACTTGGGCCCCGAACACTAGAGTAAACACACACTAGGCAACCCTCCCCAAGTACCACCCGCACATGAACCAAATCCCTGCCTCTAGCAATTACCCTCCCGTTCCTCTTTCCCTAATCTCTTCCCCCCACCCCAATTAACCCACCCCACTTGACTTGAGCTATATTCCGTTCACTTTTTCATTTCAGGAATGCATTCTAACTTGACATATTTTTGAATGTTCCAATTTTTCTGCTCATACTGTCTGTAGGAGCCTACGTGCTCCAAATTATTTAATATGTCACTGTTGTATCTGAGAAATCTTTACCAATAAAAACTTGAAATTTAAAAAAAAAAAAAAAAAAAAAGTTATTAAAGGGACAGTAAACCATAAAAAAAATGTTATATAATTCTGCACATAGTGCAGAATTATATAACATTATAATAGCGCAAACATTGTAAAACCGAATTTCCCCTTTGAATTTAAAAAATAACTGCTGTTTTACAGACCCGCTCTCTGTGATCTTCTGAGCGGGTCTGTTTTTTTCTAACAGCGCATCGGGCCAGCTGTATAGTCACAGCCCGGCCTGACCGCGCCATAGCACTAAGTGCAGCTCGCTCCTGCTCTGTCAGACAGCAGGAGCGAGCTGCACTTAGTGCTATGGCGCGGTCGGGCCGGGCTGTGACTATACAGCTGGCCCGATGCGCTGTTAGAAAAAAACAGACCCGCTCAGAAGATCACAGAGAGCGGGTCTGTAAAACAGCAGTTATTTTTTAAATTCAAAGGGGAAATTTGGTTTTACAATGTTTGCGCTATTATAATGTTATATAATTCTGCACTATGTGCAGAATTATATAACATTTTTTTTATGGTTTACTGACACTTTAACTCCTAATCTGCCGCTCCCAACATCGCCGCCACTAATAAAATGTATTAACCCCTATTCCGCCGCTGCCCGACATGGTCGCCACCATTAATTAATAAAGTTATTAACCCCTATTTCCCCGCACCCCAACATTGCCCACACTATAATAAAGATATTAACCCTATTCCGCTGCTCCCCGACATCGCCTCCACTAAATAAAATTATTAACCCCTAAACCTCTGGCCTCCCACATCACTACCACTAAATAAACCTATTAACCCCTAAACTGCCAGCCCCAACATTGCAACACACTAAATTAAACTATTAACCCCCTAAACCTAAAACTATAAATTAACCTAGCATAACTATTACACTAAAATTAAAATAAGTACAAAATTAACCTAGCATAACTATTACACTAAAATTAAAATAAGTACAAATTAAATTAATTAAATTACTCATTAAAAAAACCTAACACTACTAAAAAAATTAAATCTACAAGTACTAAATTACAAAAAATAAAAAAATACTAAATTACAAAAAATAACTAACAAAATTATCCAAAATAAAAACAATTACACCTAATCTAATAGCCCTATCAAAATAAATACATAAAAAAAAAACCTAGCATACAAAAAACTACCAATAACCCTTAAAAGGACCTTTTGAATGGCATTGCCCTAAAGAAATCAGCTCTTTTCCCTGAAAAAAAATACAAAGACCCCCCCATCAGTAAAATCCACCACCCAACCAACCCCCCCAAAATAAAACTAACTCTAAACAAAAACTAAGCTACCCATTGCCCTGAAAAAGGCATTTGTATGGGCATTGCCCTTAAAATGGCATTCAGCTATTTTACTGCCATTAAAAGGGCATTCAGCTAATTTAGAATTGCCCAATAGCCATAATCTAAAAAAAAAACAAAACAACCCACAAATAACTTTAAAAAAACCTAACACTAACCCCTCTTTACATACTCACAGTTGCTGAAGTCCGGCTTGAATGATTTTCATCTCAGCGGCTCCATCTTCATCCAGATGGCTCCATCTTCATCCATCGAGGGACCGGCATCTTCTTTATCCCTTTGGAGAAAGAGTAGTCGATGCACGGAGGGGGAGGTCCATGCGAAGGTCCAAGGTGGAGGTCCAGGCGAAGGTCCATCGATCCGACTTGGAGGTCCTCTTCATGCGATCGTCCGCCACGCACTGAGGATTCAAATGCAAGGTACCCCTTTTATACTGGGTGTACCATTGCATTCCTATTGGCTGAAAAATGTAAATCAGCCAATAGGAAAATAGAGCTGCTAAAATCCTATTGGCTGATTTGATGAATCGGCTGATTTGATTGGCTGGGATGAAGATTGTTCAAGCTGGACTTCAGCAACTGTGAGTACCTAAAGAGGGGTTAGTGTTAGGTTTTTTTAAATTTTTTGGGGGGTGAGTTTTTTTTTTAGATTAGGACTATTGGGCAATTCTAAAAGAGCTGAATGCCCTTTTAAGGGCAGTAAAAGAGCTGCATGCCCTTTTAAGGGCAATACCCATACAAATGGCCTTTACAGGGCAATGGGTAGATTAGGTTTCTTAAGTAAGGTTTTTATATTTTGTGGGTTGGGGGGGGGTTGTAATGTTAGGGGGTGTTTTTTTATTATTTTTTTATTAGAAGATTTTTTTTCCTTTAGACATTTGTACAGAAGGGAAAAAACAGAAAGAAAACATACCAATATATTCATAAACATACCTCACACCAGTATTGTTTAAAATAAACAATCCATCCGATGTGAATAGAGGTCCCATGTTTCAAATGGTAATTCCCATTGTTTACAAAATTATTCAGAACCTGATATTTAACGCATATTCTCAGCAATGAAGGACAATCCCCTCCATGCCGGATATTTACACAGAGAGAACGAGAAACAACAAAAAAAAAAAAGGTGTTCTCTCTCTCCCCCCCCAAACTATTCCCCCACTCTCCTCACCTCCCTCAATTGGATCGAATAGCCATTCATCCCTTAGCCTACAATTTTCCATATACATTGTTTTTTCAAAAGTTTTTTTTTTATTTTTTTTATATATTTTATTTGATTTTCATAATAAATAAGTAACATTGCACCCAACAGTGCTCAACACATTACATAAGTTTAGTAACAGGATATGTAAAGAAAAAAAAAAATAACAGATACAATGGCAATATAGCCCGCCTCTGGGCTAAATCATTGCCCCTAACACATCATTGCAAAGTTATATTCAGGAACATAGACATGAAAGTAAAACAGAGAAAACACACATATATATATATATATATATATATATATATATATATATATATATATATATATATATATGTTCTATATGGGGGTGGGTAAAGGAGGGGGGGCAGGATAAGGGTAGAGGGGGAGATCGGGGAGGGCCATTGTAAGGCCTCTAGAAGTCTGGCTGGAATATCCACTAGGTGTGGGGAGTGTTTGTTTTAATACTCGAATCAGGACGTGGAAGTCTCTATACATCTATTTTCGGGCACCATTGGGTGTCGTACTTAGATTTCCACTCTGCCCATATTAGTTCAAAAAGGTCTATTTTTCCAACAGAAAAGAAAATATTCTTCTCCATTGAGTACATATAGGCCATAAGCCTGACTATGTCAGACCATGGCGGGGGGGTTGACGGTTTCCAGGATCTAGCAATTGAGAGCTTAACTGTGGAGAACAAGTAGATACTCAAAAATCCTTGATACTTAGATAGCCTGTTTTTTTTAAAGTTTTAACTACTCGTCTTTGATCTTCGTGGTCTAAGGTTTTTAACCACTTCTCCCATTTATCAAAGAACCTTTCAATATTAACTTCAAGATTAAACCAGGTATCTTGCTGTTCTATGAGAAATTGTTTATGAATACTCTGTTTAAGGGCCATCAAAGATGGTGCTCTAACACTCTTCCATACTTTCAAAATAAGCTTCCTACCAATTAGAACTACCATTGTTATGAATTTCCTCCATTGAAGATATCTCCCTGCATATTGGAAGAAAAAAATCTGTTCTGCCTGTAAAATTATTTGGGATTCATAGATCTTGTTAATCCAGAAATTTACCATTTTCCAGAATTTTTGTATCTTTGGACATAACCAGAAGCTATGTAGCAGATTTGTTCTACTTTGTCGACACTTTATACAATAGGTTCCTTCCCCTGTACCTCCCCACTTATCTATCTTCTCCGGTGTAATATATGCCATCCATAGGATCTTTATATGCTGTTCTCGCATGGGTACTTTTTCAATACGGTTTGTTCTTGGAGGTTTGTGAAATACATTTCTCTCCATTTTACAACCGCTCTATCAAGGTGTATTTTATAGTCTATATTATTCACTATATTGTAAAGAAGTGATATTGAATATTTGCCATTTTTGATGGTATTAATTACTGGAGCTAATGGTGCAAGATCCCATTTATCTCCTTGTATTCATATTAACTTCTGACAGTAATGCCTGATTTGCAGGAAGGGGAAGTATGGTTTAAGGGGGTGAGCGCAAAAGAGAGAGGGGAGAGAGCCCAAAAGAGAGAGGGGAGAGAGAGCGCAAAAGAGAGAGGGGAGAGAGAGCGCAAAAGAGAGGGGGAGAGAGAGAGAGCACAAAAGAGAGGGGGAGAGAGCGCAAAAGAGAGGGGGATGAGAGCAAAAGAGAGGGGGGAGAGAGAAAAAGAGAGGGGGAGAGAGCAAATGAAAGAGGTAAAGAGAGCAAAAGAGAGGTGGAGCGAGAGAGCGCAAAAGAGATGTGAAGAGAGAGAGCGCAAAAGAGAGGGAGAGAGAGCACAAGAGAGAAGGGGGAGTGAAAGAGCGCAAAAGAGAGGGGGAGAGAGAGCACAAAAGAGAGGGGGAGAGAGCGCAAAAGAGAGGGGGAGAGAGAGAGCGCAAAAGAGAGGGGGGAGAGAGCAAAAGAGAGGGGGGAGGGAGCAAAAGGAAGGGGAAAGAGCAAAAGAGAGGGGAGAGATAGCAAAAGAGAGGGGAGAGAGAGCAAAATAGAGGGGGAGAGAGAGAACAAAAGAGAGGGGGGAGAGAGAGAGCAAAAGAGAGGGTGGAGAGAGAGAGCAAAAGAGAGGGAGGAGAGAGAGAGCAAAAGAGAGTGCGGAGAGAAAGCAAAAGAGAGGCGAGAGAGAGCAAAAGAGAGGGGGAGAGAGAGAGCAAAAGAGAGGGGGAGAGAGAGAGCAAAAGAGAAGGGGGAGAGAAAGCAAAGAGAGGAGGAGCGAGAGAGCACAAAAGAGAGGGGGAGAGAGAGCAAAAGAGAGGGGGACAGAGAGAAATTCATTTGTTTTTCTTTTTGGGGTGTGTTTTTTTTTTTTTTTTAGAATAGCCTATTAGCCATTTTTTTATTTTTAATGGGCAGCAAAAGAGCTGAATGCCCTTTTAAGGGCAATGCCCATACAAATGCCCTTTTCAGGGCAATAGGTAGATTAGGTTTAACTTTATTTTTATTTTGTGGGTTTGGGGGTGTTTGTTTTTCTTTTTTAGAAAAAGAGCTGATTTCTTTAGGGCAATGCCCTACAAAAGGCCCTTTTAAGGGCCCTTGGTAGTTTATTATAGATTAGGTTTTTTTTTTTTTTTTTTTTTTTTTTTAAAAGGGTATTAGAATAGGAATAATTTTTATTGTTTTGGATAATTTTGTTTGTAATTTTGTGTAATGGTAGGTTTTTTTATTTTTGTAATGTTAGTTGTTTTTTGTAATGTTAGGTTTTAGTGTAAGGCAGCTTAGGTTTTACTTTTATTTCACAGGTAAGTTTGTATTTATTTTAACTAGGTAGTTAGTAAATAGTTAATAACTATTTACTAACTAGTCTACCTAGTTAAAATAAATACAAACTTACCTGTGAAATAAAAACCTTAGCTAGCTTACGGAGCTTTTCATTCCGCGATCGCAGGTGTTAGTTTTTTTCTAACAAGCTCTCCCCATTGATGTCTATGGGAAAAGCAGGGGTCAATTCGGGCGGGATCGCATGGGAACGGAGTTCCTGCACTATTTTTGCAGGAGGAACTAAGTTCCCTCTGGGCAGAGAACAGAAAGCTTTAGTAAACACTGCTGCTGCTTGTAAGAGGAGCTGGAGCACAGTCTGGTTAGAGGGATAGTGAGATCCTCTAGTAATGGGCAGTAACATTTCCTACAATACACTAAATGCAATCCTGTCAGCGGTCATGCAGTGTGATCACCCTGCACTGTGTGGAACACATGGTGCTTATATTTCTGTGTGGCTTGCTCTGGGGTTATTTAGCTCCCCTCAGAAGACATAGGACTATTGCTCCAAAAGTGGGTGAGACACTGTAACAGAGGAGGATTCTCAGGCCCAAAGGCAACAATTCAGATCTTTATTGCATTTCATTTGCTTTCATTAACCAAAGTGCACAGATTATATACATATAAATGCAGTGTGTGTGTGTCTGTATATATATATATATATATATATATATATATATATATATATATATATATACAATATTAATTGTGAGGGGGACGAAGTCTTGGTGAGTTCCCACACTTTTTTTTGTAGGACTTGACCCCTGGGGAAAAGCATGCATGAGCATGTCAAAGCAGCGCTTGTATTTTGTGCAGTATGGAGCTCAACGCAACCATTTCGCACGCACAAGGCGGCTTTTCTAAAACTTGTAATGGCAGCGCTATGAGGGGTGAAATAACACAACTTTTGTTGCGTTCGTTTCACACCCTCTATGGCGCAAAACTCGTAATCTAGGTGATTGTGATTAAATAATAAAACATTTTACTGTGGATTTTTATTTCAATATTTAATTTATTCCTTTTATATGATTTTTTTAATTATGATTTTAGTCCTATTTTAATATTAGCATTACCTTCACATACTTCATATAACCTGTCACAGCTGCGCTTTCCTTATAGCAGCCTGTCATGGTCATGCTCACACTTAGCTCTTGTCAAGTAGCGCACTTTTGGTGTTGCATGCTTCAGACTTTACATCCCTGTTCTTTGCATGCGCCTGCCATTGTGTCTGCACTAATCTCAGCACACTATTCCATGTTGTATTCTGGTGTGCTAATTGTTCATCTGGTGCGCTATTTAAAAGGACAGTAAACACCAAAAATAGTATTGCTTAAAAAGATAGATAATCCGTTTATTTACCATTCCCCAGGTTTGCACAACTAACAAGGTTATATTAATATACTTTTTACCTATGTGATTACCTTGTATCTAAGCTTCTGCAGACTGCCTATTTATCTCAGATCTTTTCACAGACTTGCATTTTAGCCAATCAGTACTGATTCATAAATAACTCCAAGGGCGTCAAACCAATGTTATCTATATGGAACACATGAACTAACGTCCTCTAGCTGTGAAAAACTGTAAAATGCATTAAGTTAAGAGGCAGCCTTCAAGAGCTTAGAAAATAGAATATGAGCCTACCTAGGTTTAGCTTTCAACAAAGAATACCAAAAGAATAAAGCAAATTTGATGATAAAAGTAAAATGGAAAGTTGTTTAAAATGACATGCCCTATCTGAATGATGACAGTTTAATTTGGACTTTACTGTCCTTTTAAGGCCTGCTTAGCACATTGGGGCATATTTATCAAGCTCTGTATGGAGCTTGATGCCCCTTGTTTCCAGCGAGCCTTCAGGCTTGCCGAAAACAGAAGGAATGTTGCAGTGCTCTGAGGCGGAGGACAGAAATTAACCCGATTGACATCTCCCTGCTAGCAGTAGATTGGCCGCGAATCTGCAGGGGGCGGCATTGCACAAGAACTGCTGGTGCAATGATAAATGCTGACAGCATATGCTGTAGGCATTTATCGATGTGCGGCGGACATGATACGCTACTTTGTATCATGTCCGCTCGCACATTGATAAATATGCCCCTATCTCTTTGCCTGTGTATAGTGTTCTACTTCTGGGTACGCTATTTGAGTCTGAATATTTTCTTTTTGACCGACCCTTTGCATGGACTCTAACTATTCTTTGGATTCTGCTTTAGTTTTCTTTTCCTGTAACCTCTGACCTATGGCTAACCCTCAACTATGCTTCTGGATTGGGATTTGGCTTGTTATCTGTCCGCTTGCTTTTAATACCAGGTTTGGTCATTAAGAATATCTTGTCATGCACCTGGGACTTTGTAAAGCCCCTGCTGATTTATTAACGACATCTTTAAAGATTATCTAAATAAGAGCTAGATTACAAGTGGGGCATTATTTAGCACTCCCGCTCGCTAACTTTGCTAGAAGTAAGGTTTTCGTGTGTGAGCACTAATCCTACGCACGCAAAAAGCTAAACTTCAAATAAAACATTAACGTATTCCCCCATAGACTTCAATGGAGTGCGAAAAGTGGGGGAAAATTAAGCACCCTTACTTGCACAATCGCGTTTATTTAAGTGTGCTAAACCGACATTAAATATTATTATTAATTTATTCTTACATACACACACACACATAAATATATATATATATATATATATATATATATATATATATATACACACACACACACATAGGGCTTCATTAGTTGCACCAAGTTTTCTTGAGCTAGAACACATGAAATACCTGAACTGGCTAGGGGTTTTGTTGAGTCTCACGTTTGGCTGCATGTTAGAAATATGGCAAAAGAATGGTCCAAAAAGTTAAGAGAAGAGATCATCACCCCTTCACAAACAAGGAACAGGATACAAAAAGATAGCGAAGGCACTGAATGTTCCTAGAGACACCATTGGAAGCATAGGGGCCTATCTATCAAGCTCTGAATGGAGCTTGATGCCCCGTGTTTCTGGCGAGCCTGCAGGCTCGCCAGAAACAGCAGTTATAAAGCAGCGGTCTTAAAGACCGCTGCTCCTTAACCTGTCCACCTGCTCTGAGCAGGCGGACAGACATTGCCGGAAATCAAACCGATCGAGTACGATCGGGTTGATTGACACCCCCCTGCTGGTGGCCCATTGGCCGCGAGTCTGCAGGGAGCGGCATTGCACCAGCAGCTCTTGTGAGCTGCTGGTGCAATGCTGAATACGGTGAGCGTATTGCTCGCCGTATTCAGTGAGGTCTGGTAGACCTGATCCACACTGTCGGATCACGTCCGCCAGACTTTCTTAAATAGGGGCCATAGTCTGTAAGTTCAAAGTTAAAGGAACAGATGTTACACTACCTTGACAGGGGAAAAAAAGGAAGCTTTCAATGGCTGCAACCAGATTTCTGAGAAGGCAGATTGAGAAAAATCCTTGAGTGACTGTAAAACATCTGCAGCAAGACTTGGTGGCATTAGGCACTGAGGTTGCAGTTTGCACAGTAAGGCGCGTACTAAATGCAGAAGGTTTCCATGCCAGAACTCCAAGACATACACCAATACTGACCCAAAAGCACAAGCATGAATTATCAAGCTCTGAATGACTGCTGCTCCATAACTTGTCCGCCTGCTCTGAGGCGGCGGACAGAAATCAACCCTATTGAATACGATCAGGTTAATTAACACCCCCTGCTAGCGGCCGATTGACCGCGAATCTGCAGGGGGCCGTATTGCATAAGCAGTTCTGGTGAACTTCTTGTGCAATGATAAATGCAGACAGCGTATGCTGTCTGCATTTATCGATGTGCAGCGGACATGATACGCTACATAAATATGCCCTGAAATGTCAACTCCAATATGTTCAAAATCATATATATAAGCCACATAAGTTTTGGTATTCTGTTCTGTGGAGCGATGAAACAAAACTGGAACTTTTTGGCTTGATGGATCAGTGGTATATCTGGAGGAGAAAGAATGAAGCATTAAAGAACACTGCCTACAGTTAAGCATCACAGTGGCTCGGTGATGCCCTGGGGCTGCTTTGCATCCTCTGGCACTGAAAACCTGCCACGTGTGGAAGGCAAGATGGATTCATTATATATTCAGTATCAGGAAATCCTAGGAGAACACGTCATGCTGTCTGTGAGGAAGCTGAAGCTTGGGCATCATTTGACCTTCCAACAGGAATATCCCAAGCATACCTCAAATTCCACCAAGGCTTGGTTGCAGAAGACGTCCTGGAAGATGCTACAGTGGCCATCACAGTCACCTGACTTGAACCCCATAGAAAATCTGGTGGGATTTGAAGAAGGCAGTTGCAGCATGTAAACCCAAGAATATTACTGAACTGGGGGCCATTGCTCATGAGGAACAGGCTAAGATTCATCAGAACTCTGCAAGAAGCTGGTGTCTGGCTATGCATCTCGTTTGCAGCAGTTCATAACAGCAAAAGGGTGTTCTAAATACTAAAGAGTTAAATAATTTTGAGACTGCAGAATTCATTAAAAGTTGCATTTTCAGTTGAATTTGGGGAAACCATTTGTAGCATTAATTGTGTTGAGCTATTTCAATTGCTTTTGTTTGATTTGTTCATTGCAAACAACTGAAAGTCTGTAAATTTTGACAATAAACCTTATTTGCAATGGGGGTTGAATAATTTTGATTACAATTGTATATATACCAGAGTTTTGAAGTTGTGCAATCTCGATGGATATTAAATTCAATTGCAATCAAGTGAATGCATTTACTTTCAACTCGTAACTTAATATACATTCGTAATACATTCCAATGTGTGCAAAATACCCCTTATTGCTCACGTGCTACACTTAGCACTACAATCATAATCTAGCCCTATATTATTAGTATAAACTTTTGATTCTCACAAATTTACCTGTCCAGTGCATCAACAGGGGTTCCAGATCCGCCCAGTCCACAGTAGCAACCATAACCATTGTATGTGTGGAATGGTGTGCTGCCAGGGATGATGCATTTTATTATCTTTCTGAACTGCCAGAGATTTCTTCCCAAGTGGAGGGCACAAATCATGTGACCTGCAAGAAAAAAAGTGCATACTTGTTTAAGCAAAATATGGTACTCCTTCAGGGTAATTCCTAATGGTACCTTTTAGGGTCTAAAGTGCTATTTGTTCTTTGGTAGATCTCTGGATGTTCACTGGTTCAAAATAAATGATGTCAAGTCTATTTTCTTTATTCCTCCCATTGGGCAGACATGTTTGACAGGTTTTAACTGTTATATTTCTCTATTCTTGTTTTGTGAACCTCTCTCAATAGGGCCCTGTTTACCTCTTATGCTGTGAATGAGAACAGAGACAAAATAGGTTAGGAGTGACTTAAGGGTTAAGACCTGCATGGAGAGGAAAGATTAAGAAGAAGGGTTTGAGACAGCAACAATGCTGTTGTCTAGTGAGAGTATCTTCCTACCTGTTAAAAAGTCTCTACACCAGGCTTTGGGCCTCTTCTTCACGTGGGACAGCTGCAAGTTTTTTCCCCTCCCTCCCTATGTGCTGGACTGTGGTGTGAGTATTACGGCTTCCTATAGGTTGCTATACTATTCCCCATGGCGAATTTAGAGTTACTCGAGCCATTCTTCAAGAGACCATGGCCCCTTAATGTTAACTTCCCTCCCCCTTTTAACTAGCAAATAACAGCTTGTACCAGCAAGGCCACCTATGGGTTGAGAGTTTTGACACTCTGATTGTGGGAGGTTATGGCCTATGTCATCACGACAAAGATGTTGGGGTGGAGTAAGGGCCGGACAGCAAAAGTAGTTTCCGAGGTGTCTCTCCTTTGTTTTGGGCCTTTGCAATTCCCGATAACCTCATTGCCTCTGTCTTGAGCAGAGTTTTTTTTGCTGCTGCCTCCTGGCTATTGACCTCTTGTCATGTTGCGGACACTTAGGAACTTACTTGCCCCCATCCAAGTTTTTCAGCCAGTTTATGGTTGTCTTCAAAATGTAAATGTTATTAAATTTACCAGTTCATGTTTTTTCCTCCACTCTTGTGTCTGTGTCATTATTTATTATTCTAAGTTATTTAAGTATAAGTTGAAGTTGTGGGGGGACTTTATTCAGGTAGCGACCAGCTAGGCCTTTTACCCTTAAGGATCACTTGTTTATCACTGCTGAGCTTGCTTGCCCTGCCCTGCCCTATATGACAGAAGCTTACATACAAAAGGAAAATGTGGGACTAAGGGCCCGATGATCTAAACCTTGGCAGATCAGCTGTGTTTTTTCTCGCCAACCCTTGCAGGGAATGTGTGTGTAAGTATATATATATATGTATATTTGTATATATATATATATATATAGCAATAGAAGGTCCCCCCAAGAGGAGAAAAAAGGAGGCTGATGCTGGATCCACAAAGCAGGTTCAAAGTGGGTTTATTGGTTTAAGCAAAAGTGCTAATACATAGGTGATAACAAGGGCTTAACATCTGACGCGTTTCGCACATGCGCTTCATCAGACCTCTGATGAAGCGCATGTGCGCATGCGCGAAACACGTCAGGTGTTAAGCCCTTGTTATCACCTATGTATTAGCACTTTTGCTTAAACCAATAAACCCACTTTGAACCTGCTTTGTGGATCCAGCATCAGCCTCCTTTTTTCTCCTCTTGGGGGGACCTTCTATTGCTATATCCAGCGGATGAGATACCGCTCCTGGCTGTTTGCTATCCGTAGCCCGCATCCTGAACCAAGGAGCCTACTACCTCTAGGATCCAGTGGACGCCTGGTACGTTCCGGTCGACCTCCTGTGCAACGCTGCACACTTCTCTCACGTTTGACTTTGGCGGACCTCCAGTGCGACGCTGCACTTGTCTCTGACGTCTGAGCCCTTGCCCACTGAGGACACGTGAGACGGTGATGTGGACATTACCCTCTGGAGTAACTTGTGGGCTCTTGCCCACCTGGGATCCCCTGAGGAAGTTGTCCAGTTTCCATTTCCACTACGAACTGGTTTGGTCCATCCACCCAGGAGGTATACTTTTTCCTTTTCTTACTGTGCACACCTGGTTGTGCTTAGGCTCTGAGAGATTTCAGCGGGGACTTTGAATACAGCCCACTCTTGTGGTACAAATATAGTCTGCAAATTGGAACTTTCCTACATGTTCTCTCATGCTGTCTGACTATGCCCAGTTCAGCATAAGTGCAGGACTCAGCAACATTACCTTATAAATATATACAGACTGAATCACCACCTGCTACTCAGAGCTAAGGCTCACATTTTTGGTACTTATATCATAGTGTAGCAAAAAGAGTGGACATCAGCATCAGCTGTAATTTGCAATTTGTTACTTGTACTGATTGCAAATTCATTATACATTATTGTTCAAGGTCCCATATTTTTACAACGATTTTTACATCTGTTACCCAGTTCTGTTGTTTTTTTATACATATATATCTCTACTTCAGTTTATTCTTCAAAATAACATATTTGTGTTTGATAGCATTATGTACAGACAAAAAAGGGGTACAGCAATGGGGGCGGTTTGCGCCCCCACCTATGCTTGTTTGCATCTTGGAGAATGTGAGATGGAGATCTATGAAAAATATAGCAATATATTTGAGGAAAATATCATTTTATGGATCCGCTATGTGGATGACGTCCTTATGTTTTGGGAAGGACCTTTGACAGTACTTGAGAAGTTCATTACTGATTTGAACAATAATGAAAAAAAACATTCTGCTCACATATCAGATTAATGAAAAAAGTCTTCCATTTTTGGACATATTGATAAGTAAAGAAGGTAATTCGATTGTAACTGAAAATTATAGGAAGTTAACTGCGACCAATAGTATCCTACAGGCACAAAGCAGTCACCCCGAACATTTAAAAAGAGGGATTCCCTTTGGGCAATTCCGCAGATTAAAAAGGAATTGCTCCTCTAAAAATAAATATGTGAAACATGCAGATTTGATGGAAGCTAGATTTTTAGACAGAGGATACTCGAAAAAATGTATTAATAGGGCAGCTTCAAAAGTCAATAGACTAGATAGAGATGAAGTACTCTATAAAATTAAAGATGAACCAATTCGAAAAGAAAGGATAAGATTTATCTCAGGTTACAATTGCCAGTGGGGTACTATTAAATCAATTTTGCAGAAACACTGGCATCTCCTAACTTATGAGGAGAAAATAAAAGACAAGGTAGGGACATTTCCCCTAATGGTAGCACGAAAGTCACCTAATCTAAAAGATCATTTAGTCATTTAGTAAGAAGTATGTACAATAGGAGTCCATCCAGTGCAGACTGGCTCAGAAAAGACAGAGGAGTTAAAGGTAACTATCCTTGTGGTCAATGTGTGTACTGCCCGTATATGGAGAAAGCTAAAAAATTCTCAGCAGGCAATAGTAAAAACTATGATGTCAAGTATTTTTTCAACTGCAATTCTGTTGGTGTAGTCTATTTAATACATTGTTCATGTCCTAGATTCTATGTAGGAAAAACAAAAAGATTCCTAAAAGATAGGATTCAAGAACACAGAGACGACATTTCACATAACAAGGCACTACAATAGCAAGACACTTCACTCAGTTTCACCAATCGAATGCTTCACACTTAAAAATAATGGCAATAGATAAGGGAATAGTGAACAACAGAGAAGGTGATAATGACACAGTATTACTACAGAAAGAAACTCATTGGATCTATGTTTTAAAGACAAGATATCCAAGAGGTCTGAATGAAAGACTAGAGTTTGCTTCATTTCTCTAGCGATACTGTATAAGTGTAATATAATGACATGGTGAACGCTAACTCCTGTACTTCAGGATCGCATCAGAAAGAATGCTAATAATATGTTTTATGTGTTAGAGGAATATGATGTACAATACCTTTATACGTAAGGCAGTTTTAATTTCTTGCTATACGCCCCCATGACATAATGAATGGAGGCGGGGTTTAGGGTACTAAAAGAAGCACCTGTACCTGAGCAATTTAGCCCTGAGGAAGCCCCGATATGTTTGGAGCAACAAGGGGTGAAACGTACATTGGCAAGCTCCTAAAGATGTCACACTAACTGACCTCAAAAAGCAGTCCCCAAATAAGATTGCACCATTTCAGTAAGCACCGCGATCAAGGAGTATCAGTTTACCTGCATGAGTCGGTTCCTGATTGGAAGCAATATACAGCTGACAACCTCTGAGTTTGTAAAGGCAAAGGAGGAGTGAGCAACTACCTACATGTGTCCTGGAAGTATCCCTGACTAATATGGGGGAAAGACACCACTAGTCGGAAACAAAAGCGAAAAGCTGACCGGAGAAAGAGAGGAAGTCTGGAATTTACCCCGGATACAGTGCACGGCCTGGATCCGTGCATACCTGTTTCTAATAAGTTGCCTCAGATGGTATACAGCCCAGGAGAAGCGAAGAAACGCTGAGCTAAGCGTGGCTGTCTTTGCATCAGGAGGTGTGGAACAAATAAAGAAGAAACACTGAGACTCGACTCTGCAAAAGGTTTGGTAACAGTGATCCTTTACTTTTAAGCGTGACAGCCTATATCGGTATTAAGAGCAATACCGAAAAACGGACGCTGCCGTGGAAATGGTAAAGTGAACTTAAACCTTTTTTTCTTAGCTCTGTTGAACTGGTGCATAATAACAATGGTGCAACACTATTATATGGAACTATGACTATGCTAGCACGGTCTTACAATGCATAACTTGTTTTGAAGTTTTATATTATCTATTAAGGGGACCATTCTAAAGTTGCAACATTTTTTCGTTACATTTGTTGCTATACTGTTATAATCTTTTGTACGATATCATATCTGTAGTGTTTAGCGCTGCACAGATGTACTTTTATTTGGTTGTTTATATTTATATACCAAATTACAAATAGATTATTTATAGATAAGACTGGCCAGTCAAGTGTGATTTATGCATCTTTCTTAAATTTGTGTCTATGATGTGTAGGAATTCTGCCCATTGATAGGGCTGGAGTCCGCTATTTTTAGATTTGATTCTGAAATAAATTTATATAAGACTATTTTCTAAAAGAGTGCTGCAATCCCTTTTCTTTATACTAAATTTGTCGAAATTTTGTATACTCCATCTATCTTTTTTTCTTTTTAATATATATATATATATATTTATATATTAGAAATGTGCACTCGGAAACCATTTTTTTCTTTTCAGTAAATTTTACTCCAGACTATTCAGCACTATTTTATCTAGCACCACATCTACTACAGTAGATCATTTAGATGCAATGCCATCTACATTCTTTTGATCTATACTCTCTAATAACATTTTATAGATTGGTAATATGGCCATCTACAATCAGGGTGGTTTTGCTTGCAAGTATACAAAATGATAGTTGTTGGATAGACCATATACATTTTTATAGTTTTGAAATTGTTTTATACGGCTTTCCCCCTCCTCTAAAAATTGGTGCACATGAATAAGCTCTTTATTTATTTATTACCTAAAAGGTGCTGTGGTGAATCCCGCTATAAAATCTGGGTTTCCACTAAGAGGTAAGTAAGCAGTATAGACATTAGTGATGCCAAGCCATTGGCACAGACATTTCCATGGCTTCAGCGGTTCAACAAAAGGAATAAAGTCCCTCCACAAATTGCTAGCTTGTTTTGGAGATATATGGGGGAGCATAATTAAGGACCAAGGCAATGCCAATTCCCACTCCAGTGTTTTCAGGGTGTAATGGCTTGCTGCAGTTAGCCAGTCTTTGAAGAATTTACTCAATTCCGCCCAGCTGTATAGTTGTAGATTGGTAAGATTTAGCCCCCCTCATGCCAATCTGCCCACAAGCTTCAAGTACCCAATACAGTGTTTCTTTCCTGAGAATCTTAGATTGTAGTAATTTTAAATCACCTTTACTAAAAAGAACCGGGAGCATCTGAAAGACATACAATAACTTAGGGAAGATGATCATCTTTATCAAATTCACCCTTCCTGATAAGGAAATCTGGAAAAACTTCCAATTATTTAGTTGATCTATAATTCCCTCAATCATAGGCCTATAGTATAGTTACATTCATACCACAGGTTGGGGTTAAATGATAATTTGATTTGTAGGTATTTAAAGTGTTGTTAAACTATTTTAAAATCGAACCCTGCTAGATTTACCAGTGTGGGGGCAGTCATATAAGCTCAGATTTGCCCTTAATAATTGTATAGTCTGGGACAGCACTAAAGTCTGCAATGATAGAAATTAAAGTGGGTAAATTCCTTAGGGGGCCTGAGATAAATAAAGTAATGTCATTGGCATATAGCAAAAGGTAAGGTTTTTCTGCTCCAATTGCAAGCCCTTCCATTTTTTACGAATCAGACATACCAGAGGCTCATGGCTAAGTCAAACAAAAGGGGAAAAAGGGGGAAGCCCTGTTTTGTGCCTGTTTGTAGGGTACAACAGCTCTTTGTTGACTATTACCGCCGCCCTAGGTTCCGTGTATATTATTTTAATTGCTTCTCTCAGATTCCCCACAAGCCCAAACCTATCTAGGGTCAGCTAAAAATGTTCCCAATTAATCTAATTAAACGCTTTTTCTGCGTCAATCGCCAGCAAGCATGCTGCCAGCTGACGTGGGTAGAATGTAATCCCTTCCATTTCCAGAAATGTGAAAAAAACTAACTGTACTTTTCTAATTTTAACTACTGATGATCACCCCTTTATAAACCCTGTTTGGTCTATATGTACTAGACTAGGCATCATTCTCCCTATCTTGTCTGCTAGGATTCTGGCAAATAACTTATTGTCACTGTTAAGAAGGGATATGGGGTAATAAGATTCGGGTTGTAGGGGGTCTCTATCTGGCTTAGGAATAATAGTAATATGGGCTTCAGTAAAGCTTTTTAAGGGGGACAACCTTCCCACTAGAATGGGATTAAAGAGTAGGGCCAGAGAGTCTATTATTTCAGGGCAGAACAGTTTATAGAACTCCTGTTGGAATGTCTTGAATAGTTCTTCGTATTCCTTCTGTCAGAATGAGGGCGTTAAGAGAATCAATTTGTTTATTTGTTAGTTTAGGGAGCTCTACTTTACAGAATAATCTATTTCTATTTTGGGGGTCAACATCCTGAGAGCTATATAACGTCTGGTAGAAGTTACTAAACCTTTCTTGTATCTTTTTTGGGTCCGACTGAATCGTCGATCCTACACTGATTGCAGACTCACCGGGAAGGTATTAACTGGTCTAGAAAGATGGGTTATAGAGGCTAGATATTTGCCGGTTTTGTTCCCAAAACAATAGAACCTTGCCTTAAGTCTGTCAGAGGTATGTGTCTCTTGATGAAGCAGAAAGTTATCTTTCTGTAATTTGATTATATGAAAGCCTATTGTTTTCTGTGGGGTATTCATTGCTTAAACAACTAATGAATGCCAAAACTATTTTTTTTGCTTTTTTTTTTATTAACTCCTGCTGTGTAGTTGCTTAAACAACTAATGAATGCACAAACTATTTTTTTTTTTTGCTTTTTTTATTAACTCCTGCTGTGTAGTTTGTTATAAAAGTATTTTGTTATCTAAATGTTGAATATTAAACATTTTTGGCGCGATTACATATACGGCGCAGGCTTCAGCGCAAGCGCTGCAATCCCGCACCGCCCGTAATTTCACCTTGCACATCGGGATATTACATAAACCCCGCCGGCAGTTCATAAAGTGCCGTAAGTCTGATAAACAACATACAAATTTCTGAAGTCGCCAGTGACTTACGGCACTTTAGAAACTGCCGACGCCTAAGAAAAGTAAAGAGAATAGCAAATCTCCCGTAAATGTCTAAGACGCCTCCCAAAAATAAGCCTGACACGTAAAAACCCCTATATCCGCAATCCCCCCTCTCACTACTAATAATAAATGTATTAACACCTAGACCGACAACCCCCCACAACGCAATAAGCCTAATTAAACTATTAACCCCTATATCCACCATCAAACTCACACCGCAAGTAATAACTCAATTATCATTGCAAACTACCTATTAAAACTATTAACCCTTAATCCACCATTAACCCACAACGCAATAAACCTATTCAAGTATTAACCCCTAAACCGCCATAGCCCACAACGCAATAAACCTATTCAAGTATTAACCCCTAAACTGCCATAGCCCACAACGCAATAAACCTATTCAAGTATTAACCCCTAAACCACCATAGCCCTCAACGCAACAAACCTAACCCCCCTAACCTAACACCCCCTAAATGAACCCAAATTACCTAATTAACTAAATACTAAAGTTACTATTAAATTTAAAAAAAACTAACACTACTTTAAAAATACAAATAAACTAAGTATAAATTAAAGGGACAGTCTAATCAAAATTCTGGAGTAGACTGTCCCTTTAAGCTACAATTACAGAAAATAAAAAAATCTAAGATTACAGACAATAATATAGAAAATTAAAAATTTTTACAAAAATTAAACCTAATTCCTATGAAAATAAAAAAGCCCTCCCAAAATAAAAACACCCCCTAATCTAATAAACTACCAGTAGCCCTTAAAAGGGCTTTTTGCAGGGCATTGCCCCAAGATAATCAGCTCTTTTTCAAAAAAATACGCAACCCCCCTAACAGTAACCCCCCCACACCCACCAAACCTACCCCAAATAAAATAACCTAACACTAAAAACCCTAAACTACCCACTGCCCTGAACAGGGCATTTGTTGGGCATTACCCTTAAAAGGGCATTCAGCTCTTTTTCTGCCCACCCTATCTAAATAAAATAAACCTCCCTAAAAACCCCTTAAAAAACCCTGTCTAACCCCCAAGTAGTCCTCACCTGTCCTGAAGTCCAGCGGAGAAGGTCCTGTTCCAGGCGGTGAAGTCTTCTTCCAAGCGGCAACCTCTTCTTTCTTCTTCCAGGAACCAGCCGGCACGGAGTGGAGGGCGGAGCTGAAGACTGGCGACCCTGGAACTGAAGACCGGCGAGCCTGGAAATAGGGAGTCTCACTTATACATAGAGTGGCACCAACAAGGGGCCAGACAGCAACCTAATACCTCTTCATATCATGAAAATATGAGACAGAACCTTGAACAGCGTAATCAGAACCACACAGAATACAACCATCATTTTTTAGGGAGAGACAGGGCAGCCCCCTTCAATCCAGATCCGAACATCTACAACAGAACGAGAGAGAGTTCTCACACACAATCAGTCAGACTCCCCAAATACATTCCACAATCAAAAAAGAAAAGAACAAACAAGGAACAAGAGGTGGAAGAAAAATACAGATAAATACATTTTAAAAAGTACAGGAGAACAAAAATAGAGTATCTATAATCTATCAAATAAACCACTTAACACTAATGAGGTTAACCTTTTGGCTAAAGGTCTGAACTATGTCCCAAAATCCACTCCTAACAAATTTCAGACTTATATTGATATCCAACAATATATCAGGAAACTCACTCTCAAGCGTTACTTTATTAAAAATCCACCCTTTTCTCTTATCACTCAACAGTACACCACTTCCTCTCTGAATAACGAAGCCAGGGATGCTATTAGGATTTTAGAAAATGTAGTATTAGAAAATGGAACAAGGGGGGCGGAGCCAACTACGGAGCAGTGAGGACGCATAGAGCTAGAGCTCCCCTGCTACCTTTGCCCAAAACATAGATTTAAATAACAAATAGCCCCTCAAACTTTATCCAATTGGCACATCATACCCTTTATAGCCCCTATATCTTATTCTACGGCATTTCCCTAAGACCGGGACCTTCTCTACACCAGATAGCACCGGACCTATTCGCCTGACAATACCGCAAGACCGGAATCAGCCTAGCTCTATTACTATCTATCCCACTCTCTCACCGACATCAGATGGCAGCCCGATCACCCCTCAGACCCTTCTAACGCTGCTCTATCACCACGGATCAGCACAGACAGAGCGCTGTAAAAGCCCGCGAACGGCGGCCATCTTCCTCAGACCTCCGTACATACAAGCTGCTATAAGGAGCCTCTGAAATATTTGCGCTAACGCGCACAACTACCTCTTCTAGCCCTGTATGTCTCGCAGTGAGCAGTGAGTCCTGCGGTCCCCCTCCTTGCAGCCCGACCCGAAGCCCAAGAGCTGGATTAAGAAGCGATCAGGCACATTTCAGATCTGCACCGGGGATGACTCCCCACGTGGGCCTGCGTGCGCCATGACAGCGCTGCAGCTTTTAAGGAATCCCTGACTTCGGCTCAGCAGAAGTGAGTACACTGTGTTAACCTATTGACTTAGGGGGCAGAACTGTATATTTAACTCTCTCTGTGTACTACGCTCATCCCCTTCTCCCTGTAGAGTAGTGATGATTTTTATGCCCTAGCTCACTTCATTTGGGGACTACACAACGCTGCTGCAGCATCTAGCTGTTTATACTTCTCCCTAACACGGTTTGCTGATCTGGTGGCCTACAACCCTAACACATAGGGGTGACAGCTGCAGTCACAGGCCTCTTTAAATCCTCTGCAGTCTCCTGCTCATCTCTACATCCACCTTAATCCACAGAGACTGTATAACACACAAGTCACTTGATATCTCTACAAGGTATTTTTATTTCAAGAAAGTGTTTTTGCTGAAACCCTACATAAACAACCCAAAAGCTGCACCTTTTGTCCTCCTAGACGTCCCTCTCTCCTCCCTTTCCCGCGTCCACACCTGGGGCGCGGGTCATATCCTCACTCCTTTTACCGGTCTCACCCAGAGGTGGTAAATTCCCAGGAGAGGGGGAGTTACACATCTATACTGCAGATTTGAAGCGGATTACGGAACTTTCTTATCTATACTATTGCATAAGAGAATGATGGGCTAAGGCACCTGGCTTGGGGGCGGCGGGGGTGGCCTCTCCCCGAATTTCATCTATCACTGGTTCAGCGACCTCAAGCCCACATCATTAAACACTAATCTTTGAGTAATCTGAGCATCACTTGCCTATAATATGGCGCAGTCTATAAAGAGAAAACCAAAGCATCAGGAAAATCCCAAGAGGACTCTTACTGACCATTTCCACAGTAAAAATCTCTCAGACCCTGATCTTTCGGGGGAAGACTCCAGAGATTCAACAGCTCTAGTGGCAGATAATCCTCGATCTGAGATACCTCGCAAAGATAAAACAACACTATCTCAGTCAACCTTTTTAGAATCTATCAGAATCTTGACTAATAAGATGGACACTCACTACTCATCCCTAAGACAAGAACTTCGCCAATCAGTGGGCGAACTGAAGAGAGAGATCTCTTCCTTAGGAGAGAGAACTGAAATCCTCGAGAGAAAACATGAGGATCTCGCAACCGACCACGCCAACCTTCTGGCTTACTCTCAATCATTGGCAGAACAAATGTCAGACCTTGAATCCAAACTAGCGGATAACGAAGATAGATCTCGCCGCAACAATCTCAGGATCCGCGGCATTCCAGAAGATGTACCTGCATCAGACCTCCAAAAATATCTGGTCGCACTCTTCAAGGTTATCCTGAATTCCTCCACAGATCAAGATCTCTTGATGGACAGAGCTCACAGGTCCACATGCCCCCGAAACTCTGTACTCGACACCCCCAGAGACGTAATTGTACGTCTACATTATTATACCACTAAGGAAAAGATCATGCGAGCCTCCTTCACTAACAAACCCCTCAAAGAACCTTATAACAAATTACAGATTTTTCCCGACTTATCTCCATATACACTGAACAAGAGGAGGACTTTCCAACAGTTCACCCTGGCCCTCAGACAAAACAAAATCAAATATAGATGGGGATTTCCTGTTAAGCTACATATACAGTATCAAGACTCTTCCCATACAGCCTCCTCTATAGAACAGGGTATGAAACTCCTCACTACTTGGGAACTCACTCGCCCCCCTGGTCTTCCTCCCAGGAAAAAGGGAAAAACAGATGATCTGAACCCCTCAGCCGAAGAGTGGCATTCCAGGACCTCTACTCCACCGCCTCAAGCCTCAGATCTTTCCTGATGTTCTCCTCAGAGTTACTCGTCACATTTATAGCTCTCTCCCTGGTACCCTGAGAGAACTTTTCTTCTAGAAACCTTTCTAGATTGCTCCTCGGGAGATGCCCCGAATGGGGGGGTGCACATACGGGTACACATCTTACTCTTCTTTCACTCCCCCATCCTCGACCTCCACAGTAGGACCTCTGCTATGGACATCCAATGGACAGGTAAGCCTAGAGCCCACATACGGGTACACACCTTACCCTATTTTTGGCTCACGGCTTCTTATTTACCTATATTGTTAAGTTAGGGGTTTGTTACGACAAACTTACAGATCACGAGTTTAATTTTGTTTTGTGGAAATGTCCTAAATGTTACTTACTCTGCTTGTTTTCACCAACATGCCCATATTACTTGAGAAGTTTTATTTGGAACTTATGTGCTAGATTAGATGCCCAGATAGACTAATATTTTTTAATCTGGATGAGGGAGTGTACACACGGGTACACATCTTACTCTTTTCTCACTCCCTTATTCTGGATTTCCTTCGTCAGACCTTCGCCATGGACATCCAGCGGACAGGTAAGCCTGGAGCCCACACACGGGTACACACCTTACTCAATCTCTGGCTCCTGGCTCCTTGCCTGCATTGCTAGGATGGAGGTTTGTTGTGACAAATTTATAGATTACGAGTTTAATACTGTTTTGTTGAATGTCCTAACTGTTATTTACTTTATTGGTTTTCATAGTCAAGACACTGCATTTAATCAATGATTGTACTATAGGAAATATTGAGATTAATGTATACAGGCCTGATGCAGGCACTATTTCTTTACTGTTATGAACCTCATTACACCCTCTTCCTCTTAACCATAACCACTCTGCACAGAGGTCCTAGTCAGTTTCTCTCTTAACGTTATCCTCTTCTTATTGACCTTCCTCACCAATACACTCATATCACTTAAGAAGTTTAGTTTGTGCTTATGCTCTTGATTAGGTCTCAAGACCAACGAGACTATATTTACTCCTTGTTACATGTTACCAATATCATCCTATAAAACTTCTTTCTCTATGCACACACCTTTCCTGATACCTTCATTTAACGTTAGTCCCTACATAAATGGTTACTCATCCAGCCATCAACACTATACATACTACTATCCTCTGCTGAACCACACCATCCACTTATCCATTCAGAACCGGGGGGCTCTCCCCCCGCCGCCTCTCTGGCTTTCCATGCCTCTCTATTATATTCTACTCACACACCGTCACTATCCTTATCCTCCTTTTCAGGATTACGTCTCTTCTTTTCATCTTTCCCTATCTGCCTTCCGGCCCTACTATCAGCTCTATTACATACCCTCATCCCACCCCCCCTGCTTCGAGCTGACCCCCTCACTTATCTTTACACTAATCCCCCACTGAACATACACTTAAGGCTCCGCCCCCCCATCCCGCCCCCCTCCCTCAACCTTACACCCTCACACTCCCAATTACATTTACTCAACTTACAGTTTCTAATATATCTCCGCTCTCCCTACCTATCCATACCCTTCTCCTTTCTTTTAAACAAAGCGGCTCTAGCCCGCTGTCTCCCTTCCCCTGGAAATATACCTTAGAAAGCGAAACCCAGTCTAGCTTCCTCTCTTCATAATTGGTACTCATATATTCTCTTTGGACTTCATTCCCATCCTTTTTTTTTTTTTTTTTTCCCCTCTCCCCTCTCTTCCCCTCTTTTTTTTTTTTCTCCTATACCCCCACCCCCCAACCATAGAACACAATACGGTCGCACCATGAAAGACCTACACTTCTTAACCCTTAATGCTCAGGGATTAAATTCCCCTACCAAACGCAGCCTCCTCATTAATTATTTACGCAAAAATCGTATAGACGTTGCCTTTATTCAGGAGACACACTGGACTCCCGAATGTAGTAAGCAGTACACCTCCAAACATTACCCAACACTTCTTACCGCCACATTCCCATCAAAATCTAGAGGGGTCTCCATCTACATAGGCAAAAATGTTACTTATGATCAGATACATATTGAATCAGACCCCCAAGCACGCTACATCATTGCTGTCTGTAGAATAAATACTCACCTAGTGACCCTCTTTAATATATACGCGCCAAATAGTAAACAAGTTAACTTCCTCAGAACTCTACTTAAGACTGTAGCCTCTATACAACAGGGAGACCTCATATTAGGAGGTGACTTCAATCTCATATGGGACACTTACATGGACAGACAGGGACCCCCACTCTCCAGAAATGATAGAGCCACTCATTCCCTATCCTCAGCTTTCCAATCACTAATGGCACTACATGGCTTATATGACACTTGGCGCGCCCTACACCCACAAGATAAGGAATTCACTTTCTACTCTTTCCCTCATAAATCTCACACGCGCATAGATTATTTTTTTGTACATGCTAAATTCCTCGATGAGATTCACTCTACGACCATTTCCCCCATCTCGTGGTCTGACCATGACTCACTTCATATGCACATAGGCCCACATACCCACCCACCCCCTTCTACATGGCGCTTACAGGACTGGACTCTTACGGACCCGCACCTTAAGACTGTCCTACAGAATATAATCACAGATTACATCTCCCTTAATGACAATAATCAGACCTCAGCCCAAAACCGGTGGGCTGCCCTGAAGGCAGTGGTGAGGGGCCATCTTATTCAATTTGAATGGGAGGCACGCGCAAAAAGCAAGGCCACTTTGTCCTCTCTCAATATCCAGCTTCGTCATCTAAGAGCAGACATTTCTCACACATACTCTCCGTCTATCAATGACAAAATCTTAGAAACAACGAAACAAATCCAAACTCTTGAACTCAAAAAAACCCAATCCATGTTAGAGAAGTATAGAAGAATTCATTACCATTTCGGTAACAAAGCTACCACACTTCTAGCCAACAAACTTAAAAATCGCACAGCTCAAGCCAGAATCATGTCTATACGAACCCCTTTAGGGACTCAGGTCACTGCCCCTCGCGAAATTGGCAATGCCTTTCAACAATACTACTCCGACCTTTACAACATTGAATCCACTTCAGAATCTCCGACCTGTCCAGTCCAGCATATTTCTCAGTTCCTTAGAGCCCTTGACCTCCCCTCATTATCACCCGAAGACTTCCCCCCTCTGGTGTCTCCGTTTACCACACAGGATATCTCAAAAATTATACGCAATTTAAAATTAGGAAAAGCACCTGGCCCAGACGGCTTCACAGCTAGGTTTTACAAAACTTTCCTGCCTCAGATCGCTCCTCTCCTCACTAATTTCTTCCAGGAGATATTCTCAGGAACCCCTTTTGCGGCAGAATTCCTAGAAGCTGTTATAGTTACCATCTTAAAACCTGGTAAACCACCTGATCTCTGCAGCAGCTATCGGCCGATCTCATTGATCAACACAGATACAAAAATATATGCCAAGCTCCTTGCTAATAGGGCTGCCAGAGTGATCCCCTCCCTTGTAGCGAGAGACCAGGTTGGATTTATCCCGAACAGAGAGGGCGTTGACGCGACCAGGCGAATCTTAGATGTCCTTCATCTGGCAGATTGTCGAAAGGTCCCCTTCCTGGCCCTGTCATTAGACGCAGAAAAAGCGTTTGACAGGGTCAGGTGGGAGTTTCTGTGGGAGAGTAAATAAGTGATGAGAGACAGCTCCTTTTCAAACAGGGGCACAGGATTTTATACGAGACGAACAAGACTACTCATCTGGTAACGTTTACAGGTGGCGCCAGAGAAGCAGTAATCAAAGGCATCCTAATGCTGACATCAAAGATCGAAGGAAAGAAGCCAGAAAGCGCCCGGCTCAGGAAGACATCAGCGGTAGTGGTTCAGAATCGTCTGCCGGTTTTTTAACCGAGGATTCAGACGTAGATCACACCGCGCCGGGCGCAAGCATCGGAAGAGGCGCATACTATTCGACGTCACAACCGGAGCGCCAGAGAGCCAAACGGACGAAAGGTTACCAGCGGGGTCAATACCGCTACTGAGTAGCGAGGCAGAACCATCAGGCACATCTAATGAAGTGGACAAAGTCGACAAACAAACAGAATCTTTCCAACAAAAAGAAAACATCGGTAAAATGGCATCTGAGAACCAAGAAAATATTCTCCTAACAACGAATACGGGACAAACAAGGCACAGTAAGAAAATGACACAAGAAGACATGAACAGTATGGGTAAAGTAAATGTACCTAAACATACAGTATATAGACATTCTAAAGAGACAATTCAACAAAAACATAATGGACAGTTTAATGAAATGCATGATATGATCAAAGATTCTGTATGTTGCTCCAACACTCACAATGGTAATTTAAGCACTAGTACTAACAAAAAGTTTTTGAATGTTGAAACAATTCACAATGAAAAAAACACTTTTGATTTAATTAATGCAAATATTTTAAAAAGTAATTTTGTGAAAGACACAGACACTTTAGAATTAGATAACACGGTAGTGGTTAACACTTTAAACTTGAACAGCACTTTTGATGCAAAAAGCACTTTAGTAAGGGACACTATTGAAGATATTAGCACTTTAAAACTTAAGAAAATATCTACTGAAGGCATTAGCACTTTAAAATCTAAGAAAACATCTACTGAATCTAATGGTAAAATTACTGAGTCATACCACAAAGAAACCACAGAGGATGATTTAGTCCATAACATATCGAATTATACATTATCAGAAACAGAATACAAAAATTTTAAATAAAGGTCTATCATATTGTATATCTAATATGCATGATGAATTTGTCATAGAACAAGATTTAGAGAGATTTTTTAGAAAACTTAAACTGAAGGTACATTTCTCTACACTCACTAGTATGACAAAAATATCTGATACAATGGCAAAAGACAACATCAATAAGGACATTAAATTTAATAATCCAAAAAGATATGGGATCAAAGGTAAGAGTAAATTTAACCCACCAACACAACATAGCGTAGCTACATTTGCTAATTTAGTTCAAAAAGAAGTAAAAAATTTACTAAAAAGAAACAGAAAAAGAGAATTAGTACAAATTGATAAGAAACAGCAAGAAGCCATCAATAAGTTACAAAACAATAAAGAAATCATAATAAAGGAAGCAGATAAGGGTGGGGCAGTAGTGCTACTAAACAAAGCAGATTATGTAAATGAAATTTTAAAACAACTAAATGATACTACAGTATATGAAGCACTAACTGGAGATCCCACAATACAAATAAATAAAGAAATAGAACATATTACCAATATAGCAGTTAAAAATGGCATCATTACTAGTGAATTTAAAGAGTGCCTAATAGAAAAAAACCCAGTAAGACCTGTAATTTATGCTTCACCCAAAATACATAAAGACAAATTTAAACCCCCAGGCCGCCCAATAGTGGCAGGAGTAAATTCCATTTTTTCCAAAATTGCAACCTTCTTAGACAAAGTGTTACAGCCCTTCTTGTTAGAAACATCTTCTTACCTAAAAGACACCAATGATTTCCTTGAGAAACTAAAAGATATTGGACCAATTGGAGATAAATGTATCCTATATACACTAGACGTTACTAGCTTATACACGTCCATAAAGCACACCAGTGGCATTGAGGCTGTAACAAATACATTAAAAATAAATAACAAATACATTGAGAAAGAAATACAGTTTTTGACAGACTTATTGTCTGTTATTCTATATCAAAATTATTTTTTATTTCAAGACACCTTTTATTTGCAAAAACAAGGTACTGCAATGGGCTCCAGTGTCGCCCCAACATATGCCAATATTTTTATGTCCCACATAGAAGAGAAATTTGTATACTCAAACCCATTATTTCTTCAATATGGTGCAGCATGGTGGAGATTTGTGGATGACATATTTGGCATATGGTGGGGCGACACAGAGAGCCTATGGCAGTTTGTTGAGCACCTCAATTCATCTGTCACAGGTTTAAAATTCACGCTTAACATTGAAGATACAGGAGTAGCATTTTTAGACACTTTTGTATATAAAGAACAAGGCTTCTTAAAAACTGATCTATATGTGAAACCCACAGACAAAAATAAAGTATTACAATATGATAGCTTCCACTCTAAAAAAACAATAGAAGCCATACCCCAAGGTCAATTTAAAAGAGTAAGAAGAATAGTCACTGACAAAAAGAAATGTGATATAAGATTAAAAGAAATGGCAGAAAAATTTAAAAGAAGAGGATACCCAGAAGAACTAATCACAAAACAATTAGAGTACTGTAAAGATGAGGAAGATTGTAATACGAAAAACAAAACAAAAGAAAACAGAATGGTTTTTGTAACTCAATACAATATTTTAGGATCTAAAATTTCACATATTATTAATAAACACTGGCACATACTTCGTGAATGCAATCCCCAAGTTGAAGAACTAAAAAATATACCGATTGTAGCTTACAAAAAAACAAAGAACCTGAGAGATTTATTAGTAAGAGCAGATATTGGTAGCAAAAAGAAAAGCATTCAAACATCTATAGGACCTGACAATAGAGGTTGTTATCCTTGCCTACATTGCAGCCATTGTAGCTCCATAATAAAGGGGAAAGAATTTTTCCACCCTATTAAGGGGACTAAATATCCAATCAAAAAATATCTAACATGTAGAAGCACATACTCTATATACCTCATTAAATGTCCGTGTGCCAGGATTTATATAGGTGAAACTAGTAGGGAGGTAAGAACAAGAATCACTGAACACAAATCCAACATCAGGAATAAAAATACAGAGGCACCTGTTTCCTGTCACTTCCTCTCCATGGGTCATAACATCAGTCAACTGAGATTTCAAGTCATTGAACAAGTTGACAGACCCAGGAGGGGAGGTGACAGAGACCAATTGCTCAAAAGAAGAGAGATGTTTTGGATTAATAAGTTAAATACCATGATACCTGAAGGCTTGAACAAAGATTTTGAATGGTCATTATTTTTCTAATACATAACTGTAGCATTTATCTGTAGTAGCTAATATGATTCTTATATCTTATGTGTATAGGTTTTATTTGTAAATATAGAAAAATTTGGTTTTAATGTTGCATGTGATAATCATATAAAAATTAAGAAAAAGAGGGTAACTAGCTTAAAAAATTCAATCTAAAGATGTACAAGAAGCTGAATAACTCAAGTTTTTTATTTATCGCTTGTAATTTTAAGTTTTGACCACATGATGGCACTGTTGTGTAATCTTATAGGAAATGCACAGGTATAAAAGACACACCTGTACACTATTCTATAAACATGATTAAGAACCTGGTATAGGTTCGAAACGTCGTTGTTACAATGGACCCTGCAAAAAACTAATAAAGGTCTTTTAAAAATTTACTGGAGGCTGGAAAATTACCTTTTTGAAGTTTCTGTGGGAGGCCATGTCTGTGTTTGGCTTCCCTCCCTCTTTCATAGGTGCTGTCCAAACCCTTTATGATCGTCCAACAGCCATTGTTCGTGGGGCAGGGTTCCAGTCCCCCAAATTCACCATCGCAAATGGTACTAGACAGGGCTGTCCCCTCTCCCCATTATTGTTTGCCCTCACCATAGAACCCCTAGCTCAATCTATTAGAATAGACCCTCAGACCACAGGATTAGCCATAGGATCGCATGTCCATAAAGTCTCCCTCTATGCGGATGACATCACTCTTTTCCTCACCTCACCTGACACTTCTCTCCCTGCAGTCTTTGCTATTCTTGAGAAGTTCGGTTCACTATGTTTCTATAAACTCAATGTAACCAAAACCGAGGCTCTCCCCTTAAACATTTCCCCACAAATTCTTTCCTCGCTACAGTCCACTTATCATTTTGAATGGAAATCTTCCTCGCTTAAGATCTTAGGAGTCCATCTTAGCCCTGACCCTCTGACCACCATATCCCAGAATTATACAGATAGACTCCCGGAGTTTGGGAAACTTCTTGATTCGTGGGAGTTCCGGGAGATCTCTTGGACGGGCCGCATTGCTGCAGTAAAGATGTCCTTTCTTCCTAAGCTTACTTATCTTTTTAGGTCTATCCCCTACAACATTCCGAGAGCACTTCTTAACAGATTCCAAAGTCTAATCACTTCATATGTATGGAGAGACCGCCGACCCAGGACATCAGGTCGCACACTTGAAAAGCCGACCTTACAGGGAGGCCTTGCTCTTCCGAATGTGATCTCATATTACAATGCTGCAAGACTCTCACACATCCTCCGTTGGAATGATCCGGAGAGAAATCTAGCTTGGTATTCTCTAGAATCTTCACTACTGCCTCCGGGTATAACCCTCTCGGACATAATCTGGATTCCCCCCCACCATAGACGAGACGTTGACAACCTACACCCTATCTTTGGACACTCCCTGCAATTTTGGGATCAGATCAGACATCATCCAGACATATCCCCTCATCCCTCCCCCGCCACGACAATCCCTGCCGCTCTCTACTGCCTCCCAGACTCCCACCATGACCTATGGCCACAGGCACACACATTACAGGTATCTGACTTCTATGAGGAAGACACTTGGCTCTCACACCCAGCAATGTGCATTAAATTTCGACTCCCACCCAAGCTCTATTTTGAGGGTTTCCGCCTGAGTACCCGCTTACGTACATGGGGTTTCCCCAAACAAACACTACGTCCATTAACTGTTTGGGAGAGAGCATGGCGGGGAGCTCATGCTCTCCGACATCTCCTGTCCCTTCATTACAATATACTTATTAATCCGATCCCCTCGCACAAAATCTCACAACATCAGGCCTGGGAGAGAGAAATTGGTCTCACTTTCACTATAGAGAACTGGCACGCCAGAATCAAAATTACCAAAAAGATCCTCCATTGTGCCACACTATGGGAACTACATTATAAGATCCTAGTCCGCTGGCACCTGGTGCCAACCGTCCTGCACAAGATCTATCACTCACAATCCCCAGAGTGTTGGAGAGGGTGTAGGATGCTAGGCTCCCCACTCCACATATGGTGGACATGCCCAGTAATCCAGCCATTATGGCAGAAAGTGTTTACACTTCTCCGGGCACTCGGTCTTACCCCTCCATTCACCCCGGAAGTCACCCTCTTACACATGCAGATGCCCAATCTCACTCCCTCCGGGGAAGCTCTCACGATATATCTCCTCATGGCCACAAAACTAACCCTGGCTAGGGCTTGGAGAGAAGAGAGGCCGCCAACCCTCTCCCAAGTAATCGCTTGTGCACATTACATCGGCAAAATGGAACAATACTCGTATAGAGTACTTGACAACACTAGTACTTATCATGAAATCTGGCTGCCATGGCTCACGAGGTTCCCTAACTGGTCCACAAACCCTCAGACATTTTAATCAATCTCCACTCCCTTATACCTTCCGTTTCCCCCCTTTTTTTTTTTTTTTTTTTTCTTTCTTACCTTTCTTTTCTGCCTTACATAAATTTAAGCATCCCTGATCTTAACGAAATTAAGTACCAAAACCACTTTAAACTACAGACTCAACATCAAAATCCACATATACAACACGTCCTTATCAGAAAAGAGACCCATTTAATGCATAGACCTACTCTTACTCTCATTTTCACCCATCATTACCTTTCTTAGCTTAAGAGTGTTTAATCTTTAAATTCCAAATGTATATCTCAATGACATATCTATGTTCCTTTAATTTTGTATGCGCAAGCAATATTGTTGTTCATTAAGTTGTCTCAATAAAAAAGTTTATAAAAAAAAAAAAAAAAAAGAAAATGGAACAATACATACATTCATAGTCCCTGTTACACCAACATCCTCTCAATCAACATTACAGGATTTAGAGTGGAGTATACACGAAGGAGATAGGCCTACCACACAATTTAAAAGAAAGTCCACTTTTTACCCGGTAGGAACAGAGGGTGAATATACATTCTATCCACAAAGAACTTATAGACTTTTTAGACCTTACTCTATTCCTTGCAACAAATAAAGTAGCAGTCAGAAACTTTACAAAATCCACAGATAGAAACGGACTGCTTAATGCTAGAAGCGGCCATCTTCCTAGATGGAAGAGAAACATCCCATTGGGACAATACCAATGCATCAAAAGAAATTGCACCCTTCCATCTGACTATGAAAAAGACTGCCACATTCTAGACAATAGATTTTTAGAGAAGGGCTATGACACAGCCCTCCTGAAAAACATAAAAAATCAAGTTCAACACATTGACAGACAAGACATGCTGAAACTTAATTATCCATTGGAAAAAAACAGAGGATAACATCAGATTTATTACCACTTTCAGTCAGGGGAGTAAATCCATAGAACATGTACTAAATTCCCATTGGGGCATACTAAAAGTAGATCCGGTACTGGGGTGCACATTACCAGATAAACCACTATCACTTATAGAAAGAATAGGGATCTCAAGAATCTTTTGGCTCCTTCTAAACTCAGACCTATTTCTTAATATCCCACTCCTCATAACAGTGCCAATAACTGACTAGGTACATCCAAAGGAACTAAGAGATGTGGAGTCCCTCGATGTGAAATGTGTTCTCACATCTGTCACCTACAGAAGTATACCAATTCTCATAATAGTAAAGAGTATAACATTTAGAAACGCTTCTCGTTTAGCTCCACATACAATATCTCACAAAAGTGAGTACACCCCTCACATTTTTGTAAATATTTTATTATATCTTTTTATGTGACAACACTGAAGAAATGACACTTTGCTACAATGTAAAGTAGTGAGTGTACAGCCTGTATAACAGTGTAAATTTGCTCTCCCCTCAAAATAACTCAACACAAAAGTGAGTACACCCCTAAGTGGAAATGTCCAAATTGGGCCCAAAGTGTCAATATTTTGTGTGGCCACCATTGTTTTCCAGCACTGCCTTAACCATCTTGGACATGGAGTTCACCAGAGCTTCACAGGTTGCCACTGGAGTCCTCTTCCACTCCTCCATGACGACATCACAGAGCAACCTTGCGTTCCCCCACCTTCCATTTGAGGATGCCTCACAGATGCCCAATAGGGTTTAGGTCTGGGTACATGCTTGACCAATCTATCACCTTTACCCTCATCTTCTTTAGCAAGACAGTGGTTGTCTTGGAGGTGTATTTGGGGTCGTTATCATGTTGGAATACTGCCCTGCGGCCCAGTCTCTGAAGGGAGGGGATCATGCTCTGCTTCAGTATGTCACAGGACATGTTGGCATTCATGGTTCCCCTAATGAAATGAAGCTCCCCGGTGCTGGCAGCACTCATGCAGGCCCAGACCATGACACTCCCACCACCATGCTTGACTGTAGGCAAGACACATTTGTCTTTGTACTCTTCCCTGATTGCTGCCACATATGCTTGACACCACCTGAACCAAATAAGTGTATCTTGGTCTCATCAGACCACAGGACATGGTTCCAGTAATCCATGTCCTTAGTCTGCTTGTCTTCAGCAAACTGTTAGCAGACTTTCTTGTGCATCTGCTTTAGAAGAGGCTTCCTTCTGGGACGACAGCCATGCAGACCAACTTGATGCAATGTATGGCGTGTGGTCTGAGCACTGACAGGCTGACCCCCCACCTCTTCAACCTCTGCAGCAATGCTGGCAGCACTCATACGTCTATTTCCCAAAGTCAACTTCTGGATTTGACGCTGAGCATGTGCACTC
This sequence comes from Bombina bombina, assembly GCF_027579735.1. Classification (NCBI taxonomy): domain Eukaryota; kingdom Metazoa; phylum Chordata; class Amphibia; order Anura; family Bombinatoridae; genus Bombina; species Bombina bombina. The sequence continues at coordinate 1,225,829,071 of NC_069499.1, read as the reverse complement.
AACTTCTTTGGTCGACCATGGCGAGGCCTGTTCTGAGTGGAACCTGTCCTGTGAAACCTGCTGTATGGTCTTGCCCACCATGTTGCAGCTCAGTTTCATGGTCTTGGCAATCTTTTTATAGCCTAGGCCATCTTTATGTAGAGCAGCAATTCTTTTTTTCAGATCCTCAGAGTTCTTTGCCATGAGGTGCCATGTTAAACTTCCAGTGACCAGTATGAGAGAGTGTGAGAGCGATAACACCAAATTTAACACACCTGCTCCCCATTCACACCTGAGACCTTGTAACCCTAACGAGTCATATGACACCGGGGAGGGAAAATGGCAAATTGGACCACTTAAGGTGGGTGAAAAGGGCGAGGGTGATTTATGAAGATACCTATATCTCAAAAACCAAAGATGTTACAGACGTAAAAATTGGTATTTACATTCTCCTTTAAAAACAAAGAAAACAAGTTTTTTACCATTTCCCAAAAATCCACTTAAGGGGGGGGGGGGGGGTGAAAAGGAGAGATTTATGATGATACCTTTATCTCAAAAACCAAAGATGTTACAGATGTGAAAATTGGTATTTACATTCTCCTTTAAAAATAAAAAAAACATGTGTTTTACCATTTCCCAAAAATCCACTTAAGGGGTGAGAAAAGGGGGGTGATTTATGAGGATACCTATATCTGAAAAACAGAAGATGTTAGAAAAGTATATCATTTAAAATCTTTATTATATAGTAAGTTTACATGCCAAATGTCTTGCTACTAACATCAGTGGTTCTCAAGATATGGATATCACTTAAAAATATGAATATTCTTTTTTCACATCTGACAGTTGAGTCATAATATATTATTACAATTTAATATTAAAGTAGTTGTAAACAGAATAATAATAACATATTTTTGATGTGGCGGATGGACGTCCCGCTCAAAACTTAGCTGATTGGTGCCCATGTACGAGAAACAGAGAATTAACGAAAACTCCCGAAGTTCATGCCCGAACGGGCACACACGTGAGGGCACACGTCATTGCGAGTGGTTGCGTTTTTCACAATTTTTTACAATTCACAAAATCCATGTGGGCGAAGCTGCGGGCAACAGCTAGTAGACATACATCAGTGCATTAGAGCCCTTTGCCTTTAAGCAGATGAAAACATGATAAAACATATTTATGCAATTTATATATTTAATAAAGATTTTAACTATGTATTTACTATAAATATTTGACATTTGCTAATGCGAATATGCTATGTTGTTTGCGTGATGGGTGGTTTTTTTTCTCCATTGACTTCTATGGGGAATGAGGAATATATATATACACACACATACACATATATATATATATATATATATATATATATATATATATATATATATATATATATATATATGGGAAAAAGGGGAAACCAGACGTGAACTCCTTGCTCAGTGTGCTTAGAGGAATATGGCTACACCTCACTGACGAGGCCCAATGAAGCCTGAAACGATTGTCTGGGGTTCCTTGTTCAGAGAGGAATTGCCTGGTATTTCGTTGCTGGACTGACCGTTATAGGCGGGATCAGACCGATATGCTACAGGAAAGTTCTACTCTGTGAAAAGCATTATTGGGCTAAAAGAAGCTGTACCCAGGTGGTAAATCGCCAAAGAACAGGCTAACAATGGTATTGAGCCGGTTGTTCGTTCCTGTGAATGTGCTTCTCTCTATGTATCCTATATTATAAAAGGCCAAGTGTGTTTGTCTGAAGCCGTCATGCACAGTAGAGACAAACACACTTGGCCTTAGATTGACCTCCTTGCACGCGCACCTCCGTGCAGCAGCGCACAGCTGAGAAGACACCTTGCACGCGCACCCACACACTTGGCCTCAGCACACAGCTGACAGGACCTCGCACGCGCACCCACACACTTGGCCGGCACGCGCACCTAGCGCACATTACACCTCGCACGCGCACCCACACACTTGGCCTCAGCGCACAGCTGATAGGACCTCGCACGCGCACCCACAGACTTAGCCTCAGCGCGAGATAGCTGACTCCAGACCGACGCAAGTAGTCGCGTGATGATCAGTTACAAGCGTCACGAGGCTTTAAAAAGTTAATAAAACAGCGCAACGCTCCGCTATACCTCACAGTCAATTGAAAGCTCAGTACTTATGTATGTGCTACACAGCACATAGAAAACAAATATTTTAGTTTAAAAAAACAAAAACAAAGGATTAATAGGCTCATAAAAGTGAAAGCTCAGTACTTATGTATGTGCTACACAGCACGTAGAAAATAAATATTTTAGTTTAAAAAAAAAAGAAAGGGGACAGAGAGATCAAAAGAGAGGGGGGGGAGAGAAAGAGAGGGGGAGGGGGAAGAGAGAGAGGGGGAGGAGAGAGAGGGGGAGGAGAGAGAGAGAGGGGAGGAGAGAGAGAGAGAGAGAGAGAGAGGGGAGAAAGAGGGGAGAGAGAGGGGGGAGGGAGAGAGAGAGGGGAGGGAGAGAAAGAGGGGAGGGAGAGAGGGGGAGGGAGAGAGAGAGGGGGAGGGAGAGAGAGAGGGGGAGGGGGAGTGAGAGAGAGAGGGGAGGGAGAGAGAGAGGGGAGGGGGAGGGAGAGGGGAGGGAGAGAGAGAGGGGAGGGAGAGAGAGAGGGGAGGGGGAGAGAGAGAGGGGGGAGGGAGAGAGGGGAGAGAGAGGGGGGGAGGGAGAGAGAGAGGGGAGGGAGGGAGAGGGAGAGGGGGAGAGAGAGAGGGGGAGGGAGAGAGAGAGGGGGAGGGAGAGAGAGAGGGGAGGGAGAGAGAGAGGGGAGGGGGAGAGAGAGGGGAGGGGGAGAGAGAGGGGAGGGGGAGAGAGAGAGAGAGAGAGAGAGAGAGAGAGAGAGGGGAGGGAGAGAGAGAGGGGAGAGAGGGGAGGGGGAGGGAGAGAGCGCAAAAGAGAGAGGGGAGAGAGAGAGATCAAAAGAGAGGGGGAGAGAGAAAGCTCAAAAGAAAGGGGGAGAGAGAGAGCAAAAGAGAGGGGGAGGGAGAGAGCGCAAGAGGTGGGACCACTGTACTGCAAAAAATGGCCCATGTGAACGGGCTTCAGGACTAGTATATATATATATATATATATATATATATATATATATATATATATATATATACACACCCACACACACACATATATACATGTTTGAGCTCTTCTTACTGCCACCCTTTGTCATATACCATATCTCTATAATTCTGCCACTAAGCCTGCTTTTTATTATTAAACATTTGTTTCCTAATTATTGAGTGCAAATATAACTTAAATCCTATATTTCATAGCATTTTCATGTATTTTGTTATACAAACTAGCAATCGATAATCTTTTTCTTCAGGTCTCAAAAAGCACTTAATTTAAAACGGTATTTTTTCTTCTGCTTAAGCACAACACTCATCACTTGTAATTCAAGCTCAATGAGTGCTCTAATATTGATGTCTGCACTATACATTTAATAAACATTATGGGCTAGATTATGAGTGGAGCTTATTTTAACGCTCCTGTTTGGACATTATCTGCGCTAGAAGAAAAGGTTTTTGCCCTTTTCTGGTTTTACTCGTATTATGAGTTGAAAGTAAAACTGTTTTCACGCTTGGGCTAACCCGACGAGCAAAAAAAGCCAAACATATAATATTGCGTGCGCAATCATGTATTTATGTGTTTGTATGTGTATATATATATATATATATATATATATATATATATACACACACACACACACATATATATATATATATATATATATATATACACACACACACACACACACACACATATATATATATATATATATATATATATATATATATATATATATATATAAAATAAGACAGGCCCTAGAAAAAAGGAGAAATCCTGCTTAAAGCTCACCTGCAATTATAAGTTGTAGCAGATGAGCATTGCACAGAGGAATAATTTCATTAAATACAGAAGAAAAAAAAGGAGAATTGACTCCCGTGGAGAGGGAGAGTCACACAGAACTACCCACCCCTACACAGGGCAACCCAGTATTCCCTTATCTGGCAAAAACCTAGAGGAAAATAATTAATTAAATCAGGACAATACTAGCGATATGCGACACAATCTAATTTAATTCCTACTAATAACAATAATAAGCCACAAGCAATAAAAGTCACATCAAGTCCACAGGACTACATTAGAAGGGCGCCCTTAATTTATCAGGGAGCTCCCTGTCTGTTATGCTCCAGAGTTAAGTGATTCATTTAATTTTCCACAGAGGATACCTGTTTATTTCCATTTGGAAGTATTTTATGTGCCATACAAATATCTCTTCTCATGAGGATTTTAAATGTGAGTTTGATGAATTAAGTATTTTGATTTGATGTTTTAATAAACTGAATTACACTATTAGCTGTTTTCTTTCATTCTGTCTATGAGCACGACAGAATCACACAGTGACCGGCATAAAAGATTGAAAGTTTCTGCAGCTAAGACTCTGGGAGACAAGAGGTTTCACTACCGAACGAGTTCTTGACAAGAGCTATCGCAAGGCGGATCCCGTGATACGTTTAACTTACCTCATATCGATTGAGGTAATATAAAGCAAGTGGACCCCCTAAACAGGATTTAACTAAGAGGATCTAAATATTAAGACACCACTATATGCGTGCACCTATATTTACATATTCAATTCATTGGAATAATCATATGTTTATATAATTGAGAGACTTTGGGGCCTATCTATCAAGCTCCGAACGGAAAGACCTTCTAGCGCTTTCTATGTTCTTTTTTGTTGTATCATTGTGAAAAGACGTATTTGAGGAGTACATCTTTGTTTTTAGAATAACCTGCAGGTTGTTTAAACAAGTATAATAAGATTTCATTGAAGTATAGGTTTTCTTTTTAATATATTTGTTTTCTTATTTTATTTAATTATTATTGCATGTTCAGGATTACCTCACATATTGTGAGACCCCTACTACTATCCTATATCTGGAGCACTTATAGATTTTGAGTTTTTCTGGCTAGTCCAGAAATCCTACTTGCTTTTATATATATATATATATAGATAGATAGATAGATAGATAGATACACATATAAATGTTTAGAGTTGTATGTCTATGTTAAAGCCATTTGACTGCCTTTTGTTTTTCTAACACCTGATACCTCATATCTTTGAACCCTTATAACTTTTGTGTGCAATATTTTTTTTTAAATCATTTTTATTAGATGGTGCTATTATGAGTGTAAGTGTACTTTGCAATTTTTTATGTGTTTGTGCAACATTTTTTTTTTTTGCAAAACAGTTAACCAGAGCTCTGAGTACGCAGTAATCATTCTAGCATAAATCGGGATTGCGGTAACTTTCAACTTGTAATACGAGCGGTAAACTCTACAAGCACAAAGACCCAAGATAAACCCATCGCTCGCACTGAAATGTTAGGGCTCCACTCATAATCTGGCCCGATATAAATAGGTGATCATATGGCTGACATTTTGGAATTGGTCCAAGATTGAAAACCCTTTGAAAACCCAGGGAATGCTAATGAAAAAAATATATGTTCTAACAAATTAGAGCATTTATTGTTTTGTATTAAAATGTCCCCTTAAAACAAAAGGGTTAATCAGGAGTAGAGAAAACCTATGTAATTGATGAATATTAGAGTACAGTTGATATACAGTAATCGACCAGCATTAAGTCAGAGACTCTTAATAAATCTGCCCCAATTAATAATTCAATAATATGTTATAATTAGAGGCGTGTCATTGTATCTGGTTACAAAACAGATATTTAATTAGCATGTCATTAAAAAGATATTTTATATGATTATCACTAAATTTTCAGAAACCTGCAATGTCTGGAGGAAAATAATTATTAACAATTTTATGTAAAAATAAAAAAATAAAGGCATTGGATCCTAAAGAAAATCAATTTGGTTATTTTGAAGAATGAAAATCTTACCATAAAGAAGCAGATGCAGGAGTGAGATGAAGTTCATGGTGATACAGAAGACACAGTGGGAAATATTAGACTTTAAGGCAGCCTGTGATTTTGGTCTCCACCCACTGAACAAGTTGCATTTTCCATCTATGATTGTCAGACTTGGCAAAAAAAATAAAATAAACAACAATGAAAAGTCACCTATAATAGGGTCAAGATGCCCAGAACAGATGCAATCTTTATAAATAGCAGAATATGAATTGGAAGATTTCCATTTAAATATAAGTTTAGGGTCTTGCGCTACTCAAGTCCCTACAAAGCTTCCATTCAACAACTTTCCATCTTAAAGAGATAAAACACCTGTAGGGTAGAAAACAATGGATTAGCCTCTCTTTATGGAAAGTATTCAAAGGAAGCAGATGGGTATTAAAATAACTCGTTTGCTTCCATGTAAAAATGGCCAGCATATTTCTGCATACAATGGGCTCTATTTAACAAGCTTTGTATGGAGCTTGATGGCCCCTGTTTCTGGCGAGTCTCGATCGGGTTGATTGACACCCCCCAACTGGCGGCCTATTGGCCGCGAGTCTGCAGGGGGCGGCATTGCACCAGCAGCTCTTGTGAGCTGCTGGTGCAATGCTGAATACGTTGAGCGTATTGCTCTCCGTATTCAGAGAGGTCTGTCGGACCTGATCCGCACTGTCGGATCAGGTCCGACAGACCTTGATAAATAGAGCCCAATATCTTCCTTAGGAGCCAAAGTGAACAGTAAATATAATTATTTTTTATTTTTTTCTGTTCACTTTTGTTCCGGATGAAGACATAAGGCCTTTATTGCCCAGTTGTTATATAAACCCCATTAAACAACTTATTCTTACTTGTCCTTTTTTAATAAACCTTGTATCTCCCCCCTCATTATCCCTTGCCTAAATTATACTCACGCAGAAACTGGGGAAAAGACCCTTTAGTTTACATTTACTAAACATTAAAATAAGAAAACACTACATTATTTAAAGATTTATTTAGTTTGGTGGCAAATTAGTTCTTTAACATGTATTTGAACACTGTGAGTACCTGGTCAGGCCAGCACTCCTGTTATCATAATGTAAATTCCTGAAATCATTACTGCTACTCATACTTATCTGGTCTTAACTATCTTAGGTTCTGTGCTGTCCTCATGACAGCATGAAAATATTAACATATCTTCTGTGCTGAATCTTCCTCATTTCTTTGGGCTTGAGATGTGCATGAAAGGAGGTGTATGTATGAACCTGAACTTACACTTCTTGAGTGGTGTACATAGATGTTTTTGCAGGTGCTTGCATTGCTAGGGCACCCCCACTGGTGGGTGGCTTACCGTAGTCATTATCAAACCTGGCTCCCTCTGTGCAGACACTATTTTTTAGCAAGCTGAATATCCTTCACTTCCCACTTGCACACTAGCCCTAGCCAACCCTTATAACCTTAACATTAATTGCTAGATGTGACATCCCTGTATGTACAATATGTATGTGCCTGACCAACTGTCACAGTAAACTCATGGTATGGTAATGGAGTGGGACATAGTAGCAGGAAGACACCATTACTACTGCAGAAGAGGATGAAGATACTGGAGGACAAACTGGTGAAAGTGATGAAGAGAAAGATCCAATGATTACTGTTGCAAGCACCTGCTTAGTACTTTAACAAGAGGTGTATCAGCCAAGTGGGGTTAAAAACCAGGTTCAGCAACCAATGTCAATTGCGGCACAAAGGGGGGGAGTCTACAGCCAGAGAGTTTCTGAATGGAGATGCAGGTACTGCCAATTAGGGGTGAGGTGACAGCTTGCTTCACTTAAGGAAGAACTAGGGAAAAGGGGACGAGAAGCCCCACAGGGGTCTGCTCAGAATAATCAGGCACACAGGGGAGAAAGGGGTACCAAGCACATACTCAAGTGAGGAGACACATTTTTACTAGTCCCAGACAAGTAAAAAAAAATATTCCAATTTCCTGTCTTTAACTTTTCGAGCAGACTATTACATTTTTCCCTCTGAGCAAGTAACTTAATTCCTGACTATTCAAAATTAGGGGAGAGGAATCAGACAAATTGGAGAAAAGCACAAGAGACGATTAAGGGAAGTCGAAATCAAACAGGAAAGAATCCTCCAACTTCCCAATATGCTCTTTTTTGCAGAATCAAAATGACTGGAGGACACCAAAGACTCATCTTAGAAATGCCTTGAAGGGACCGTAGTATGCCTTAGTTCACCTATGATCTGAAAGCTCTTTAGTCAGGAAGCAAAAAGGCCATCTGGCAAAAGTATCCAGCTTTTAACGGTAAGTGACAGCAGTCCCACTATACGCCATTTTTACTTGAATCTCTTCAGGGATTTAACTCTTAGGCATTTTCCAGGGTAAGGGCCCATTGTATTGCCTTTGTATGTAGAGACAAGTTGGGCATTGTATCTAACACAAGCATTACATGTAGGAAACAGCTGATGACCAGCTGCTATGCACAACTGCCACTCCTGATTGGCTCAGTGGCCATGCCTTTTTCAGGAGCCATGGTTCTTATATCTCCCAACCATAAGAATGTCCTTTTAACAGTCTAATATTTATAATTACCTCTATACACACAGAGATACGGATATAGGTACGGATGCTTAAAGGTTGTACATTTTAATTTGAGTCTAACAAATTGCTTTTGTACACACATAGATCATTCAAACCATTGTTCTCCATACTCATGTGATAGAATATCATGAATCAGCCAAGCTAAATAGTCCAAATAGCAGGAAATCCAGTGTCCTCTGTTGGGCATAAACAATCTCATTATCTCTTAGATCTTTAAAAGACTGGTAACATACTGAAATGCAGGAGGGATAGTTAGGTACTGAACACAAAATTAGAACAATGGATGTGCATTTCATGTGTACCCATCATGTACGAATGGGAACATTATTATTCTACAATTATTTTTCACATTTGTTTTAAACGATGAAATTAGCTACAGTTATCCAATTCTAAAGAACTAAATAAATGGTTAATGTCTGGTGAGCATGTTTTGTTATATTTTGAAATATCAAATGTAAAATTGTATTTAAAAGTATAAGTATTTTACAGATGCATAGTATAGATCAGCAATTAAGCAATGTATTGCAAAAGATCTGTATAAAAATGTTTTGAAATCAGTTAACACTGTCATTTTGTTGGCACAATTTACAAGTTTTTGCAAAATAAGAACAGTTCAGGGATACACCTCTTTAAAACCTGAAATCCATGTTTCTGATCTTATTTGTTGTGGTCAGCTAGGGAAAGGTGTAAATGAGCTCTGATTTAAGCAATCACTGTGTAGCATGTTGTAGGCAATTGCATTTCACCATACTTGATAGAGGCACTTCACACGCATGAGTTTACAAGAAAAGAAGACAAAATAAATCATGAAAGTATACTGCATCGTTGTCTCATTTTCTTTATTAAAATGTTGACAAGGGATTCAGTTTTAAGTTTAAGATCCATTTAAGAAAAGCAGTTTACAAATAAACACATTAACATTTCATCAATGAAACCTTTCCCTGAAATCTATGATAATGATTATTCAAAATTTAACTATTTTAAATATTTTTTTCCCAAAACCATATAATATTTTAACTATAGAAAGATCTAAGTGATAGAATATAGATATGCATTGGTGGTAAAATATCAATAGAGTATTAGTTACTGACCTAATCAATTTTAAGTATTAGAAAAGGTCTAATTTTTTTACTTTTCTTTCCAATTATATACTAGAGGAATGGTGGAAATAGCTAGCATTCAAATATCTATTTATCTGTCTGTCTGTCTATCTATCTATCTCTGTCTGTTGGTCAGTCTGTCTGTCGGTCAGTCTGTCTGTCTGTGTGTCTGAGAAAATAAACATTCATACCCAGGTTTAAATTTTCACTCAGCAATACAGCAGGAAAATGTCTGGTTTTAGCTGTATTGAAATAGAAATTTGAAATTTAAGCTATGTTCATCTCAAGATAGCACATTCAAGAACACCTTACTATTGGCTATTTCAATTTTTCCAAGAAATCTTTATTTAGTAATAAAGGTTTCAACATTGTATTAAGTGAAGATCAGAGTTTACATAATTTAGATTTCCATTAACAGACAGCTGAAATCAGGAAATTCCATAAATTAAACATTCATTATTTGCAGAAAAGAGTAATAACACTCTTTATAATGCTATAACCATTGACTGTATTGGGCTTATCTGTGAATCACTAACGCGACTTATGGGTGACGGAAATCTGCACCTGCTACTTAGAGTTAATTAAATTGTCATAATTCATATCTTAAAGGACCAGTAAATATAACAGATTCACATAATAAATAAATGGATGATAACAAGACAATGCAAGAGCACTTAGGGGTCGAGTTATCAAAATCTGGCAGACATAATACGCTGCAGTCTATCATGTCCGCCAGACATCGCTGAATGCCGACAGCATACACTGTTGGCATTTAACATTGCACAAGCATTTCTAGTGAACTGCTTGTCCAATGGCGCCCGCTAGCAGAGGGTGTCAATCAACCCGATCGTATAGGATCGGGTGGATTGATCTCCGCAGCCTCAGAGGCAGCGGACCAGTTAAGGAGCAGCGGTCTTAAGAAGGCTCGCGCGGAAACAGGGGCATCAGGGGCCATTCGGCCCTTGATAAATCAGCCCCTTAGTCTGAACTTCAAATGTGTAATAGATTTTGTTCTGACAAATTTCAAAGTTATGTCTGTTTCCTCCACTCCTGTATCATGTGACAGCCATCAGTCGTAGGAGCTGGTAAATCAAAAAGCATAACTATAAAAATACATTTTTTCTTTCATGATTCAGATAGAGCATGCAATTTTAAGCAACTTTCTAATTTACTTCTATTATCAATTTTTATTCGTTTTTTTGCTATTTTTATTTGAAAATGAAGGCATCTAAGCTAAGGAGCCAGCCATTTTTTGGTTCAGCCCATGGACAGCATTTTTTATTGGTGCTGTCAAATCAGCAAGGACAACCCAGGTTGTTCACCAAAAATGGGCTGGCATGTAAACTTACATTCTTGCATTTCAAATAAAGATACCAAGAGAATGAAGAAAATTTGTTAATAGGAGTAAATTAGGAAATTGCATGCTCTATCTGAATCACAAAAGAAAACATTTGGGTTCAGTGTCCCTTTAATGAAAGTAAATTGGAAAGCTGTTTAAAATTGCATGTTCTATCTGAATCATGAAAGTTTTATTTGACTTGAGTGTCCCTTTGACTTCTGAGAAATACTTTTTATGCTTTTGCTTTAATTTCTCTGAAATATGATTCCTCCTTCCATGTTTATGGATATAGGTGTGTTTGTGCCACTTAAATTGATACAGTTAAACAACTGAATTTTTATATGTTTTTAAATGTTATTGACCATAGTAGGCAACTTTCCTTCAGCATCGTAATGCACATACAGCATATGGTGTGAATGTTGTGCATGATGATCCACCATTTATATCCAGACAATTATCTTTGTTTGTGGGACACCAGCCTCATTTTGAAGTGTTTGGGAGCTTGAGTGATTCCAAACACTGGAGTCAAGTCAGGAGATGATGTGGGGTCCGGCCATTGAAATTCAAAGTGTATCAGCATAGTTGTTAAGAACAAAAAAATCTCCATACGGGCAAGATTCTCCCCAAGACAAACTCTCGGTCCTGAGGCAAAAAATAAGACAATCAAAACACGTGTAGGAGCATTTGTAAAGCAATACTAATATATATTATAAAAATAATCTTTCTAAAGGATAATCAGGTCCTGCTACCAAGTTCAATCCAAAGAATGCTGTACAGCAGTGATGGCTAATCTTTGCGCCTCTGATGTTTCAGAAGTACATTTCACATGATGCTCAACTAGAATGCAGAGTTTATAAGCATCACTGACATACAGGGTCAGAGTTATCACTAATACTCCTTGATCCCCAATTAATTCAGTTTAATTTAAGAGACATTTCTTGTGTGGAGGACAGAACTTTAGTATATTAACCATTATTCTCTAGCGAAGCAATGACAGAAAAGGAAACAACTTACAGATGATGGTCATTATTCCAGTACCACAGAATTCCCCTGTGAAATGCTATCTCATATATATATATATATATATATATATATATATATATATATACACACATATATATATATATATACACATATATATATATAAACTTCTTAAGTATAGAAGAGGCACTCACAGGTCTTAGTAGGTATAAAGACTTTTATTAGTTCATAGGTTTAGGTCAGGTCAACTCGCAGGGACCTTTATCAAGACCGTTCTATATACAAAGATGCAAAAGTGAGGGTAAATAGTACATTCATCAAAGGGGAATAAACACATCACAGGGTAGAGGACTAATACTACCCATGGCGGTATTTAACAGAAAAACAGATAAACAGAAAACAGAGAGCAGAGAAGAAAACAAAAGAGGGGGGGGGGGATAAAAGGGCAAACGTTTGTCAGTTTATGTTCATATTAAAGCAATGTTAAATACATAGATACAGGTGTATGGCGAACAGATAGCAAAATCATATAGGTCATGAGGTGAGACCAGTATCTAATATGTCAGGAGCTTATAACAAGGTTCGCAAGAAGACAAACCATGTTAGAGGCATACACAAAATATAAATGCATATATATATGTGGACACATGGCCAGACGGCTCAAATGTAGTAAGCACATTAGGAGGGAGACATCACGGAGATCACATAAGTAATCAAGGAAATGTCTAAGGTCACGTGTGTCATATATATTGGCAAGTCATAAAAGCTGAACAAAACAAGTGCCTAAAACTCAAGAAAAATCAAGTAAAAGATTTAAGAAAAAAATCAAGAATTAAAAAAGCCCTAAGATACATTTAGAATCATATAGTGTCCACGGTTACTTATCATCAGCAAGATAGAATTGTATAGCCATAATATTGATCTAAGGTTGCAAGTCGGCTAGGCATTTAGACTGTATCATATACATAATAGCCGGTGCAAGTATGGTCATTATAGATCATTTTTAAAACAGACTGTATGGGTGAATATATGGAACTATTTTCCCAATATATATGCCTCTGCAAGGAGCCAGTCGATTAGACAAAATAAAATAACATAAAATACCCCACGGTCCGGCTAAGATATGCGCAACATTAAGCAAGCCTAGTATAAATAATTATGTGCAAAGAAACAGCAACAAATACCAGCATGTAGACTCACCTCTGCTAACTTCAAAGATGGGCGTTCAGCGGTGTGCAGATTGTAATCTGCGCCGCCTTTAAGTACCCTGCATATGTCGGCATCAAATGACGTCACACGTAGTGCGAGTGTGGGGTTGTCATAGTTTTAAAAATGATCTATAATGACCATACTTGCACCGGCTATTATGTATATGATACAGTCTAAATGCCAAGCCGACTTGCAACCTTAGATCAATATTATGGCTATACAATTCTATCTTGCTGATGATAAGTAACCATGGACACTATCGCCTAGATTTGGAGTTTTGCGGCCAAGGGGGTGCGTTAGTTACGCGTGCTTTTTTTCCCCCGCACCTTTTAAATACCGCTGGTATTTAGAGTTAACAGAATGGCAGGGTTTTCAGTGCGTTAGGCTCCAAAAAGGGAGTGTAGAGCATAATTTAACGCCACTGCAACTCTAGATACCAGCGGTGCTTACGGACGCGGCCAGCCTCAAAAACGTGCTCATGCACGATTTCCCCATAGGAAACAATAAGGCAGTTTGAGCTGAAAAAAACCCTAACACCTGCAAAAAAGCCGCGTTCAGCTCCTAACGCAGCCCCATTGTTTCCTATGGGGAAACACTTCCTACGTCTGCACCTAACACCCTAACATGAACCCCGAGTCTAAACACCCCTAACCTTACACTTATTAACCCCTATTCTGCCGCCCCTGCTATCGCTGACACCTGCATATTTTTTTTAACCCCTAATCTGCCGCTCCGTAAACCGCCGCTACTTACATTATCCCTATGTACCCCTAATCTGCTGCCCCTAACACCGCCGACCCCTATATTATATTTATTAACCCCTAATCTGCCGCCCCCAACGTCGCCTCCACCTAACTACACTTATTAACCCCTAATCTGCCGACCGGACCTGAGCGCTACTATAATAAATGTATTAACCCCTAATCCGCCTCACTCCCGCCTCAATAACCCTATAAGAAATAGTATTAACCCCTAATCTGCCCTCCCTAACATCGCCGACACCTAACTTCAATTATTAACCCCTAATCTGCCGATCGGAGCTCACCGCTACTCTAATAAATTTTTTAACCCCTAAAGCTAATTCTAACCCTAACCCTAACACCCCCCTAAATTAAATATAATTTTATTCTAACTAAATAAATTAACTCTTATTAAATAACTTATTCCTATTTAAACCTAAATACTTACCTGTAAAATAAACCCTAATATAGCTACAATATAAATTATAACTACATTGTAGCTATTTTAGGATTAATATTTATTTTACAGGCAACTTTGTAATTATTTTAACCAGGTACAATAGCTATTAAATAGTTAAGAACTATTTAATAGTTACCTAGTTAAAATAATTACAAAATTACCTGTAAAATAAATCCTAACCTAAGTTACAATTAAACCTAACACTACACTATCAATAAATTAATTATATACAATACCTACAATTATCTACAATTAAACCTAACACTACACTATCAATAAATTAATTAAATACAATTCCTAAAAATAAATACAATTAAATAAACTAACTAAAGTACAAAAAATAAAAAAGAACTAAGTTACAAAAAATAAAAAAATATTTACAAACATTAGAAAAAAATTACAACAATTTTAAACTAATTACACCTACTCTAAGCCCCCTAATAAAATAACAAAGCCCCCCAAAATAAAAAAATGCCCTAAAGTTCAAAGCTCTTTTACCTTACCAGCCCTGAACAGGGCCCTTTGCGGGGCATGCCCCAAAGAATTCAGCTCTTTTGCCTGTAAAAAAAAACATACAATACCCCCCCCCCAACATTACAACCCACCACCCACATACCCCTAATCTAACCCATTATTGTATGTTTTTTTTTACAGGCAAAAGAGCTGAATTCTTTGGGGCATGCCCCGCAAAGGGCCCTGTTCAGGGCTGGTAAGGTAAAAGAGCTTTGAACTTTTGTAATTTAGAATAGGGTAGGGCATTTTTTTTATTTTGGGGGGCTTTGTTATTTTATTAGGGGGGCTTAGAGTAGGTGTAATTAGTTTAAAATTGTTGTAATTTTTTTCTAATGTTTGTAAATATTTTTTTATTTTTTGTAACTTAGTTCTTTTTTATTTTTTGTACTTTAGTTAGTTTATTTAATTGTATTTATTTGTAGGAATTGTATTTAATTAATTTATTGATAGTGTAGTTTTAGGTTTAATTGTAGATAATTGTAGGTATTGTATTTAATTAATGTATTGATAGTGTAGTGTTAGGTTTAATTGTAACTTAGGTTAGGATTTATTTTACAGGTGATTTTGTAATTATTTTAACTATTTTAGCTATTAAATAGTTCTTAACTATTTAATAGCTATTGTACCTGGTTAAAATAAATACAAAGTTACCTGTAAAATAAATATTAATCCTAAAATAGCTACAATATAATTATTCGTTATATTGTAGCTATATTAGGGTTTATTTTACAGGTAAGTATTTAGCTTTAAATAGGAATAATTTATATAATAAGAGTTAATTTATTTCGTTAGATTTAAATTATATTTAACTTAGGGGGGGTGTTAGTGTTAGGGTTAGACTTAGCTTTAGGGGTTAAAAAATTTATTAGAATAGCGGTGAGCTTCGGTCGGCAGATTAGGGGTTAATGTTTGAAGTTAGGTGTCGGCGATGTTAGGGATGGCAGATTAGGGGTTAATACTATTTATTATACGGTTATTGAGGCGGGAGTGAGGCGGATTTGGGGTTAATAACTTTATTATAGTAGCGGTGCGGTCCGCTCGGCAGATTAGGGGTTAATAAGTGTAGGCAGGTGGAGGCGACGTTGTGGGGGGCAGATTAGGGGTTAATAAATATAATATAGGGGTCGGCGGTGTTAGGGGCAGCAGATTAGGGGTACATAGGGATAATGTAAGTAGCGGCGGTGTACGGAGCGGCAGATTAGGGGTTAATAATAATATGCAGGGGTCAGCGATAGCGGGGCGGCAGATTAGGGGTTAATAAATATAATACAGGGGTCGGCGGTGTTAGGGGCAGCAGATTAGGGGTACATAAGGATAACGTAGGTGGCGGTTGGCAGATTAGGGGTTAAAAAAATTTAATAGAGTGGCGGCGATGTTGGGGGACCTCGGTTTAGGGGTACATAGGTAGTTTATGGGTGTTAGTGTACTTTAGAGCACAGTAGTTAAGAGCTTTATAAACCGGCGTTAGCCCAGAAAGCTCTTAACTACTGACTTTTTTCTGCGGCTGGAGTTTTGTCGTTAGATTTCTAACGCTCACTCCAGACACGACTCTAAATACCGGCGTTAGAAAGATCCCATTGAAAAGATAGGATACGCAATTGACGTAAGGGGATCTGCGGTATGGAAAAGTCGCGGCTAGAAAGTGAGCGTTAGACCCTTTAATGACTGACTCCAAATACCAGAGGGCGGTAAAAACCAGCGTTAGGAGCCTCTAACGCTGGTTTTGACGGCTACCGCCCAACTCTAAATCTAGGCCTAAGTGATTCTAAATGTATCTTAGGGCTTTTTTAATTCTTGATTTTTATCTTAAATCTTTTACTTGATTTTTCTTGAGTTTTAGGCACTTGTTTTGTTCAGCTTTTATGACTTGCCAATATATATGACACACGTGACCTTAGACATTTCCTTGATTACTTATGTGATCCCCCTGATGTCTCCCTCCTAATGTGCTTACTACATTTGAGCAGTCTGGCCATGTGTCCACATATATATATATGACCTAAACCTATGAACTAATAAAAGTCTTTATACCTACTAAGACCTGTGAGTGCCTCTTCTATACTTAAGAAGTTTCTACCTATCTACCATAGAGTGCACCCAGGCATTACTATCAACAGTGAGTGCTTGGATCCCTCAACTTGCAAATACACACACACATATATATATATATATATATATATACACATATATATATATATATATACATACATACACATATACACACACATACATACACTAGTCCTAAAGCCCGTGTACACGGGCCATTTTTTGCAGTACAGTAGTTCCACCCCTTGTGCTCTGTCTCTATCTTCCCTCTCTTTTGCTCTCTCTGCCCCCTCTCTATTGCTTTCTCTTTTTCCCCTCTCTTCTGCTCTTTCTCCTCCCTCTCTCTATTTTACTCTTGCTCTCCCCCCTCTCTTTTGCTCTCTCTCCCCTCTCTTTTGCTCTCTCTCTCCCCCCTCTCTCTATTTTGTTCTCTCTCTCCCCTCTCTTTTCCTCCCTCTCTTTTGCGATCCCCCCTCTCTTTTGTGCTCTCCTCCCTCACTTTTGCTCTCTCTCTCCCCCTCTCTTTTTCTTTCTCTCTCCCTCCCCCTCTCTTTTGCTCTCTCTCTCCTTTTCTCTTTTGCTGTCTCTCACCCTCTCGTTTGCTGTCTTTATCCCCCTCTTTTGCTCTCTTTCTCCCCCTTTTCTTTTGCTCTCTCCTCCCCCTTTCTTTTGCTCTCTCCCCCTCTCTTTTTCTGTCTCTCTCCTCCTCTCTTTTGCTCTCTTCCTCCTCTCTTTTGTTCTCTCTATCCCCCTTTTGCTTTCTCTTTCCCCCTTTCTTTTGCTCTCCCCCCATCTTTTGCTGTCTCTCTATCCCCCTCTTTTGCTCTCTCTATCCCCCCTCTTTTACTCTTTCTATCCCCCCTCTCTCTCCTCTTTCTTTTGCTCTCTCCCCCTCTCCTTTGCTCTCTCTCCCCTTTCTCCCCCCTCTCTTTTGCTCTCTCTATCTCCCCTATTTTGCTCTCCCCCCTCTTTTACTTGCGCTCTCCCCCTCTCTTTTACTCACTCTCTCCCCTTTCTCCACCATCTCTTTTGTTGTCTCTCTCCCTCTCTTTTGCTCTCTCTATCTCCCCTCTTTTGCTCTTTCTCTCCCCCCCATTTATTTTGCTCTACCTACCCCGCTTTCTTTTGCTGTCTCTCTCCCTCTCTTTTGCTCTCTCTATCCCCCTCTTTTGCTCTCTCTCTATTCCCCCTCTCTCCCCTCTTTTGCGCTCTCCCCCCTCTCTTTTGCTCTCTCTCCCCTCTCTTTTGCTCTCTCTCTCCCCTTTATCCCCCGTCAGTTTTGATGTCTCTATCTCCCCTATTTTGCTCTCTCTCTCCCCTTTCTTTTGCTTTCCCTCCCCCCTCTCTTTTGCTGTCTCTCTCCCTCTCTTTTGTTCTCTATATCCCCCCTCTTTTGCTCTCTCTATCCCCCCCTCTTTTGAGCTCTCTCTCTCCCTTCCTCATGGCCCCGTCTGGCCTTGCCCGCTTCACACCCGGCCCCGTCCGCGTCACGCCCGACCCCGCCCAGTCGGCCCCAGATGCCAGATTAGTGTGTTGATGGCCTTTTATATTATAGGATATGTGTGTGTGTGTGTTTATATATATATATATATATGTGTGTGTGTGTGTGTGTATATACATATACATATATATATATATATATATATATATACACACACATATACACACATATACATATATATATATATATATATATATATATATATATATATATTTGACAATTATTAGTTAACATCTTGATGTTTGTGTTTACGTTTTATACAAGTTTCAGCATTTAAAAAATGTGCTACATATTTGATAAGTGGCATTTGTGTAGCCACTAATCACCAGTAGTGGACTGATACTCCTGAGCCATTGTAGATACCAAGAGAACAATGTAAATTTGATAATAGTAGAAAATTGAAAACTGTCTTGAATGTTTAATTTTAACTTCTAAGTCCCTTTAAACTGAAAATGAAATGTCACTTAAAATATTTAATTTAACATAGTTAAAACATGGAATATATGAACACTTGGTATTTATTTTGCTTGGTTTTCCTGTGATTTTCCTCTGTAAATTGTGCTTTTTTTCAACACCCTAAGACTCAGAAGTGTGTCCTGCTTACTTAAATATGCTGCAATTAACTGAACCAGCTACATTCTACTTTGTTATTGCTTAAAGGGCCATTATAGTGAAAAAAAATGACAATCCTTCAAAGCTATGTGTTTAACTCCGCAAATTAGTTAAACATATAGCTAAAGTACTGTTCTGGAGTCGCAGAGAAATGCTGGTCCCAAGCTGAAACTGGCGTTGAGCCAATCAGCAGTGCTAGCTGCACAGCTAGGTCCTGTGACTAACACCGCTGATAAGGTCAGCAGCCATTTCTGCTCGGGACCAGAAGTTGTATGCGGCTCCCAAGATGACTTTACCTATGTGTTTAACACAGTTGCAAGAGTTAAACACTTAGATTTGCAGGGTTGAAAGTGATAATATGATATGTTCTAACTAATGAGAGCATGCCATTGTTTCACTATAATGTCCCCTTAAAGGGACATTATACACTCATTTTTTCTTTGCATAAATGTTTTGTAGATAATCTATTTATATAGCCCATAAAGTTTTTTTTTTAAATTAATGTATAGTTTTGCTTATTTTTAAATAACATTGCTCTGATTTTCAGACTCCTAACCAAGCTCCAAAGTTTTATGTGAATACGCTCGACTACCTACTCCAGCTTGCTCCTGTTTGTGTAAAGGGTCTTTTCATATGCAAAAGAAGGGGGAGGGGGGAGTGTCTTATTTGTCACTTGCAGTGGGCTTTCCGTCTACCTTTTCAACAGAGCCAAACTGACAGCTTCTAAGTAAGTTTTTAAACAGTTTTATACTGGATTTTTATATCAGTATCTGTGCATATTATTCTTTATAGTAGTGTCTATTACATGCAGTTATATGAAAATGAGTGTATACTGTCCCTTTAACTCAGGACAGGAGCTCCTTTACATCTGGCCTGTGACTAGCCTCAGCAAAATAAAGGGATTATTTCTGGGCAGCTCTGACTTTACAGAACTGCATTTTTTACTAGCAACATTTCTGTTTTAAGTGTTTTGAATACATTTCTTTTTTATGCAATTGTTTTGCATTGCACTAGTGCTTAAAGGGACATTCCAGTCAAAATTTTAATGCACATAGATTAATAACATCTTTGAATAGAAACATATTTGCAATATACATGTATTGGCAAAAATGCTTTCTGTAAAAGTTATCACTGTTTTAGTGTTGACATTTTTCTCTGCGCGTGCATGTGAAGCATAGCTAGATATTCTCAGTGCGCCAGCATTTTAAATACTGCAGCTGATCATAGCACCAGAAGGGCTTCTATCCTGTTAACAATTAACAAATTGAGTCATTACCAAGTGGTACAAGCCCCTTAGGCTCTCTAACGGCTAGATTTGGAGTTTGGCGGTAAAAGGGCTGTTAACGCTCCGCGGGTTTTTTTCTGGCCGCACCATAAATTTAACTCTGGTATCGAGAGTTCAAACAAATGCTGCGTTAGGCTCCAAAAAAGGAGCGTAGAGCATTTTTACCGCAAATACAACTCTCGATACCAGAGTTGCTTACGGACGCGGCCGGCCTCAAAAACGTGCTCGTGCACGATTCTCCCATAGGAAACAATGGGGCTGTTTGAGCTGAAAAAAAACCTAACACCTGCAAAAAAGCAGCGTTCAGCTCCTAACGCAGCCCCATTGTTTCCTATGGGGAAACACTTCCTACGTCTGCACCTAACACTCTAACATGTACCCCGAGTCTAAACACCCCTAACCTTACACTTATTAACCCCTAATCTGCCGCCCCCGCTATCGCTGACCCCTGCATTACACTTTTAACCCCTAATCTGCCGCTCCGTAAACCGCCGCCACCTACGTTATCCCTATGTACCCCTAATCTGCTGCCCTAACATCGCCGACCCCTATGTTATATTTATTAACCCCTAATCTGCCCCTCACAACGTCGCCGACACCTGCCTACACTTATTAACCCCTAATCTGCCGAGCGGACCTGAGCGCTACTATAATAAAGTTATTAACCCCTAATCCGCCTCACTAACCCTATCATAAATAGTATTAACCCCTAATCTGCCCTCCCTAACATCGCCGACACCTACCTTCAATTATTAACCCCTAATCTGCCGACCGGAGCTCACCGCTATTCTAATAAATGTATTAACCCCTAAAGCTAAGTCTAACCCTAACACTAACACCCCCCTAACTTAAATATAATTTTTATCTAACGAAATAAATTAACTCTTATTAAATAAATGATTCCTATTTAAAGCTAAATACTTACCTGTAAAATAAATCCTAATATAGCTACAATATAAATTACATTTATATTATAGCTATTTTAGGATTAATATTTATTTTACAGGTAACTTTGTATTTATTTTAACCAGGTACAATAGCTATTAAATAGTTAAGAACTATTTAATAGTTACCTAGTTAAAATAATTACAAATTTACCTGTAAAATAAATCCTAACCTAAGTTATAATTAAACCTAACACTACCCTATCAATAAAATAATTAAATAAACTACCTACAATTACCTACAATTAACCTAACACTACACTATCAATAAATTAATTAAACACAATTGCTACAAATAAATACAATTAAATAAACTATCTAAAGTACAAAAAATAAAAAAGAACTAAGTTACAGAAAATAAAAAAATATTTACAAACATAAGAAAAATATTACAACAATTTTAAACTAATTACACCTACTCTAAGCCCCCTAATAAAATAACAAAGACCCCCAAAATAAAAAATTCCCTACCCTATTCTAAAATACAAAAATTACAAGCTCTTTTACCTTACCAGCCCTGAACAGGGCCCTTTGCGGGGCATGCCCCAAGAATTTCAGCTCTTTTGCCTGTAAAAAAAAACATACAATACCCCCCCCCCAACATTACAACCCACCACCCACATACCCCTAATCTAACCCAAACCCCCCTTAAATAAAACTAACACTAAGCCCCTGATGATCTTCCTACCTTGTCTTCACCATGCCAGGTTCACCGATCCGTCCTGGCTCCAAGATCTTCATCCAACCCAAGCGGGGGCTAGACATCCACTGAAGAAGTCCAGAAGAGGGTCCAAAGTCTTCCTCCTATCCGGCAAGAAGAGGACATCCGGACCGGCAAACATCTTCTCCAAGCGGCATCTTCTATGTTCTTCCATCCGATGACGACCGGCTCCATCTTGAAGACCTCCAGCGCGGATCCATCCTCTTCTTCCGACGACTAGACGACGAATGACGGTTCCTTTAAGGGACGTCATCCAAGATGGCGTCACTCGAATTCCGATTGGCTGATAGGATTCTATCAGCCAATCGGAATTAAGGTAGGAATTTTCTGATTGGCTGATGGAATCAGCCAATCAGAATCAAGTTCAATCCGATTGGCTGATCCAATCAGCCAATCAGATTGAGCTCGCATTCTATTGGCTATTCCGATCAGCCAATAGAATGCGAGCTCAATCTGATTGGCTGATTGGATCAGCCAATCGGATTGAACTTGATTCTGATTGGCTGATTCCATCAGCCAATCAGAAAATTCCTACCTTAATTCCGATTGGCTGATAGAATCCTATCAGCCAATCGGAATTCGAGGGACGCCATCTTGGATGACGTCCCTTAAAGGAACCGTCATTCGTCGTCTAGTCGTCGGAAGAAGAGGATGGATCCGCGCTGGAGGTCTTCAAGATGGAGCCGGTCGTCATCGGATGGAAGAACATAGAAGATGCCGCTTGGAGAAGATGTTTGCCGGTCCGGATGTCCTCTTCTTGCCGGATAGGAGGAAGACTTTGGACCCTCTTCTGGACTTCTTCAGTGGATGTCTAGCCCCCGCTTGGGTTGGATGAAGATCTTGGAGCCAGGACGGATCGGTGAACCTGGCATGGTGAAGACAAGGTAGGAAGATCATCAGGGGCTTAGTGTTAGTTTTATTTAAGGGGGGTTTGGGTTAGATTAGGGGTATGTGGGTGGTGGGTTGTAATGTTGGGGGGGGGGGTATTGTATGTTTTTTTTTACAGGCAAAAGAGCTGAAATTCTTGGGGCATGCCCCGCAAAGGGCCCTGTTCAGGGCTGGTAAGGTAAAAGAGCTTGTAATTTTTGTATTTTAGAATAGGGTAGGGAATTTTTTATTTTGGGGGTCTTTGTTATTTTATTAGGGGGCTTAGAGTAGGTGTAATTAGTTTAAAATTGTTGTAATATTTTTCTTATGTTTGTAAATATTTTTTTATTTTCTGTAACTTAGTTCTTTTTTATTTTTTGTACTTTAGATAGTTTATTTAATTGTATTTATTTGTAGCAATTGTGTTTAATTAATTTATTGATAGTGTAGTGTTAGGTTAATTGTAGGTAATTGTAGGTAGTTTATTTAATTATTTTATTGATAGGGTAGTGTTAGGTTTAATTATAACTTAGGTTAGGATTTATTTTACAGGTAAATTTGTAATTATTTTAACTAGGTAACTATTAAATAGTTCTTAACTATTTAATAGCTATTGTACCTGGTTAAAATAAATACAAAGTTACCTGTAAAATAAATATTAATCCTAAAATAGCTATAATATAAATGTAATTTATATTGTAGCTATATTAGGATTTATTTTACAGGTAAGTATTTAGCTTTAAATAGGAATCATTTATTTAATAAGAGTTAATTTATTTCGTTAGATAAAAATTATATTTAACTTAGGGGGGTGTTAGTGTTAGGGTTAGACTTAGCTTTAGGGGTTAATACATTTATTAGAATAGCGGTGAGCTCCGGTCGGCAGATTAGGGGTTAATAATTGAAGGTAGGTGTCGGCGATGTTAGGGAGGGCAGATTAGGGGTTAATACTATTTATGATAGGGTTAGTGAGGCGGATTAGGGGTTAATAACTTTATTATAGTAGCGCTCAGGTCCGCTCGGCAGATTAGGGGTTAATAAGTGTAGGTAGGTGTCGGCGACGTTGTGGGGGGCAGATTAGGGGTTAATAAATATAACATAGGGGTCGGCGATGTTAGGGGCAGAAGATTAGGGGTACATAGGGATAACGTAGGTGGCGGCGATTTGCGGTCGGAAGATTAGGGGTTAATTATTTTAAGTAGCTTGCGGCGACGTTGTGTGGGGCAAGTTAGGGGTTAATAAATATAATACAGGGGTCGGCGGGGTTAGGGGCAGCAGATTAGGGGTACATAAGTATAACGTAGGTGGCGGTCGGCAGATTAGGGGTTAAAAATTTTAATCGAGTGGCGGCGATGTGGGGGGACCTCGGTTTAGGGGTACATAGGTAGTTTATGGGTGTTAGTGTAGTTTAGGGTACAGTAGTTAAGAGCTTTATAAACCGGCGTTAGCCAGAAAGCTCTTAACTCCTGCTATTTTCAGGCGGCTGGAATCTTGTCGTTAGAGCTCTAACGCTCACTGCAGAAACGACTCTAAATACCAGCGTTAGAAAGATCCCATTGAAAAGATAGGCTACGCAAATGGCGTAGGGGGATCTGCGGTATGGAAAAGTCGCGGCTGTAAAGTGAGCGTTAGACCCTTTAATCACTGACTCCAAATACCAGCGGGCGCCCAAAACCAGCGTTAGGAGCCTCTAACGCTGGTTTTGACGGCTACCGCCGAACTCTAAATCTAGGCCTAAGCAAGTGCTGTGTTTAAAATGCAGGTGCACGGTGCATACTTAAATACTCTTTTGAAACAGCTATAGCTTTTACTAGAAGCATTTTTGTTAATACATGTGTATTACAAAAATGCTTCTATTCAAAACCGAAATGCATCAACATGGATTCCAATTTTGGCTAGAATGTCCCTTTAAGATACATGACATACTGTATATGACTATAATATCCTTTTAACACATCCCTTATCACAGCTGTCATTTAACTCGTGCCCCAAACTGATTTCAAGCTATACTTACTTGTTTAACCAGAGAAACCTTTAAAAATCTCTTAAAATGATGGGCCTTAAGTATCAGTATATTACAAAAACAAATCTTAATAGCCAATTACAGCCTCTTACCTGCAGAGAAGGGGAGAAAGGCTTCCTTTTTAATCAGCTCACCATCCTCATTCAGGAAGTTTTCTGGATTAAACTCATACGGATATTTCCAATGACTCTCATCAGTGTGCACAGAGGAGAGATCTGTAATAATTACTGTGCCCTGACAAGAAAAAAACAAATTATTACACTTGCATAAAGAGTGGCAATAGAGATCATATTTGCATTCAAAGCCATAATAGTAAAAAAAAAGTTAAAGCATTTTATATACGCTTGACCTTGCACTACTGTGTGTTTAACCCCTGGCAGAGGGGTTAAACACACAGTAGAAGTACTGCTCAGGACCCCCAGAACACTGCTTCTTCTGAGTGAAAACCATTGCTGATCCAATCAAAAGTGCTCAGCTGTGTATTTGGAGTAGTGCATTTTCCGTTCAAGACCAGCAATGCACTGCGGGTCCGGAGCGGTACTTAAATTGTGTGTTTAACCCCATTGCAAGGGTTAAAAACATGGTATTGCAGGGTAAATAGTCTGAAAAAGAGTATGCAATGTTTTTTGACTATTATCCCTTTAAATGGCCGCATTGTGCCAATGCAGTTTGCAAACCATGCAATGTATTTTACAGTAAAGCATCTAATCAAGTGCAATTCAAAATACAGCTAGGTGTGTCATTTACACCAATATTCAATGTATCATAAAATATTATTTGTTTCAATGCACAATGCGTCTGAATGAATATGCTAACATTAAAGTCAGTTTTAACAGCACCATAACGTTTTGTTATGCTTATAGGACTTGTCAGTTTGGGGAGCTTTTTTTTTTTTTATTTTGTTATCAGTAAGCAAGTTTCTATAACACACACACAAAAACACATTTTTTCACACACACATAAAACATAAAAGCATGCACTATAATATGTTCAAACAATATCCTTTCATATCATATACACAATGCATTGTAGTCTGTGTGATATGCAAATTGCCTACTAAACCTAGAGAGATTTTAACTGTTCTCAGCAAGTTATTATTACTTTATATCTGTTAGACTGGCCAATTTTATTTTAGTTCATTCTACATACTCCCTTTATGGTTTGGTTAACAGTACAATATCTCTTTTAAATGAAATAATTTTTATTACCCACATTCCCAAACCCAAAACATCAGGGAAAATACAGACATTAGATCCTGCAGGTACATCTAACAATAAGAAATAATCAGTTCGTAGGAAAAAGAAACGTCTCGCTAGATTACTTCATATAATGAGGGAACCCTCCAGCTATAAAGGCTCCTCATAGTCTTTATGTATGATTTTCCAGGTGTCAGACAGAGGTTAAATACCGATCAACAGCCATAAAATTAGGCCATATCAGTCTCTATCGGCCCTCTCGACTTTCTTGTGGGGTGGGATTGGTTTTGCTTTATAGTCTCCTGAGCTATATCATTGTCCAGTTGTCGTCACATCATCTTCAGTAGGAGACTTGCAGGTATGGGGGGTAATATAATGAAAAAAAAAGAAAAAAAAACCTCCAACTTTAACCAATCTCAGTAACACTTTCTAAAAGAGCCTGACTTTAACCAAACTGAGAAAGATCAGAAATACAAAACAGATATTAAAATAACACAAACGAATAACAAGTAACAATAACTGCACGAAACAAATATGGTGGTTGGTAGCTCAGCATTGTACTCTATATCTCCAAGCTCATGGCTGAAGATCGTGTACCTCTTCAGTCTTTCAACTAAGCTATCCAGCTTTGTATGTCCACCTCTTTTCTGATTTCAAAACCTCCCATTAAAGCACCCTTATACTACATCTCCTCAGTCTCCCGTCTCTACACTGCGGGCCAGTATGTTATTGTTTTCTAGTATCCAATAAAACCATACTTTTTGGAATGTGGATTCTGTGTCCTGTATAAATGCTGCTGACTCGTACATTTTATAAACCAGTTGAATTTTAGTCAGAACTTCTGACCAGGAAGGGATTTCTGTTTTCCAGTACTTAGCTATAACTGTTCTCGTGGTGGTGCATAGAATTCTAATAAAGGTGTTAATGTCTTTGTGTAGCCTGGGAATACCTTCGTGAAGTAATGCTTGAGCAGGGGTGAGATGAATCTGTTCGTCCAGGACCTTCCCCAGCAGCAAAGATAGTTCTCGCCATATCTTTTTAACTTTAGGGCATTCCCACCACATATGTATATAGGATCCTATAGTTTTACAGCCCCTGTAACAAAAATTAGAGTTCTCCTTCCCCATGTGTGCTGTCTTTACTGGGGTCAGATACCATCTAAAGGATGTCTTTATAACATTTTCCCTCAAGTCAGCGCTAATAAGGCCTTTACTAGCCTGGTGTAATATCTCATCCCATTTGTCCAGCTCAATTTCTTTATCTATGTCTTTTTCCCAGTTTAGCATTAACGTATTCTTAGAACGTGTTCTCATTTCTTGTATGGAGATATATAGTCTAGAGATTGCTTTTTTGGGTCTAGTCGTTGCCGTACATAGTTGCTCAAGAACAGTTTGTCGGTTATGTGTCGGGTGCTTAGCTGTGCGTGTACGTATAGCTGAGGTTATCTGGAGATATAGAAACCAGTGCAGAGGGATAGGGTCTAGTTTCTGTTGTAACTGGGTGAAGGTCAGCAGCGCGCCCTGTGAGTAAAGGTCAGCTACCCTATACAAGCCTTTGTTTTCCCATTTTTGGATCTGTTTTTTGAACTCTTCACAAATAATATATTTTAGAGGTATTATTTTTGAGTGTGAGAAGTCAATTTTCTCTGATTGTTTCGATGAAGGCCATTGCTGTTTGGTGGTTAGTGTGGTTTTATTCCTATAAGTATTGTGTCTATTGAGTAAGTCATTACACCAGAGGATGCCGTCCGGCGTCTCCTGACCTGTCATCTCCGCCTCTAGGGCAGGCCAGAGGATATCTACTTGCTGTCTGCCAAGTATTGAGTCTTGTGCCAGTCTAGCAGCTTTGTAGTAGTCCAGTAAATTGGGGGCACCCACCCCTCCCAGCTGTCTGTGTTTGTTTAGAATTTGATGTGGAATTCTCGGGTGTCTATTGTCTCGTAAGAACCTATTTATATCTCTCTGCAGATTATCTATGTCTGTGACATTAATTTTAATTGGGAGTACTCTAAACAGGTAAAGTATCCTTGGTAGGATCGTCATCTTAATAGCGGAAAGCCTCCCGTACCAAGAAAAACCCATCTTTCTCCATTTCCCTAGGTCAGATCTGATTGATTTGAACAGGGGAGTGTAGTTTGTTTCGTATAGTTTTGAGGAATGTGATCTCAATTTTATTCCTAGATATTTTAGTCCTTCCGGTACCCACCTAAAATCAAAGTTCGTCTCTATCAATTTAATAGTGTGTTTTGGGATAGAAATGGGAAGCGCCTCGCATTTATCTGCGTTGATTTTATAGCCTGAGATCTGAGAAAACAAATGGATTGCCTGGTATATATAAGGCAAAGTGTGGAGTGGTTTTGAGATAGTAAGTAGTACGTCATCCGTGAACAAGGTGATCTTGTGGTGTATGTCCCCAATCTCCAGACCCACTATATCAGTAGAGTTTCGTATGTAAGCAGCTAGTGGCTCTATGCAGATTGCAAAGATCAGGGGGGAGAGAGGGCAGCCCTGTCTCGTACCATTCAGAATAGATATGTTACTCGATTGGTGTCCTATTGCTCTAACATATGCTGTGGGTGCCGAGTATAAGCCTGTAATGGCCTTCAAAAAATTACCTTCAAATCCCAGTTCCGAAAGCAGAGCTAGCATATATTTCCAATCCACCCTATCAAATGCCTTCTCCGCTGTCCTTCTCTTGATATCTGTGTTTAATCCTCTCGCATTATGCGAGATCAAGACTATCTTAGGTAAAGACATTCCACTGGGTAAAATAAGTCTGCATACTATACCTACTCTGAGACAGTAGCCAACCCCTAGTTTCTACCGGGATAAGTGTATAACCCTCCTGTCTCTGGGCCAGTGAACCTAGCTGCCTTTCCAATGCCCAACCATCCTGCAGTAGGTCTTTCCTTGGTGAACTTATACTAGTCATACATTGTTTCGTGCATTTAAATGGTAAAAACATATAACAAAACAGTAACAGTAACAGTTGATATTGATTAAACTTTTGAATACACATATATCAAAAACTAACACATGTCAATTGCGCTGTGCAGCCCTCACAGGAGGTGCCTGCTTAACACAGTCTCATGTGAGTGAAGAACTTAAGTCAGACCTCTAGGTCTGGTACCTGTGTGACCTCACGGTCATCGTTAGTGTCCTCTGGGTGTAGATACTCCCGAAATTGGTTCTATGGGTGATATAGCTCAAGTCTTAGATTTCTTCTTAGTCGCCGTCCTCCATTTTTCTCTTTGGGGCTTCCCTCTGGATGAAGATGGTGCAGAGGAGGGGTGCATTGCTTCTGTGGTTGTAATCTCAGGTGGTTCAAGGTCTAGAAATTTGCATATCTCCGGGATCTCCTCGGTGGTTTTAATAGTAGTAATTTTGCCATTGCGGATCACCTGGAGAGCAAAAGGAAATCCCCAACGATATTGGATGTTGTTCTTTCTTAGAAGGAGAGTTAAAGGTCTCAGGGCATAGCGTCTTTGTAGGGTTTTGACACAGAGGTCTTAAAAGAATTGGATTATGTTGCCCTGAAATTTGAACGTGGGGTTTTGTCTGGCGGCTATTAAGATTTTCTCTCTGTCAGGAAACCTTAGGAGCTTGATGATGACATCTCTCGGTGGCTGGTCTGGCTTAGGTTTAGCCCTTAGGGCTCTATGAGCTCTTTCGATTGGGCATTCAACATCTGTTGGACTTCCAAGAATAGCGTGAAATATCCGTTGGAGATAATTATGAAGGTCCTCTGCTCCTACAGTCTCAGGGATTCCTTTAAGCCTAATATTAGAGCGACGGCTCCTATTCTCCAAGTCTTCAATTTTTTCTTCCAATTCTGAAATAGCTTGGGATTGAGAAGCAAGGGAATTTGAGACTGTCGCAACTTCTTCTCCCATTTCATCTGTGGCCGATTCTAATGAGTCTACTCGGTTCCCCAGTTCCAGGATCTCAGTTTTGATTTCTGTGAGGCTGTTAGTAACTGTAGTTTGAAAGCTGTCAATTTTCCCCCACAGTTTTTCGAAGTTAGAAGTTATATCTTGTTTAGATACCAGGGCTCGTAGGTCAGCTTTAGTTGCAGGAGTGAGATCTTCAGCATTTTCCTCGATTTCAGATTCCATATCCTCTTCAGTATCCACCATGTTGTGATCTTGAGATTTAGGAGTTCTAGATGATTTAAAGAAAGCGTCTACCGATAAGGATTTCGTCCCCCTATCTCCTTTGGAGCCCTTTCTCGAAGCCATGGTTTTAATAGTGGTAGTTCTGTTGTTTTATCCTGATCTTGTATCAGTAATTTAGTTTACTTGGAAGTATATTCACAGGTGTCTGCACCCTCTTTCCAAGAGACCTTTCTTGCTGTTGAGATCTTTATTAGATTTTCAGATATCTCTTATCCCCTTCACTAACTCTATAATTCTCTTCACTCATTTATAATGTTCATTTTTCTTCAGCATACTGTCTTTCTCTTCTTATGAAACATAGATGCATGCTTATTATGGAAGACAGTATTGAACAGAGAAACTGCGTAATGTTGTAAGAGTGGTAGCAAAGCGTGAGCTATGTTGTGGCTTCCCTGCCAGATTGCACAGGCAACATTATTTAAGTCTCTAACTCATTCTGCATGCATGCTGTTTTATATTTGCAGAGTCTTCACAAACAATATTCAGAGTAGTAGCACCTGTTAAGATGTGCCAGGATACATAGTAATAAAGCTGCTGTAAAATGACCAGGGATTTCAACTCAATATTTTAAATTCAGGTGTATGGTGTATTTGTGTGGTAGGCAGATCAAATTCTAAATGCAATTTAAAATCACAAAACACCACCTTCTGAAGTATTCATTATTATCCAAATCTGCCCAGCTTGTGATAAGGTGTTAAGGCCAGGAAGTGAAGAACATATATGTGTTAAAGTTGAATGCTACAGAGCTATATATATGTGGCAGTCTGTATGTTAGTCTCCCTCCACAACCGAGGAAAAAAAGGAGAACCCTCGTGAGAGAAAAAAAAAGCTTTACTTGAAAACACCTTTATTTTTATTATTCTCTTCCTCTCCCTTTCTCTCCCTTTCTTTTTGCTTCTTCCTGCTTTAAATATCACTCAATCCTTATGAAGCTGTGAGTCTTTCAAACAAGTTCCTCCCTTCCAACTCTCTAGCAGCTCTTAAGTTAGTATTAAGGAGAAGTGTCTCTGCTCAGTTTACGTTGCACAGCTGTAGAGCAGGGGAAGGAGAAATGGCGGATTTTGGCGCCTTTTTTATTGTCCAGTTTAGGTACTCAAATCTGTGCCTCAATTATAGGGAATCAACTGTCTCTCACTTTAATTATATGTCCCTTCCACCACTCGGCTACCCCACTTGCAGGTTAAACACTTTGAGTTTTGTATGTTACCTTGCTGGGGCCCAGCCCGAGATCCGGAATCGTCTGGTAGCTCCGGTAACAGGGGAAGCACCCTCCGGCCCCTGCTCTTGTGTCTCCCAGACCGGATCTGAAGCGAGTCACTCTGTAAGCCCTTATAAGCTAGTGACATATGGGATATATAATCCTAACAGGAGGGGTAAAGTTTCCCAAACCTCAAAATGCCTATAAATACACCCCTCACCACACCCACAATTCAGTTTTACAAACTTTGCCTCCTATGGAGGTGGTGAAGTAAGTTTGTGCTAAGATTTCTACGTTGATATGCGCTTCTCAGCATTGTTGAAGCTCGATTCCTCTCAGAGTACAGCCAATGTCAGAGGGACATGAAGGGAGTATCACTTATTTGAATACAATGATTTCCCTAATGGGGGTCTATTTCATAGGTTCTCTGTTATCGGTCGTAGAGATTCATCTCCTACCTCCCTTTTCAGATCGACGATATACTCTCAATTTACCATTACCTCTACTAATAACTGTTTTAGTACTGTTTTGGCTATCTGCTATATGTGGATAGGTGTCTTTTGGTAAATATGTTTTCATTACTTAAGACACTCTCAGCTATGGTTTGGCACTTTATGCATTTATATAAAGTTCTAAATATATGTATTGTACTTATATTTGCCATGAGTCAGGTTCATGTATTTCCTTCTGCAGACTGTCAGTTTCATATTTGGGGAATGTAAACATTTTAAGAAATGTATTTCTTACCTGGGGTTTAGTCTTTTTTCAATTGACTACTTCTTGCAATTGTGGGTATTAGGCCCGCGGGTGCGTCAAATGCTAAACTTTATTGCGTCATTTTTGGTGCAAAAATTTTTTTGGAGCGAAAGAATACGTTTATGACGCAGCTTCATCATTTCCGGCGTCATACGTGACGCCGAGACCTTTCACATGGCGGCGTCATTAGTGATGCAAGTGTGTCATTTCCGGTTATATTTGGCGCCAAAAAAGAGTTTACGTTACGTTGTGCGTCATACTTGGCGCCAAACTTTTTCATTATTTCAATACCCCTTGTATGTTTGCCTCTTGCTGTTTGCTATCAGAGGCCTATGCTATTGCATTTTTTCCCATTCCTGAAACTGTCATATAAGGAAATAGATAATTTTGCTTTATATGTTGTTTTTTCTCTTACCTTTGTGCAAGATGTCCCAATCTGATCCTGTCTCAGAAGTTTCTGCTGGAACATTGCTGCCTGACATCGGTTCTACCAAAGCTAAGTGCATTTGTTGTAAAATTTTAGAAATTATTCCACCAAATGTCATTTGTAATAGTTGTCATGATAAACTTCTACATGCAGATAGTGTTTCCATCAGTAATAGTACATTGCCAGTTGCAGTTCCTTCAACTTCTAATGTGCATGATATACCTGTAAATTTTAAAGAATTTGTTTCTGATTCTTTTATGAAGGCTTTGTCTGCATTTCCACCTTCTAATAAACGTAAAAGGTCTTTTAAAACTTCTCATTTAGCTGATGAAATTTCAAATGACCAACAACATAATAATTTATCCTCTTCTGATGAGGATCTATCTGAGACAGAAGATCCTTCCTCAGACATTGACACTGACAAATCTACTTATTTATTTAAAATAGAGTATATGCGTTCTTTATTAAAAGAAGTGTTAATTACTTTGGATATTGAGGTAACCAGTCCTATTGACGTTCAGTCTAATAAATGTTTAAATGCTGTTTTTAAACCTCCTGTGGTTTCTCCAGGGGTTTTTCCCATTCAGGCTATTTCTGATATGATTTCTAGGGAATGGAATAAGCCAGGTACTTCTTTTATTCCTTCTTCAAGGTTTAAAAAATTGTATCATTTAGCAGCAAAATCTATAGAGTTAGAATCTATAGAGTTTTGGGAAAAAATCCCCAAAGTTGATGGGGCTATTTCTACTCTTGCTAAATGTACCACTATTCCTATGGAAGATAGCACTTCCTTTAAGGATCCTTTAGATAGGAAGCTTGAATCTTATCTAAGGAAGGCCTATTTATATTCAGGTCATCTTCTCAGACCTGCTATTTCTTTGGCTGATGTTGCGGCTGCATCAACTTTCTGGTTGGAAAATTTAGCGCAATATGAATTGGATTCTGACATATCTAGCATTATTCGTTTACTGCAACATGCTAATCATTTTATTTGTGATGCCATTTTTTATATTATCAAAATTGATGTTAGATTCATGTCTTTAGCTATATTAGCTAGAAGAGCTTTGTGGCTTAAGTCTTGGAATGCTGATATGACATCTAAATCTAGATTACTATCTCTTTCTTTCCAAGTTAATAATTTATTTGGTTCTCAGTTGGATTCTATTATTTCAACTATCACTGGGGGAAAAGGAGTTTTTTTGCCTCAGGATAAAAAACCTAAGGGTAAATCTAAGGCTTCTAACCGTTTTTGTTCCTTTCGTCAGAATAAGGAGCAAAACCTCAATCCTCCCCCCAAGGAATCTGCTTCCAATTGGAAGCCTTCCTCAAATTGGAATAAATCCAAGCTATTTAGGAAACCAAAGTCAGCCCCTAAGTCCGCATGAAGGTGCGGCCCTTATTCCAGCTCAGCTGGTAGGGGGCAGATTAAAGTTTTTCAAGGATTTTTGGATAAAATCTGTCCAAAATCATTGGATACAGAGCATTGTCTCTCAAGGGTATCGAATAGGATTCAGAGTAAGACCTCCTGTGAGAAGATTTTTTCTCTCACGCATCCCTGTAAATCCAATAAAAGCTCAGGCTTTTCTGAAGTGTGTTTCAGACCTGGAGTCTTCAGGGGTAATCATGCCAGTTCCTCCTCAGGAACAAGGTTTGGGGTTTTATTCAAACCTATTCATTGTACCAAAGAAAGAAAATTTATTCAGACCAGTTCTGGATCTAAAAATTTTGAATCGTTATGTAAGAGTACCAACTTTCAAGATGGTGACTATAAAGACTATTCTGCCTTTTGTTCAGCGAGGACATAATATATGTACACAATAGACTTGCAGGATGCATACCTTCATATTCCGATTCATCCAGAACACTATCAGTTTCTGAGATTCTCTTTTCTAGACAAGCATTACCAATTTGTTGCTCTTCCATTTGGCCTAGCAACAGCTCCAATAATTTTTCAAAGGTTCTGGGTGCCCTACTATCTGTAATCAGAGAACAGGGTATTGCTGTGTTTCCTTATTTGGACGACATCTTGGTACTAGCTCAGTCTTTACGTACTGCAGAATCTCACACAAATCAACTAGTGTTGTTTCTTCGGAAACATGGTTGGAGGATCAATTTACCAAAAAGTTTCTTGATTCCTCAGACAAGGGTCACCTTTTTAGGCTTCCAGATAGATTCAGTGTCCATGCCGGCACCTTCAGTCTCAGTCATTCCCTTCAGTGGCTATGTGCATGGAAGTTTTAGGTCTCATGACTGCAGCATTGGACGCAATCCCCTTTGCTCGTTTTCACATGAGACCTCTACAGCTTTGTATGCTGAATCAATGGTGCATTATTATTTATATTATAATGGTGGATTATATAAAGATATCACAATTAATATCCTTGAATCCCAATGTACGACACTCTCTGACATGGTGGATAGATCACCATCGTTTGGTTCAAGGGGCTTCTTTTGTTCGGCCAACCTGGACTGTGATCTCAACAGATGCGAGTCTTTCAGGTTGGGGAGCTGTTTGGGGATCTCTGACAGCACAAGGGGTTTGGAAATCTCAAGAGGCGAGATTACCAATAAATATTTTAGAACTCCGTGCAATTCTCAGGGCTCTTCAGTTCTGGCATCTGCTAAAGAGAGAAACGTTCATTTGTTTTCAGACAGACAATATCACAACTGTGGCTTATGTCAATCATTAGGGTGGGACTCACAGTCCCCAAGCTATGAAAGAAGTATCTTGTCTAATCTCTGCGGTGCATATCCCAGGTGTAGACAATTGGGAGGCGGATTATCTCAGCCGCCAGACTTTACATCCAGGGGAGTGGTCTCTCCATCCAGATGTGTTTTCTCAGATTGTTCAGATGTGGGGTCTACCAGAGATAGATCTCATGGCCTCTCATCTAAACAAGAAACTTCCCAGATATCTATCCAGGTCCAGGGATGTTCAGGCGGAAGCAGTGGATGCGTTGACACTTCCATGGTGTTATCTTCCCACCTCTAGTTCTCCTTCCAAGAGTGATCTCCAAAATCATCATGGAACAGTCTTTTGTGTTGCTGGTGGCTCCAGCATGGCCACACAGGTTTTGGTATGCGGATCTGGTTCGGATGTCCAGTTGCCCACCTTGGCCACTTCTGTTACGGCCAGACCTACTATCTCAAGGTCCGTTTTTTCCATCAGGATCTCAAATCATTAAATTTGAAGGTATGGAAATTGAATGCTTATTTCTAAGTCATAGAGGTTTATCTGACTCAGTGATTAATACTATGTTACAAACTCGTAAATCTGTTTCTAGAAAGATTTATTATAGAGTTTGGAAGACTTACATTTCATGGTGTTCTTCTCATAAATTCTCCTGGCATTCTTTTAGAATTCCTAGAATTTTACAGTTTCTTCAGAATGGTTTGGATAAGGGTTTGTCTGCAAGTTCCTCGAAAGGACAAATCTCTGCTCTTTCTGTTTTATTTCACAGAAAGATTGCTATACTTCCTGATATACACTGTACAGGCTTTAATTCATATTAAGCCTGTCATTAAGTCAATTTCTCCTCCTTGGAGTCTACTCTTAATTTGGTTCTGAAGGCTTTACAGGCTCCTCCATTTGAACCTATGCATTCTTTGGACATTAAACTACTTTTTTTGGAAAGTGTTCTTTCTTTTGGCCATCTCTTCTGCTAGAAGAGTTTCTGAGTGATCTGCTCTTTCCTGTGAGTCTCCTTTTCTGATTTTTCATCAGGATAAGGCAGTTTTGCGGACTTCTTTTCAATTTTTACCTAAAGTTGTGAATTCTAACAACATTAGTAGATAAATTGTTGTCCCTTCCTTATGTCCTAATCCTAAGAATTCTTTGGAGAAATCCTTACATTCTTTGGATGTGGTAAGAGCTTTGAAATATTATGTTGAAGCTACTAAAAATTTCAGGAAGACTTCCAGTCTATTTGTTTTATTTTCTGGTCCTAGGAAAGGTCAGAAGGCTTCTGCTATTTCCTTGGCTTCTTGGTTGAAACTTTTGATTCATCAAGCTTATTTGGAGTTGGGACAGGCCCCGCCTCAGAGAATTACAGCTCATTCTACTAGATCAGTCTCCACTTCGTGGGCTTTTAAGAATGAAGCTTCAGTTGATCAGATTTGCAAAGCGGCAACTTGGTCCTCTTTGCATACATTTACTAAATTCTACCGTTTTGATGTATTTGCTTCTTTGGAAGCAGTTTTTGGTAGAAAAGTTCTTCAGGCAGCTGTTTCAGTTTGATTCTTCTGCTTTTGATTTAAGTTTTTTCTTTCAAAATGAAAATAAACATATTTATTTGGGTTGCGGGTTAATTTTTTCAGTGGAATATGGCTGTTTTTATTTTTATTCCCTTTCTCTCTAGTGACTCTTGAGTGGAAGATCCACATCTTGAGTATTGATATCCCATATGTCACTAGCTCATGGACTCTTGCCAATTACATGAAAGAAAACATAATTTATGTAAGAACTTACCTGATAAATTCATTTCTTTTATATTGGCAAGAGACCATGAGGCCCACCCTTTTTATGGTGGTTATGATTTTTTGTATAAAGCACAAATATTTCCAAATTTCCTTTGTTGATGCTTTTTACTCCTTTCTTTATCACCCCACTGCTTGGCTATTCGTTAAACTGAATTGTGGGTGTGGTGAGGGGTGTATTTATAGGCATTTTGAGGTTTGGGAAACTTTGCCCCTCTTGGTAGGATTGTATATTCCATATGTCACTAGCTCATGGACTCTTGCCAATATGAAAGAAATGAATTTATCAGGTAAGTTCTTACATAAATTATGTTTTTTTAAAACAATAACAATTCTGGTATAGACTGTCCCTTTAATTAGAAAGCACACAATGTATGAGTCTGTACCTATAAATGGTGTATACAGTTCTCACCTTTGGGATACTGAACCCATTGAGTTGCATATCTTTTATTGGTGAGTGAGAGACTCCTAGTGGTACAATGTTGGCAAAACGCTGCACCTCCTGTATTACAGCCTGTGTATACGGCATAGCATGTCTGTCCTCATAATCCA
The DNA here is from genome assembly GCF_027579735.1 of Bombina bombina. Lineage (NCBI taxonomy): Eukaryota > Metazoa > Chordata > Amphibia > Anura > Bombinatoridae > Bombina > Bombina bombina. Next base: position 1,225,791,445 of record NC_069499.1, on the reverse strand, counting down.
GCAGTTCTCTGTCTCCTCGAATCCTGTCTATTTCCTGGTGGCACTTTTCTGAAATATAAAGAGACACAGTGTTGGCAGTGATTTAAAGTTCTGTATCGTAGTCCACTAAATAGACATTATGTACCTTGGATTTCTGGATGTGCCATCATGAACAGTAAACTCCATTCCAGGGTGGATGCTGTGGTCTCAGTGCCAGCTACAAACAGATCTACTATGGATGAGAATAAATTTTCCTCATCAAAAGTCTTCTTGCTGTTTTTCTCTTGCTAAACAAAAAACAACAGAGATAGCAGCCACATGAGAAGACGCTGTGCACATATGTATTATTGCTTGTGCTATGTCCCTGCACGAGCATTTGATGAAGAGTGCTAGTGTAGCGAATACTGGGGAATTATTGTTACTGCTAGTAATACTGCTTCTCTGATATACATGAGAATAACATTAAAACCCATTAAGGGCTAGATTACAAGTGACACGCTAACTGTTGCACGTGAGTGAAAAGGGGTTTATTGCAGCTCTTTTCACGCATCGGAAGTAGCACATATCACAGATTAAAAGTCAACACATTCGCTTGACTGCAATTGAATTAAACATGTGTTGGGTTAGTGCAACTTCAGAGCTCAGGTTAACAGAACAGTTACATGAGATCAAAAAAGTTGCACAAATCACATCAAAATTATATTTAAAAGTACAGCTACACTCGCCATAACACTATCTAACAAAAAATATTTTAAAAAATTGCAATAAAAAGTTAGGATACAAAAATATGAGGTCTCAGTAGGAATGGGCGAATATTTCTAAAAATGTTGATACATTTGTTCGTTCGAATCGAATTTCAAATGTTTATCTAACACTCTAACATTCTATTTTCGAATTTTCGTTTTTGAATTTTTCAATAAAATTCAAAAATATTCGTTCGAATAATAGAATGTTTAGCTATGTATTCATTCAATTTTAAAATGTAATATTCAAATTTGAATGTAACATTTGTATTCGATTGTAAGATTTGAATTTGAAATAGTATTTCTAGTCTACAACTGTATTTAATAAATGTAATATTCAAATTTAAATGCTACATTCGAACTTGAATGTCACATTCAAATTCAAAATAGTATTTCTAGCCTAATACTATGTTTTTTAAATGTAATATTCTAATTCGAATGTGACATTCGAATTCGAATGTCACATTCCAATTTGAAATATTATTTCTAGTCTAATACTGTGTTTTATAAATGTAATAATCAAATTTGAATGTGACATTTGATTTTGAATGTCACATTCAAATTCAAAATAGTATTTCTAGTCTACAATTGTGTTGTATAAAAGTAATATTCAAATTTGAATGTTAGATTTGAATTCGAATGTAGCATTTGAATTCGAAATAGTATTTCTAGTCTACAACTGTGTTTTATAAATGTAATATTCGAATTCGAATGTCACATTTAAATTCGAAAGTGACATTTGAAAACTGTAAATAACATTCGATAATAGCATTTTTAAGAATATTCGTTCTTATCAACATTCTATTATGTAAATAGAATTTCTACAATAACATTTGTTTTAACATTCGAATTCGAATATAAACACATTCGCCCATCCCTAGGTCTCAGGTGTTAGAAAAAAAAAAGGCAGGCAAAGGGCTTTAACACAGAGATACATACATGTCGAAATATGTAAATGTATTCATTGGATCCCTTTGCAGTCAAGTAGCTGAAAACTTTTAAAATCATATTTATGCAATAACCATAGTTAATAAAGTGTTTAACTATGTATTTACTGTAAATATTTCAAAATCCAAAGTTCTTCACATAGGGGAAATATATTCTAAGTATTTTTAAATAGATATTCCTATATATCTTTATATATCTATACCTACTGTATATATAAAATCATATATTTATATATATATATATATATATATATTTAAGGTGGTGGAAATAGCAGTAAGTTACAGGTGGGACACAAGAAAACAAAACCATGTAATAAAACTATAGTGCAGTATTGTCACAAATCAAGACTAATAACGAAAAGAATGGCCAATAGTGATGTCACTTCCAGTGACATCTGGTTTCACAAAGCAGTAGTTTAGAAAACAATGCGGCTCCATCAGATCACCAGGGAAAGTGCCCTCTCCATACTTTTAACTTACTTAGGACTCTAAAAGTAAATCTTTTTATTTATATTTTTATCTACAGAAAAGGCATATTTTATTCTGGAGTTTTAAAATGTGATCTAATCAATGCATTTATTTTTTAAGTAAACTGTACTGCAGTTGTTTAGTACAGACCTGAACTGGATACCTAATACTTTTGATACTAGTTAGAGGTAATCCAGGATACAGGTCTAGAGCAATTAGAATATTTTTAGGTTATTGTTTTATAATTAAGTTATGGGTAATTAATTAAATAAATATTTGTTTTTTTTTTAAATTCCAATTGGGCTGAGGATTTAATAACTGAAACCAGTCAAAGGGGATTTTAGTACACAAATGTGGCTCTTCAAACATCTTAAATAATAAATAGCAAGATTTTAATGGGGTCACATATGGAACAATAAACCTTCCCCCCGGGCTTTTCTTCTACCTCATAACGTTGAGGTATAACAAGGTGAGTGTGCTACTGCATTCTTTTTCATTATTAGTCTTGATTTGTGACAACCATACTGCACTATATTTTTATTACATGTTTTTTTTTTTCTTGTTTCCCACCTGTACCTAAGAGCTATTTCCACCACCTTAAAGGGACATTATACACTAGATTTTTATTTGCATAAATGTTTTGTAGATGATCCATTTATATAGCCCATACAGGGTTTTTTTAAATGTATAGTTTTGCTTATTTTTAAATAACATTGCTCTGATTTTCAGACTCCTAACCAAGCCCCAAAGTTTTAGGAGAATACTAATGTATACCTACTCCAGCTTGTTTCTGTTTGTGTAAAGAGTATTTTCATATGCAGAGGAAGGGGGAGGGAGGAGTGTCTGCTTTTTCCCACTTGCAGTGGGTGTTCCAGCTAAACTTTTTAAAAGAGCTTCAAAGTAAGATTTATAACGGTTTTATATTGGATTTTTATATCAGTATCTGTGCATATTATTCTTTATAGTAGTGTCTATTACATGCAGTTATATGAAAATTGATGTATACTGTCCCTTTAACTACATACTTACTTTCTCACTGATGGTAATGGGATTTGGATTTTAGCAGCTGGCTCATTAGTAAAGGGAACAAAAACTAATATAAGAAGTACCTTTAAATTTAAGGGATTCTTAAGAAAGCAGCACAGAACACAAAACCCCCTCTCTTTTCCATATATATATTTTGGTATAGATGCATATTTTACCAAAAAAACATCAGATATGTATAGAAATATGTATTTTTGAATAAATACAGCATATTCTGCTATGTCAAAAAAAATTGGAATGTGAAATATTAATATTTGATGTTGGCTTAGCGCAGTTGAGGAAACGCAACCGGGTTTGCAAAAGTTTTTTCCACTTCATTGAAGTCTATGGGGAAATACGTTAACATGGTTGCGATATTCAAAGTTCGGCCATTTTAGCGTTAATGCAAAAACGTTTTACCTTCAACTTGTAAAATGTGACTTTTTGTGTAAAGAGTATTTTCATATGAAGAGGAAGGGGGAGGGAGGAGTGTCTGCTTTTTCCCACTTGCAGTGGGTGTTCCAGCTAAACTTTTTAAAAGAGCTTCTAAGTAAGTTTTAAAACGGTTTTATACTGGATTTTTATATCAGTATCTGTGCATATTATTCTTTATAGTAGTGTCTATTACATGCAGTTATATGAAAATTGATGTATACTGTCCCTTTAACTACATACTTGCTTTCTCACTGATGGTAATGGGACTTGGATTTTAGCAGCTGGCTCATTAGTAAAGGGAACAAAAACTAATATAAGAAGTACCTTTAAATTTAAGGGATTCTTAAGAAAGCAGCACAGAACACAAAAACCCCTCTCTTTTCCATATATATATTTTGGTATAGATGCATATTTTACCAAAAAAACATCAGATATGTATAGAAATATGTATTTTTGAATAAATACAGCATATTCTGCTATGTCAAAAAAAATTGGAATGTGAAATATTAATATTTGATGTTGGCTTAGCGCAGTTGAGGAAACGCAACCGGGTTTGCAAAAGTTTTTTCCACTATTTGCACTTCATTGAAGTCTATGGGGAAATACGTTAACATGGTTGCGATATTCAAAGTTCGGCCATTTTAGCGTTAATGCAAAAACTTTTAACCTTCAACTTGTAAAATGTGACTTGCGCAAGTAGCTTACTACTAGCAGAGTTAAACAGAGCTATAAATAGTGCTCCACTCATTATCTAGTCCTAAGTGTTTATTTGAAAAATACTGCCTCTAACTAAATATACAGAGCACACAATATGGTCACATACAAATATATTTAATCTATAATGTTCCTTGCCACATTCAGAGCATATATACAGTATATATATATATTTGTATACCTGTCCCAGTTCATCCAGGTAGGAGTCTATAAAATCTCTTGGTTCTCCAGGTGCAATGGTCTTCTTGTGCTCCTCTAGAATCTTCCTCAGGAACCCAAAAACTTTCTCTACATTACTCAAAATCTTCCTATGTGGCAAAGGAAGATACTGGACAACCCCAAAGGCATTGAACAGCTGTGGGTAGAGGGTACACAGTGAAAACACATATTTGCCATACATCTGGTTTAATTAGTCCCCTAAAATGCCCGTAGAAGAATACAAATAACTTAAGTGCTTTGACATTGTATTTGTTTGACATTGTATTTGTTTGATTGGTGCAATCTGATAGAATAGTTCAAATATGGTTCTTAATAGCAATGTTGATACTAGTGAGTGATTTGGAATAGTAAAACATCATGAGTGTTGCACTCCCAAACCTCACAATGGCCATTAGACCAATTTTTCTGGCAGATGTGTTAAAGGGACACTGAACAAAAATGTTTTCTTTCGTGATTCAGATAGAGCATGAAATTTTAAGCAACTTTGTAATTTACTCCTATTATCAAATTTTCTTCATTCTCTTGTAATCTTTATTTGAAATGCAAGAATATAAGTTTAGATGCCGGCCCATTTTTGGTGAACAACCTGGGTTGTTCTTACTGATTGGTGGATAAATTCATCCACCAATAAAAAAAAGTGCTGTCCACTAAAGAAAAGCTTAGATGCCCTCTTTTTCAAATAAAGATAGCAAGAGAACAAATAAATATTGCTAATAGGAGTAAATTAGAAAGTTGCTTAAAATTGCATGCTCTATCTGAATCACAAAAGAAAAAAAATTGGGTTCAGTGTCCCTTTAAGTATACAGTACATGCTGTGCACTATAGAGCTTGATAGCTGAGTATTGCTTAGTCCTGCCCTTCTGAGTATATCACCAGAAACAGCAGAAGCCAAGTTACAGCACCAGATAATGATAAATCAGTTGGTAAAATGAGAGGAAAAGTATTTACAACTAAAAACAGCATACAAAGAGTGCAAAGATTGACCAGGGCAAAGGAGAGAAGAAAGGGGATGAAAAGTGGGAGTTAAACAGACAATTATTGTGAGTTTGTTACCCTATTTTTTATATGTACCCTTAACTGGCCTCAGCAGGCTTTTAAACATAGGGAAACCTACGTTAAAATATGGCCATGTCCATTACTTGACTAGAACTTTCAGTATTTTAACCGCTAGTACCAACTAGTATAATTTTATTATTAAATCTTGTAAACTATGAGCCCCTATTAACTTTATTCCTAGCTGTGCTTAACTGAGGCCAGGAGCTGGATCGACTTTCTGCCTGTGTTGAGTAGACACAAGCATTTCAATACTAGATGTAGGAGTGCCCTGGTCAGCTTCTATAACTGATGTATTGGTGTGCAAACTGCGGATTCATCAAAGCTGTACCTGTGCCCAGAATCCAGTGACCATCTTCATATGTTCATGAACGAGATTAAGAATGTCACTGAATGTGGAATCATCATAGTCATAGCGTCTCCCAAACACAATGGAGCAAATTATGTTGGACACAGCATTATCAATGACAGAATGGGGATCCAGTGGCTTATCTGAAGAATACCAGCAAACATATTACATATATCAAATATTGCTCTCATGCCAATCTATAATAAAACTTTACAAAGTCTTTTACACTGGTTTCCTCAGGGTTTTTTATTCTGAAGCCACTCAAATCCATGAAGAAAAATTATTTTTTTACATGGTTTTCTAAAGTGTATTGTGGCTGTGTATTGCAGAAACCCATCAGATACATTACGTTGAGATCCCTCACCAGTGGTATTCCAATCCATTAGAAAACATTTTTAAAGTGAGATGAAACTCATTTTTTTCTTTCATTTTAAACAACTTTATTAACTTCTTTTATCAAATGTTCTTTGTTCTCAGTTCTTCTTTTTTTGAAAAAAGCTCAAGAGCTGTATATGTCTGAAGCTCTATATGGCAGTAATTTTGCAAGGATTTTATTCATTTGCAAGAGCAATAGATGCCAGCACTATTTCCTGCCATTTAGTGCTCCAGACACCTATTTAGGTTTCTCTTCAACAAAGAATAACATGGGAGTAAATACAATTTGATGATAGAAGTAAATTGGAACTATTTAAATATACTGTAGTATACTCTGTCTGAATCACAAAAGAACATTTTTGGGTTTCATGTTCCTTATGATTTTTGGATGTATCCAATTTAGAAGCTTTTTTTTTTTTTGGAACAGCTATTTGACTGATTTTGAACAGCATATCATGATTTTTGTGATCTTGTTAGTAAATGACACTTAAATTACACATTATAACTCTTACCACACTGAAACACCTACAGTCTTTTAATGGACTCTTACTAGATTTCATCAACGTAATGATTGCTCGCAAGTGCTGCACTATTATTCACCAATCTGAATAAAATGTAAAGATTGATACTATGCAACTTACCCTTACTTTGCTCAAATGCTTGGATTATATGCAAGCTCTCCTCTCTAATTCTCTCCTCCATGGACTTTTTGCCAAGGCCAAAATTACGTAATGTAGACAAAGTGAAGCGTCTGTGCTCCTTCCAAGCAGGTCCATAAGGAGCAAGCACTATGCCTGTAGTGAGAATGAGATACGGTTGCTTAGCTTGACCCTAACAGTTATGTAAGGACTACCAAGACATTTATATGGTTTTCTAATGTACAATGTTTACTTAAGCCTCATTGACCTTACTTTTCTGGTGAACCTTTAGAAATTATGAGTTGAGTGTGCATAATCCCTCAATATTTTAAAATAATTTCCACTGGTAGATATATAATTAATAAATGGGTTTTAGGAACCATAAAATGGAAAACACCTAACAAAATAGCTGAGAATATATCTCCATGATGAAGTTAATAGAAAGGTGACAAGTTAGTACTGTTTCTTGAAATGCTTAATTTACATGTGATAATTCCTTCAAACAGCACCCTGAAACAACTATACTATTCTATTAAACTCTTGCTAGACTTCTTAAGGGTGAAGGCTGTTTGCAGATTCGGCACTTTTAAACCTACCATCTACCAAATCAGAAAATAACATTGTAACTTAAAGGGTAAACAAATTAAAAAATACATCAAAGAAACTAAGGAGAAGCTGCACTCTCATAGGTGGAAAGTGAAAATCCTTTATTAGGTTAATAGCAACATTTCGGAGCACTTTCCCCTTTGTCAAGCTAAAAGCATAGTGCTCATATCAGCACTATATACCAATAAAACATGGACCAATGGCATCACTCTACATGGGCGTGGTTACAGGAATCACATGCACATCTCTCCAAATTACATATTAAAAGGACAGTCTACAATATAATTTTTATTCTTTTAAAAGATAGATAATCCCTTTATTACCCATTCCCCAGTTTTGCACAACCAACAGTTATATTAATATACTTTTTACCTCTGTGATAACCTTATATCTAAGCATCTTCTGACAGCCCCCCGATCACATTACTTTTTATTTTTGATCTATTGACTTGCATTTAGTACTGTGTTGTGCTAAATCTTAAATAACTCCTCAGGCATGAACACAATGTAATCTATATGGCCCACATGAACTAGCAGTCCCCTGTTGTGAAAAGCAAATAAAAAACATGTGATAAGAGGATAGCTATAGTGGCTGACATTTAGAGGTTTAAATGTTATAAAGTATATTAATATATCAATGATGGTTGTGCAAAGCTGGGGAATCGGTAGTAAAAGCATTATCTATCTTTTTAAACTATAACAATTTTAGTGTAGACTTTCCCTTTAACCCCTTATTACCCTATTGGTTATGCACATTGGACCAAGAGTAAAAACAAACTGTGGAAAAAAGGGCATAGAAAAATACATAAAAAATGCAGCAGCCCCATCGAGTAAGCAAATAACAACATAAAGTATTTTTCAATTATTCAATCATGGTTTATCAATCTACAATATTGGGTTTAAATCAAAATCCCTGTTCATACCTTGGGGGTGTAATGTGTCATAGTAACATAGTAGATGAGGTTGAAAAAAGACTGAAGTCTATCAAGGTTAACCTATACAAATATAAAATACTTACAAAAAGCTCTAGTTAAATTTAAATAATCCCACTAAAAGGTGACCCATTTAATACTAGCAATCATATCCATGAATTTTGTTTCAGGACAGAAATGTATCCAAATTTTTTTAAATGTATCTAAGGTATTAGCATTCACTGCCTCCTTTGGTAATGAATTCCACCACTATATTGCTCTTACAGTGAAAAAAATGTTTCAGTTGCAGGAGATTAAATCTCCTTTCCTCCAACCTTAAATTGTGACCTCTTGTCACAAACAATTTTCTTGGAATAAACAGAGCTTCTGCCATCTCTGTATATGGGCCTTGCATATATTTATATAAAGTAATCATGTCACCTCGTAAGTGCCTTTTTTCTAAAGAAAACAGACCCAGTTTGGCTAGCCTCTCCTCATAGCTTAAATTCTCCATTACCCTTATTAGCTTTGTGGCCCTTCTCTGAACTTTTTCTAGTTCTGCAGTATCTTTTTTTGCGATTGTTCCCCAGAACTGCACTCCATACTCAATGTGAGGTCTTACCAGTGAGTTATATAGTGACAGAATTATGCCTTCCTCCCTTAAATCAATGCCTCTTTTAATACATGCTTATGAGCAAATCTACGCGTTTCAGCCCGATAGGCCTTTATCTTGATCGGGCCTATCGGGCTGAAACGCGTAGATTTGCTCATCTAAACACTTTCTCTGTGCTAATTTTGGTTATAGTAGGTGAGGTGCATGAAAGCCGTTTATGATATTTTAAGCGGTGTATACATATGCGTAATTCCTCACCCAGGATCTATATACCAATTTTTCACTGATCCCAGCCTCATTAAGTTGTTTAACAACATTTGCTTATAGGGCAACATTTGTATATACAGCAGACGGTAGTTTGTGACCTCCAACACCGGAACAGGTAATAGGACCTGTAGGTACAGCCCGTAAGGAGATTGTGGCTGCCAGCAAATACCTCGGTCCAAGGACTTACCTGCACCTTTTCATAATCACTACAAACTAAACTTGGAAGCAGCTACTTTTTGGCAATTTCACAGCTTGTTGAAGTTTAAAATTGTTTTGCGGTTACACACTGCATTGGATATCCTTACCTTAGAACCCCACACCTCCATAACTCCTGACTAGATGGGACTCCTAATAAGGGACGGTAATCCTCCTATAGAAAGTTACGGTAACATTACCAATCCATTTGGAAGTGAACTGCTTTCTTCTACTACAGCTCAATTGCCATTTATTAAGTTACGATCACTTCATAACGTATATGAATTGCATATAATATATGTTCGTATATGAATTGCATATAATATATGTTTCTTATTTGATGTTTTTTAATTCAACTAGTATATTTGGTGCCGGCACCCCTTGTATGAACATATTGTTATATTTGTTTTTATTCTTATCAAGTATTAAATCTAATATGTTTTAAATATCAATTCATCTAGCTTTGTCCTAGATAGGATACACATACTTTATTAATTCATCATATATCTTACGATTATTGCACAAGGTATTTCACACTGGAAATTCACCCCAGCTAACTTTTTTCCACACCACTTAGTCTTTAGAGGCTTGAAACACACAAGGTTTATATAAACATCTTGATACACTTATTATCGAATCACATAAAGTAGTGATTTGTAACATCACCACATCTAGTTTTATTACTAATATAAATATTTTTATTTGCATGTCTCTAAGCTTTCACTAGCGCTACCCAATATATATTTCTTATTCCTCTAGAGTTTTATTTACCTTAATATTATCCAGTTTTTCCCTGATATCATCTATACATAACCCAGTTAATGGTATGTGCTGGCATGTTCTAGTTTGTTCCAAAGTATTCTCCATTGGTTCCTCTCTTGTGTATACTGAAGAAATAACTGGTTTAGTACCTCAGCCTTCTCTCTGTCATGCTACCCTCAAGCTTCCATATCAATTTCCATATCAATTTATATAGAAGGTCCCTTTGTCTATCACCCCCCTATTTTTTTATTCTTAGCCTGATCTAATACCATGAACTGCAACTGGCTAACCTGGCGACCCTTTTGAAGAAACTGTGCAGACAATGGTAAGTGTTTTAACTCAGGATTTCTAATATTGGATATGTGTTGCCCTATATGGTCTCTAATTCTTTGGGTAGTTTCACCTATGTATAATATGCCACATACGCATTTAAGGACATATACCACAAAAGACGAGTTATAAGTATAGAAACCCCAAATTTTATATTTACAGTGAAAGGGTGAGAAATTTCTCCTCCCTTGATCACACTATTACAGTGTGAACGCCCCAGGCACGGAAATGTACTATCCTTAGGATTACCAAATAATGGACTAGCATGCTTTCAGAAATGACTACTGCTTTAGTAATTCTTTTCCTACAGGTATAACCCTTGCGGTAACCTACTCTGGGTATTTATGTAAACTCATTTATATCAGGACATGATTCTCTCAGGATATGCTAATTGTATTTCAAAATATGATGTATCTTGTTACTTAATGTATTATATGTACTGACAAAGGTAAGTCTATCACTATGTTGGCTTATTGATTTTTTGTGTAAATTAGATCTTAAATATTCTAATTCAGTATTTAAATAGTCACGTTTTACAAATTTTGGCTGAGTTTCATCAAGCTTATGTTCTTTCCTAAAGGGATCAGATACAATCCTATCATCCCTTAAGAATTGGGATTTGGGTACAGACTTGAATACTGCAGGGGGGTGAAAACTTTGTCTGTGCAACAATGTATTTCTATCTGTAGGCTTAATGAACAGATCAGTTTTAAGACATCCATTTTCTTTATAGACTAATGTGTTTAAAAATATAATCCGTGTGTTATCATGTTTAGATGTGAACTTAATAAATGACACTGAACTTTCAATATCAACCCTTAATTCTGTAAGAAGCTCTGAAGGACCTTGCCATATAATCAACAAATGTTCTATGTACCGATATGCTAGTCCATTCTTTGGTAATACCAAGGATTGTACATTTCTGTGAATTGGATTTTCATACTATAATAGTGGGATCAAAGGAGAAGAGAAAATTCTCAGACTTACATTGGATGTAAATATAAAATTCAGGGTTTCTATACTTGTAACTCATCTTTTGTGGTGTATCCCCTTAAATGCCTATGTGGGATATTATACATAGGTAAGACCACCCAATGAATTAAAGACTGTATAGGGCAACACAAATCCAATATTAGAAATCCTGAGTTAAAACACTTACCAGTGCTGGCACATTTTCATTAAATGGGTTACCAGGTTAGCCAGTTGCGGTTCATGGTATAAGATAAGGCTAATAAAAAACTTAGGAGGGTGATAGAGGAAGGGACCTTCTATTTAAGGAAGCTACATGGATATGGAAGTTGGACACCTTACACCCCAAAGGTATGAACAGGGATTTTTATTTAAACCCCTTATTGTAGATTGATAAACCATGATTGACTCATTGAAATATATCTTATTATTTGCTTACTAGATGTGGCTGCTGCATTTTTTAATGCATTTTTGTATGCCTTTTTTTCTCTCAGTTTGTTTTTACTCTTGGTCCAATATGCATTACTAATAGGGTAATAAGGGGTTAATATGTAGTTTGGAGAGATTTGCACGTGATTCCTGTAACAACGCCCATGTGGAGTGATGCCATTGATCCATGTTTTATTGGTATTGGTATATATTGCTGCTATGTGCACTATGATTTTGGCTTGAAAAAGGGACAGGTGCCCCAAAATGCTGCTGTTAACCTAATAAATTATTTTCATTTTACACATATGAGAGAGCTTTTTCCTTAGTTTCTTTGATACATTTGAGCAAGGGGTTATGTTTTGAAATTGTCTGCACCCATTCTGGCATTTATATTGGACATTGATACTTGGAGTGCTGGTCTACATCTTTTACATTTTAAATTACAAAATGAAATTAACGTTATATAATTAAAGGAAATGAGAAAATCCCAATCAGTGAACACATATGTATTGTCTTTATGATGTCTGTTATAGAAAGGCCAGGAATCTTATTTAGGCGGTAAATGTAAACTCTCATTGGGCCTGATAATCTGAAACTCTCCGCTCAGTGGAGATGATCTAAGAAGTCTGCCAGTACCTAAGATGGCAGCTAATAGGTTGAGGGGGGAGGCTTAGAGAGCTATTGGGGGGAGGAGGATCAGGGAGGTTGGGGGCTAAGTTTTGGATCTAACACTGCATTATAGATAAAAAAAATATATATATGTATAAAAAAAGGCTTTTATTTTAGTTCTGGCAGACTTTTTGCCAGTACTAAAGATGGCAGTGAGATGTGGGAGGGACGAGAACTATTTGAGGGGGGTCAGGGATGGATCAGGGGGTGGGATGTGTCAGGTGGGAGGCTGATCTCTACAATAAAGCTAAAATTAACCCTACAAGCTACCTAATTAGCGGCCTTATAATTACCAAAAATCAATGACAAAGCCATATATGTCTGCTATTTCTGAACAAAGGGGATTCCACTGAAGCATTTACAACCATTTGTGCCATAATTGCACAGGCTGTTTGTAAATAATTTCAGTGTGAAACCTAAAGTTTGTGAAAAAGTTAATGATTTCTTTTTATTTGATCACATTTGGCGGTAATAGGGTGGCATGAAATATACCAAAATGGGACTAGATCAATACTTTGGGTTGCCTACTACACTAAAGCTAAAATTAACCCTACAAGCTCTCTACAAGCTACCTAATTAACCCTTCACTGCTGGGCATAATACAAGTGTGCTGCACAGCAGCATTTAGCGTCCTTCTAATTACCAAAAAGTAATGCCAAAGCCATAACTGTCTGCTATTTGTGAACAAAGGGGATCCCAGAGAAGCATTTACAACCATTTTTGCCAAAATAGCACAAGCTGTTTGTAAATAATAATAAGTTTGTGAAAAAAGTTAATGAAAAAGTTAACAATTTTTTTTATTTGATTGCATTTGGCGATAAAATGGTGGCATGAAATTTACTAAAATGGGCCTAGATCAATACTTTGGGTTGTCTACTAAAAAAAAAAATATATATATATATATATACACATGTCAAGGGATATTCAGGGATTCCTGACAGATATCAGTGTTACAATGTAACTATTGCTAATTTTGAAAAAAAAAAAAAATGGTTGGGAAATAGCAAAGTGCTACTTGTACTTATTGCCCTATAACTTACAAAAAAAGCAAAGAACATGTAAACACTGGGTATTTAAAAATTTAGGACAAAATTTAGAAACTATTTATTATGGGTGTTTTTTGGTGGTTGTAGATGTGTAACATGTTGGGGGTCAAATTTAGAAAAAGTGTTTTTTATATTTTTTTTACAGTAAATTATAAGATATGATGAAAATAATGGTATCTTTAGAAAGTCCATTTCATGGCGAGAAAAACCATATATAATATGTGTGGGTACAGTAAATGAGTAAGAGGACAATTACAGCTAAACACAAACACAGCAGAAATGTAAAAATAGCCCTGGTCCTTGAGGTTAAGAAATTGAAAAATGGCCTGGTCATTAAGGGGTTAAAATAAGAACCATTTATTTCAAAATGTTCTTCTTTTCCATGGATTTTATGAGCAATATTGCTAACAAATCCTATGTTCCAAAATTCTTATTGTCCTGCCCACGTATTGTAACATATTTTGCATGTAATTATATATACTACATCTGTAGTAATTCAGGTAATTATGGGCCAGATTACGAGTGAAATACCCCACTCTCACGCAAACACGATTGCATATTCTCATTTGCGCTAACCCAACATGAAAATATGAATATTTCACATTACAATGTTCTTCACATAGCAGAATTTGTTTTATTTATTCATAAATACATATTTCTACATATATCTATACCTAAATATATAATATATACCTGAGTATATATATATATATATATATATATATATACAGTGGCATATATAGGTTTTGTGCTGCCCTAGGCACTCAAAATATTTTTTGGGCAGGGTGTAAAAAAATAAATTATATATATATATATATATATATATATATACATACATACACACACATTATATATATATATATATATATATATATATATATATGTATATATATAAATACACACTATATATATATATATACACACATATAAATAAATATATATATATATACAGGGAGTGCAGAATTATTAGGCAAATGAGTATTTTGACCACATCATCCTCTTTATGCATGTTGTCTTACTCCAAGCTGTATAGGCTCGAAAGCCTACTAGCAATTAAGCATATTAGGTGATGTGCATCTCTGTAATGAGAAGGGGTGTGGTCTAATGACATCAACACCCTATATCAGGTGTGCATAATTATTAGGCAACTTCCTTTCCTTTGGCAAAATGGGTCAAAAGAAGGACTTGACAGGCTCAGAAAAGTAAAAAATAGTGAGATATCTTGCAGAGGGATGCAGCACTCTTAAAATTGCAAAGCTTCTGAAGCGTGATCATCGAACAATCAAGCGTTTCATTCAAAATAGTCAACAGGGTCGCAAGAAGCGTGTGGAAAAACCAAGGCGCAAAATAACTGCCCATGAACTGAGAAAAGTCAAGCGTGCAGCTGCCAAGATGCCACTTGCCACCAGTTTGGCCATATTTCAGAGCTGCAACATCACTGGAGTGCCCAAAAGCACAAGGTGTGCAATACTCAGAGACATGGCCAAGGTAAGAAAGGCTGAAAGACGACCACCACTGAACAAGACACACAAGCTGAAACGTCAAGACTGGGCCAAGAAATATCTCAAGACTGATTTTTCTAAGGTTTTATGGACTGATGAAATGAGAGTGAGTCTTGATGGGCCAGATGGATGGGCCCGTGGCTGGATTGGTAAAGGGCAGAGAGCTCCAGTCCGACTCAGACGCCAGCAAGGTGGAGGTGGAGTACTGGTTTGGGTTGGTATCATCAAAGATGAGCTTGTGGGGCCTTTTCGGGTTGAGGATGGAGTCAAGCTCAACTCCCAGTCCTACTGCCAGTTTCTGGAAGACACCTTCTTCAAGCAGTGGTACAGGAAGAAGTCTGCATCCTTCAAGAAAAACATGATTTTCATGCAGGACAATGCTCCATCACACGCGTCCAAGTACTCCACAGCGTGGCTGGCAAGAAAGGGTATAAAAGAAGAAAATCTAATGACATGGCCTCCTTGTTCACCTGATCTGAACCCCATTGAGAACCTGTGGTCCATCATCAAATGTGAGATTTACAAGGAGGGAAAACAGTACACCTCTCTGAACAGTGTCTGGGAGGCTATGGTTGCTGCTGCACGCAATGTTGATGGTGAACAGATCAAAACACTGACAGAATCCATGGATGGCAGGCTTTTGAGTGTCCTTGCAAAGAAAAGTGGCTATATTGGTCACTGATTTGTTTTCGTTTTGTTTTTGAATGTCAGAAATGTATATTTGTGAATGTTGAGATGTTATATTGATTTCACTGGTAAAAATAAATAATTGAAATGGGTATATATTTGTTTTTTGTTAAGTTGCCTAATAATTATGCACAGTAATAGTCACCTGCACACACAGATATCCCCCTAAAATAGCTAAAACTAAAAACAAACTAAAAACTACTTCCAAAAATATTCAGCTTTGATATTAATGAGTTTTTTGGGTTCATTGAGAACATGGTTGTTGTTCAATAATAAAAGTAATCCTCAAAAATACAACTTGCCTAATAATTCTGCACTCCCTGTATATATATATATATATATATATATATAAAGAATAATGACTTCATAGAATACAAATACACACCCACGATAAACAATAAACATCATAGTGTTTAGCTTCCATGCAGTAGTTTAAGGCTCATATTTCGGTAGCTATTTAACCTATCGACTTCCAGAACGTGGCAATGAGCTAACCTTTTCACACAAACAGTTCAAGTTATATTGTAACAGACAATAACAAAAGTCCAATGGCTGTGGTGTCAATGGGTTGTTGTGAGTGGACAAATGGGCAGATTTGAGTGGAAAGGGCACGGCTCATAAAAGGACAGGTACTTGGGAGACTAAAGAGTGTAACTGGGGACGTGCACTTGGCACAAATTGCCTGCTGTGGTGTATAGGGCAATAACAGAGTTGGGCAAAAGAGATAGCTACTGAGGAATATTCCCACACTAAGCAATACAATTCAAGTAGAGATGTGCTCCGTACACAACACACTGACTAGGCCAAAGCTCCACGCGTGTCCCAGTACCAGCGAACTGCAGTGCCGTATAGTCTTCTGTCCCACTCCATCATGCAGCCCAGTTTCCTCCGTCCGGAAGGAAGCAGCTATTGACACAGGAAGAGAACCCAGAGAGAGCTACATGGCCACCCACAAAGCAGGACATCCCTGGGCACAACAAGCATGCGTGGGGGGTGTCTTGTGGATAATAGTACGGGATACGGAGATTAAATAAGAGCCAGCAATCATAATTGCATCTAGTTCAGTAGAGTGGCCCTAGGCACTCAAAATATTGCCGCCCCTCAAAATCTCGAGCGATAGGCACCGGCCTTGTTGGCCTATGCCTTAATACGCCCCTGTATATATATATATATATATATATATATATATATATATATAAACACACAGATAAAGTCCAGCACTCACTCACAAGCTCTCAACTAAGATAAAAAGCAGCAAAGGAAGAGTTAGTTACCGCATCTGGCCAAATGGGAAAAGCCCAGGTACCTCGTCAAGGTCTCTTCCAAATAAACCTGGGTCCCTAAACAGCCACACAATGCAGGCTCACAATCAAACAACTGCGAAAATATGGAGGGTGCACAGGCTTATGTAATCTCCCCAAACATATACAAAACACGGGTGGGGTCAGCACTCTCAGGCTGGACCGGGTACACATCCAATGACCCTGCAACATGCACAGCCCTGGGTGCAAACCCGGTCCAGCCTGAGAGTGCTGACCCCACCCGTGTTTTGTATATGTTTGGGGAGATTACATAAGCCTGTGCACCCTCCATATTTTCACAGTTGTTTGATTGTGAGCCTGCATTGTGTGGCTGTTTAGGGACCCAGGTTTATTTGGAAGAGACCTTGATGAGGTACCTGGGCTTTTCCCATTTGGCCAGATGCAGTAACTAACTCTTCCTTTGCTGCTTTTTATCTTAGTTGAGAGCTTGTGAGTGAGTGCTGGACTTTATCTGTGTGTTTATATTAATGTATTTTTTTTGTAATTTTCCCTGTTTGGGTCTTGCACCCAGGCCTGTCTGGGGTTAACTGCCTGTGGCTCTGGTAACAGTGCAGCTTCCTGAGAGTGCTGGTTTTCACCCAGGGCTGTGCATGTTGCACGGTCATAGGATGTGTACCCGGTCCAGCCTGAGAGTGCTGACCCCACCCATGTTTTGTATATATATATATATATATATATATATATATATATAGATGATTATATATAAGTATAGATATATACAGATATATATAGTGTGTGTATATATATATATATATATATATATATATATATATATATATATATATATATATATATATATATAGGAATATATATTTATCAATACTTAAAACATATTACCCTATGTGTAGAACATTGGCATGTGAAATATTTACAGTAAATACAAAATTTAAACTTTTATTAAATATGAATATTGCATAAATATGTTTTTTCATGTTTTCATCTACTTAAGGGCAAATGGCTCCAATGCACTTATATATATATATAATATATATGTATATATATGTATTTATATGTTTATATGTGTGTATATGTCTGTAAATACATATGTAAACATATATACAGTATATATATATATATATATATATATATATATATATATATATATATAATATTTAGACATGTATATGTATGTATCTCAATGATAAAGCCCTTTGCCTGCCTGATCTCATATTTAAGCCTTTATAATTTTTTGTGCAATATTTTTTAATAATGTGTATTAGACGGTGTTATTATGAGTATAACTATACTTTGTAATGTATTTTGATGTGTTTTGTGCAAATTTTATGTTTCACAGAACAGTTAACCAGAGCTCTGAAGTCACGGTAATCATTGTAGAGTAAATCACGATTCAACTCGCAATACCAGTGGTAAGCCTGATGAGTGCAAACCCATAGCAGTTGATACATGCTTTGTACTTGGTGTACCAAACTGCAACCTCTAGTTGAAGCCTGGTCTAGTAGTTGAAGCCTGGTCTAACATTGGGCCCAATAATCTATGGCTCTCAACCGATATCTAAGGAGTCTCATCAGTACTGAAATCAGTTTAAAAAGTTATCTAGAGTTCTGACTGTGAATATGTGGCACATATGTTGCACTGTAATGCTCAAAAAAGCCCCTAAATACTTTAAAGGGACAGTCTACTCCAGAATTGTTATTTTTTTTAAATATAGGTAATCCCTTTATTACCAATTCTCCATTTTTGCACAACCAACACAGTTATATTAATATACTTTTTACCTCTGTGATTACCTTGTATCTAAGCCTCTGCAGACTGCCCCCTTATTTCAGTTCTTTTGCCAGACTTGCATTTTAGCCAATCAGTGCCCTTTCATAAGTAACTCCACGGGAGTAAACAGAATGTTATCTATATGGCACACATGAACTAATGCCCTCTAGCTGTGAAAAACTGTATAAAAAAAAAATCAAATAAGAGGCAGCCTTCAAGGTCTTAAAAATTAGCATATGAGCCTACCTAAGTTTAGGCTTTCAACAAAGAATACCAAAAGAACAAAGCTAAGTTGATTAAAAATGGAAATTTGGAAAGTTGTTTAAAATGACATACCCTATCTGAATCATGAAAGTTTAATTTTGATTAGACTGTCCCTTTAAGAGATTTCTCTCTATACAGTCAAGTTTTTGATCATCAGGCCCTATATCCTTCAACTTGCCATGTGCCAGTAGAATGTACAATATATTGAGATTCCTATTTTACATTTCTGATGATGTTAGACTGATATGTGAATAAAATATTTAAGGAAACATTTACTTTAATATTTATCCCCAAATCCAACAACAAGTAAATCATCAAGAAAGCTCAAAAAAAATTAGAGGGATGTTCGTGCTTTTTAAAGGTGGCACTTTCCCTCAAAATCATAATAATTGTGGATTAACATATTACATATTTAACACCTTTACTGAAATACTCAGTAAAGATGTCGTCATAATTATAAATTTCTAATTGTTGTAAGGTCTAACTAATTTATGGTATGCTCAGCTATAGATCTGTAATGGCTAATTGTTATCTAATAATATTTCTCTTCAGAGGTTTAACCCTTAAGCTGCTATACTGAGAGTTTAGTTTCTTCTGCTAGATATTGTTTACATAGCTTTTCTGTAACCCTTTAACACGTGCCAGTCCTGTTTTACTGATCACAATCCAAGTTGTTGATTCTTAATGACACATTTACTTAGCCATTTTCAACTTTTTGAAATCCACAGCTGAAAGAACTTGATAAACCCCCCAGACAACACTTTTCCACTCAGTACAACATAAAACTTTTGAATATAACATTAGTTTTGTGCATACAGTAAGCACACTGTCATTATCCCTGCTATATTGTATAATATCAAGAAGCAATGTCACCACACAGATACTAAAGTTATATGCCCAATCAATTACAGTTAAAAATAAAAATAAATTAAAAAATAACCCTTTGTGTGCAGACACATGTCTGCTTCCTTGCAGTTAGTTTTAAACTGCATGTTTAGTTTATTATATTGCTGTGGGAGCATAACCTGTGACTGATAGGTAGGTCTGCTGCCCTTTCTAGAGGGTAAATACAGTTTTTGTTAAAGTTTAACCCTTTGTATACAGAACAATTTCTACTTTCTTGCAGTCTGCATGTTTAGTTTAATTATATTGCTCTTTATGCACAGCCTGTGACTGATATGTAGGCCTGCTGTGATTATTTGGAGAAAAACAAATTTCAATTACAGTTTAACCCTTTATGTGCAGAAACATTTCCATTTCAATTAACTGCATATTTAGTTTATAAATAATTATATTGGTGTGGGGGCATAGCCTATGATTGATAGGAAGAAGCCTGCTGGTTTTGTTTTGATGGGGGGGTTAAAAACATAATTAATATGTAACCCTTTGTGTACAGAAACATTGATATTGTTGTTTCTGTTTCAGTTGTATCTGCTTTTACTTGTGTAAGTGGTACAAGCATAGTTCGCTCAGCTTTGCATAGTCAAAAAATATATTGAAGGCCGTTGTCTGGTCCTCTGACTCAATGACCTAGAGGAGCAGCGGCAGTTGCAACAGCAGTAGCAGGGTCGTCTTCAGAATCTGCTATAGCATGCATTACCATGTCCACTAGGAGGAGATATGCAGGGCCCACCGCTACCACAACTACAGGGAGTGCAGAATTATTAGGCAAATGAGTATTTTGACCACATCATCCTCTTTATGCATGTTGTCTTACTCCAAGCTGTATAGGCTCGAAAGCCTACTACCAATTAAGCATATTAGGTGATGTGCATCTCTGTAATGAGAAGGGGTGTGGTCTAATGACATCAACACCCTATATCAGGTGTGCATAATTATTAGGCAACTTCCTTTCCTTTGGCAAAATGGGTCAAAAGAAGGACTTGACAGGCTCAGAAAAGTAAAAAATAGTGAGATATCTTGCAGAGGGATGCAGCACTCTTAAAATTGCAAAGCTTCTGAAGCGTGATCATCGAACAATCAAGCGTTTCATTCAAAATAGTCAACAGGGTCGCAAGAAGCGTGTGGAAAAACCAAGGCGCAAAATAACTGCCCATGAACTGAGAAAAGTCAAGCGTGCAGCTGCCAAGATGCCACTTGCCACCAGTTTGGCCATATTTCAGAACTGCAACATCACTGGAGTGCCCAAAAGCACAAGGTGTGCAATACTCAGAGACATGGCCAAGGTAAGAAAGGCTGAAAGACGACCACCACTGAACAAGACACACAAGCTGAAACGTCAAGACTGGGCCAAGAAATATCTCAAGACTGATTTTTCTAAGGTTTTATGGACTGATGAAATGAGAGTGAGTCTTGATGGGCCAGATGGATGGGCCCGTGGCTGGATTGGTAAAGGGCAGAGAGCTCCAGTCCGACTCAGACGCCAGCAAGGTGGAGGTGGAGTACTGGTTTGGGCTGGTATCATCAAAGATGAGCTTGTGGGGCCTTTTCGGGTTGAGGATGGAGTCAAGCGCAACTCCCAGTCCTACTGCCAGTTTCTGGAAGACACCTTCTTCAAGCAGTGGTACAGGAAGAAGTCTGCATCCTTCAAGAAAAACATGATTTTCATGCAGGACAATGCTCCATCACACGCGTCCAAGTACTCCACAGCATGGCTGGCAAGAAAGGGTATAAAAGAAGAAAATCTAATGACATGGCCTCCTTGTTCACCTGATATGAACCCCATTGAGAACCTGTGGTCCATCATCAAATGTGAGATTTACAAGGAGGGAAAACAGTACACCTCTCTGAACAGTGTCTGGGAGGCTGTGGTTGCTGCTGCACGCAATGTTGATGGTGAACAGATCAAAACACTGACAGAATCCATGGATGGCAGGCTTTTGAGTGTCCTTGCAAAGAAAGGTGGCTATATTGGTCACTGATTTGTTTTTGTTTTGTTTTTGAATGTCAGAAATGTATATTTGTGAATGTTGAGATGTTATATTGGTTTCACTGGTAAAAATAAATAATTGAAATGGGTATATATTTGTTTTTTGTTAAGTTGCCTAATAATTATGCACAGTAATAGTCACCTGC
Organism: Bombina bombina; assembly: GCF_027579735.1. Lineage (NCBI taxonomy): Eukaryota > Metazoa > Chordata > Amphibia > Anura > Bombinatoridae > Bombina > Bombina bombina. Next base: position 1,225,769,170 of record NC_069499.1, on the reverse strand, counting down.
ACACACAGATATCCCCCTAAAATAGCTATAACTAAAAACAAACTAAAAACTACTTCCAAAACTATTCAGCTTTGATATTAATGAGTTTTTTGGGTTCATTGAGAACATGGTTGTTGTTCAATAATAAAATTAATCCTCAAAAATACAACTTGCCTAATAATTCTGCACTCCCTGTAGTAGCAACAGCAACATGTGTAGCAGCAAGGGTTGTGTAAGCCCACCCATACAACTAAAGCGGACAGTAAGGGGTACTGAAGGTCCTGAATTGCTGTCTCTAAGAACCTGAAACCAAAAGTATACAAGGTACCAGCACTGTATATAAAGAATAATATAATCATTTTTAAAGACCCATTAAAAGTAGCGATGTTTCGGGGATTAACCCCTTAGTCATGCTATCTGTTACATATAAACATTTCCTTTCTTTTAAACAGTTTCTTGTTTGCGCCAACAATTTCCTAGGTGGAACCTTAGCCCCATCTAGTGGCCACTCTTTTACATTAGATTTTAATAAAAGCTTTTTTAATGAATTTATGTAACAATTTTAAAACAATATATCACCATGCATGACAGTATGATAGAGATGTACATAATTTCCTTTCATTAAATACTGCTTATTGCTTATATAAATGTTATTATTATTCTGGCTCACATTACAGTATTTCTGTTGTTTTATCACAGTGTAACTAAAGCCTATATTACAAAGTACTAGGTGACCAATTCTTTCAGTAAGGCTAATTTTCCTTATTTTTTTTAAAGAAAACAGGATAAATCAAAATCACAGTTTAGTCCCTTTGGTGCAAGTGTCTCCATTTTATGGATCCACCACATTTCTCTTTGTCTCAACAACCTTTTGTCTGCCCCATTTCTTGGCCCTTTGATTTGTTCAATAATTTGCCATCAAAGCTGACTTACATTATGCCCCTGTTCTATGTAAAATGTTTCGATAAGGGGGCTTCCATGTTTTTTCTCCTGATGTTAGAGCGATGTTGGTTCATTCGCTCTCTGGCTTTTTGTGTTGTCTCCCCCAAGTAAAAGAGCATGGGCATTTAATTAGATATACTACGTGAGTACTCTCACAGGTATAAAAACCTTCTATGTTATACCTTCTTCCACTATGGGGGTGAAAAAAGAGTTGCGGCCTTTAATTATAGAGCTACAGCTCATACAACCCAGACATGGATAGCTACCTTTTCGTTTGCTTCCTATATATGTTTGTTTACTACTCTTACTGGGACCTATGTCTGTCCTAACTAGATAGTCATGAATACTTTTAACACGTCTGAAGGCCATCAGAGGAGGATTACAATTTGAGGATTACAATTTTTTAATACATGCCAATTTTTCTTGATCACACTTGTGATTTTATCACTATGGGGACTATACTGGGACACAAAGACTATCCTGTCCTTTTTGTTCATTTTATCCACTTTATGTGGCGGATTCAGGATTTCTTTCATTTTTTTATCTATGAGACTTGGCGGGTATCCCCTCTCCAAGAACTTTTCTTTCATTTGTTCTAATCTCAGAGTTATATCCGTGTCATCACTCACAATCCTCTTGACTCTTAATAACTGAATTTTTGGTAGTGAGTCGATTAACCTTTTAGGATGAAAACTATCAAATTTCAACAGTGTATTTTTGTCAGTTTCTTTAGAAAACAAATCAAATTTTAACCCATTACATCCTTTAGTTATCCTAGTATCTAAAAAGGTGACTGATTCTTCACTATATGTAATAGTGAACTGCAAATCTCTTACCTCGGAGTTAAGTTCTACCACAAATCTCTTCAGGGTTCCAACGTCACCCCACCAAACGCCAAACACATCATCTATGTAGCACCACCACACCGCTCATAGGTTTTAAACAGATGATTTTCATAGACCCTTCTTTCTTAAAATTCATTCTTATAAAGGTTGGCGTATGATGGGGCAACATTGGAACTCATGGCTGTACCTTTTACCTGGACGAACCACTCATCCTGAAAAAGGAAATAATTCCAGTACAAAATAAGGCAAAGGAGTTTTTCATCGCCACTGTGTATCTACCACTTACCATGAGAGTTTTTTTTATAATATCAACCCCAGTTTCATGCTTGATAGAGGTGTACAAGCTTTTCACGTCCATGGTAAATAGTAAATACCTACCAGTAGGCAATTCTAACTATTTGGTTCTATCTAAGTGTCCCGTGTCCTTCAAATAACTTGCCATTTTCATGACTTCTGGTTGCAACAACTTATCAATAAACTTAGAGATATTTGTGAAGACCGACTCAACACTAGAAACTATGGGTCTCCCTGGGGGTTTATTAAGATCTTTATGGACCTTAGAGACACTGTAGAAAATTGGGGTTCTAGGTTTTTCAACGTATAAATAATCAGCTAGTTTTTTTATCAATGGCACTAGACTTAATAAATTGGTCAAGAATATATTTAACCTCTTTCTGTACCTTCAGCAATGGGTTAAATGCAATTTTTTATAAGTCAAAGGATCTTCTAGCTGGGCCCTTATTTCATTTACATAGTAACTTTTGTCCATTACTATGGTAGCTCCTCCCTTATCCGCCCCTTTAAGGATTACATCATTATTGTTTTTTAATGATAGAAGTGCTAAAGTATCACTTTTAGTGAAATTTCCTCCTTTATTATTCCTTTTCATGTGTTGTGTTTTGGCCTTATCCTTTCTTTTGGATTAATTTTTGTAGTTGTTTTACTTCATTTTCTACTAAATTTATGAAAGTGTTAATACTGTGATTTAGCACATTAGGGCAAAATAAGCTCTTTTTCCTAAGCCCAATTCTTGCAATGACAACACATTTTTATTTTGATTACATGCAGTTTTTGTCTGATTCGTGTCCTATCTAAACCATAGTTTCAGCTTAATATTTCTAAACAATCTGTGCAAGTCCTTAGCAAGTTAAAAAAAGTCAGTGTCCTTATACGGGCAGAAGGAAAGTCCATTGTTTAACACATTGAGCTCTTGTGATGTAAGGACATACTTAGATATATTTACTGCTGTCTCTTGTGGTTCATCTATTTCTTGTGAGTCTTCCGTTACGACTTCCTTACTTGTTCCTCCATAGGACGTTGCTTCTGTGATCCCTCTCTTGCGATGTTTGCGGCCTCCCCGGCGATATTGCTGTCGCCGCCGCTCTGGTCTAAAGCGGAATCAGTTGCTCCCTCTCATGACATATCCGATCGCCCAGAACCACTGCCATCCCGTAACTGCTGTTGCCTCCTCTGATTGGCCCTTCTGCGTGTACCGAATCTGTTAGTTTGTCTGTATGCTTGGTAACCTCCACGCCACTTATAGACTTTACCCGATTTGTATTCTTCTACGTCCTATTGGAACTTGGTTCTTTTAACCTCCTTAATGATGTTCTGTTCAGCCAAGAGTTTCTCATTGATCCTTTTGTCCAGATTATCCACCTCCTCTGGGGTAAGTGTGGCGAGCAGTTCTGCTTGTTGTTTCTTTGTTATATCCGATTGTACTTCTATTTCTTTTAATAAGGCTTAGTTTGCAGTAGCTGCCAAATGTAACAAGAGTCTCTTGTTACATTCGGCAGTTACTGCAAACTATCTGAAGGAATATCCTGCACCCTGTTCTATACTTGGTTTTCAATACGGCTGAGGTGGACTTGACACACAGGACTAACCTTCTTTGATTTGGAACAGATGCCGATCCTGAACCGCACTGGTTTTTAACTATCCTAATGCTTGTTTGATTTTTAATCTTGTAAGTAGCCATTTTTACTTTGCGCACTTAAGCCATATTAATTTTTATCGCACTTGAGTCGGGCTGCGCCTGTTCTGTTTTCTTTTTCAGCGCTTCCAGCAATAACCAGGACATGGAACAAGGTATTGATGGCAGTCAGCAGAGTCAGGTACCACGTTCAACATCACATTCAGCCCATACTAGAGGATTATGGAGGGTTTACCTTTAGGGGGTTGTCAAGGCAACAGTCCAAAAAAATAACCTGTCTGACAGGTCAGCTAGTAGCTGTTGGTGGGGTGCACTTTCGCCATGCTCAAAGGGGAGCATTTCAAGCAGTTGATGGAAGCAGCTACTCTACAATCCCTTTGTGCATTTCTTTCAGCAGGAGTGTAGTCCCCTCACTATACCGATGCTGTAATGCTGTGTTGAAGGAGGAGCTGGGGAAGAGGCTTCTGGACAGTTGGTGTACTTTACCACCAACTTATGTAGTCCTCCTATAGGCCATCATTCCTTCTTCTCTCTGAAAGCACACTGGTGGAAACCCAAGACATGTGATGAGGGTGAGGGTAGTGGTATTGCTAGTTGTAGTGCAGTAGCAGGCAGCTCCGGTCAGGGCAGATCATCAGGACTACCAATCATCCCTCCTTCATGCCGAGGTGTTGAATGAGCAGCATACTACTATAAATTTATTGCAGGCTCTTAGGAGGATGGTTGCACAGTGTTTAGGAGAGCGTGCCGGCACCAAGGAGGAAATTGTATTCATTGTCACCTAATATGGTGAAGGCTCTCCAGGAGGGTGACTTTATTGATGTGCGTTGTTTGGCTTAAATCCTCCACCTGGTGGTATCCCTGAAAGCAACTCTAGGTTAGCAACAATACTGGAACACTGCAGAAGGATTGCAGCCCACTTCTACCACAGTGTTAAAGCTAGTCAGCTCCTTAGGCAGGAACAGGAGAATATAGGGCTTCCCCAGCATGATCTTAAGCAAGACATAACTACTATATGGAACTAAACTTTGTATATTCTGGAATGTATCTTGGAGAGATCCATGCTATGGCTTCTGATTAATACATTGGCATTGGGAGTCCATTAGGCAGAGATGAGTGGACCAGGACCAATCAGTTAGTGGCAGTCCTAAAGCCTTTTTGGGATGTGACCAAAAACACTGCCAGTCTGGGTCAAGTCATACCCTTGTTCACTCACCTAATGAGCAATGCCTTCCTTAAAAATCATGAAGTGGTTCCTGGAGGGGTTCTTAACAGTAAGGTAGCAACACTTGTCAGAAGGCTGGAGGAGCAGCTCAAAGGTTGCATGCAGGACCATCTGGAGAAATGCCCTAAACTGATGCTGGCCACTTGTGTGATTTAAGGGAAAACCTGAAGGGATAAACAGATTCACAGGGTGTGTGAAGTCCGAGAAAAGGAGGGCATACTTTGTGAGGGAGAGGTGCAGCAGAGGGTGGCAGCTATTATTTTATTTCTTCCACCAGCAGTAGCACAACTCAGATGAGTGGATCAGCTGCATTTTGTTTAGACCAGTAGTATGTTTGGTGGGGAAGGGTAGTAGTACAAGTGCCTCAGACGTGGTAAAGGCTTATCTTTGTGAACCTCCTTTTCCCCCTACAGCAGACCCTCTGAGTAATTAGTATGACAAAAGGACTGTTTGGCCTACCATGGCTACTATAGCTCAGCAGCTCCTCTCTTGTGCCCCAACCACTGTGCAAAGTGATTTACATTAACTGGTAATATACTGAACCCTTAGCACTCACAAATCTCTCTGGAGCTCATGGAGCAAATGGCATTTCTCAAATTTAACATGCCAAAGCTAGATTAATTTTACAATGTGTTCCACTCCAGCTCCTGCCCTCCCTGCTCTGTGGTGGTCATCATCCGTCAATGCCAAATCCTTAGGGAACTACTGTCTGATGTATTTAAATGGCTCTAGGTATGTGTTTGCCCTCGTCCCCCCCTGCCTTTAGGTGTATTTTTGAGGTTTATATACTGTCAGGACTACCTACCTAGTCCAGTAATTCTGCTAACTGCTGTTGCTGCAACTCCTGCTCCTTCCCTCCCTTCTCCATGGTGGTCATCATCTGTCAAACCCTCAGGGAACTGCTGGCCACTGTGTCCAAGGGGTTCTATGCACTTGCTTGCCTTGCTCCACCTCTACCTGAAGGCGTATTTTTGAGGTTTATGTAGTGTCATGCCTACCTACCTAGTCCAGTAACTCTGTTGCCTGCTGCTGCCACTCCTGCTTCTGCTCTCTCTGATTTGTGGTGATCGTCAATGCTCAGGGAACTGATGGCCGCTGTGTTCAAAGGACTCTAAGCACATTTGTGCCCTCCTCCTCCCCTGCATGGAGGTGTACTTTTAAGGTTTATATACTGTCAGGCCTACCTACCTAGTCTAGTAACTGTGCTGCTGCCAGTCCTGCTCTTTTATTCCTTGCTCTTTGGTGGTCATCATCTGTCAGTTCTAAACCCTCACAGAACTGCTGGCCACTGTGTCCAAGGGGCTCTAGTTATATATTTGCCCTCCTCTTCCCCTGCCTGGAGGTGTATTTTTGAGGTTTATGTACTTTCAGGCCTACCTACCTAGTTGAGCAACTCTGCTGCCACTTCTGCTCCTGCCCTTCCTGCTCTGTGGTGGCATCTTCAATGCCAAATCCTCAGGGACCTGCTGGCCCTGTGTCCAATGGGCTCTAGACATGTGTTTGCCCTCCTCCTCCCCTGCCTGCAGGTGTATTTTTGAAGTTTATGTACTGTCAGGCCTTCATACCTAGCCCAAGAACTCTGCTGTTGGCTGCTGCTGCCACTCCTGCTACTACCCTTTCTGCTCTGTGGTGGTCATCATCGGTTAAAGTAAAATATCAAAGTAAACTGTTACCCGAGGTGTATTTTGAGGCCTACGTATTGTCAGGCTTATTTACCTAGTCCAGCAAGTCTGCTGCCTGCTGCTGCCACTCCTGCTCTGTGGTGATCATTATCCATCAATGTCAAATCCTCAGGGAACTGCTGCCCCCTGTGCCTAAGGGGCTCTATTCATGGGTTTGCCCTTCTCCTCCCTTGGAGGTGTATTTTTGAGGTATATGTACTGTCCGGTCTAACTAGTTCAGTAAATATGCAGCCTGCTGTTGCCGCCTCTCTTTCACTAATCCTTCTTTGAATTGACTGTCTGCCAAGCAGTAAAGGGAAAGCTGTGTGACAAGTATTTGGTAGGATTACAAAAACTCCTGATACAAGCAGTATAACAACCTTAATCCCAAAATGTTGTCCAGTCTCATGGACCCACAGAAATTTAATAAAGGACATTTAAAGGAACCGTCTACTACATAACTTTTATTGTTTAAAACGATAGATGATCCCTTTATTCCCCATTCCCCAGTTTTGAATAACCAACACAGTTATATTAACATACTTTTTACCTCTGTGATAACTTTGTGTCTAAGCCTCTGCAGACTGCCCCCTTATCTCAGTTCTTTTGGCAGACTTGCATTTTAGCCAATAAGTGCTGACTTATAAATAACTCCACAGGAGTGAGCACAATGTTATTTATATGGCACACATGAACTAGTGCTGTCTAGCTGTGAAAAATTGTCAACATGCACTGAGAAACGAGGCGGCCTTCAGGGGCTTAGAAATTAGCATATGAGCCTTCATAGGTTTAATTTTTTAACAAAGAATACCAATAGAACAAAGCACATTTGATGATTAAAGTAAATTGGAAGGTTATTTAAACTTGCATACCCTATCTGAATCATGAAAGTTTCATTTTGACTAGACGGTCCTTTAAAATCTATCAAGTGCGACTGCGTATTGTGACTTTACATTTGTGTTATTCAATCTCTGTCATGCATTACCATATAATCAATAGCTTGTTTTACAACACAACATAACAAGAGGAACAGTCGGTCCATAACATCAGGCTCATAGGCAATATGAAAAGATCAAGGAAAAATATTTTGTGCCAAATAAACTTACCTCTACCACCAGAAACTGCCTCTGTGAGTCTATCTCTAGGTCTGTCAGCAAACTCTATGCCTTTGGTCACAAGAACTTCTTTGATAGCGTTGAATCCTCTTACCACCACAAATGGAGTGGGTCCTAAGTATATACTGTACACGGGGCCAAACACCTTGGAAAACTATTAGTGTGGGAAATTTGAATTAAAATACAGAAAGGCAAGATTGTTTGTACGTTTCTCTCATATTTTTACTGTCACACATGCCCAAATAATTATTATCCAGAAATTTATGTTACTGTTTTTGAACAAAAAAAATATTTTTTTCATTAAACAGAAAGTGAAATTCACAAGCATTGCTAATTTTTAACACCCCAGAGAAAATATTAGACCAGATTACAAGAGGCGTGATATTTTTTTTCGCTTGCATGCTAACTGCGATCAAAGTGAAAAAATATTGCAGCAGTCTAAGCATGGATATTACAATTTGACCTCTGTATTTCACTCTTACAATGACTTTTTACTTTTAACTTTTAATACACAAGCTAATGCGGCCACAATATTTGTTTCTTTCAGTGCAGTCAGTGTGCGAGCAAAAGAAGGGCAAAGGGGTATTCCCTGCATGCAGTAATCATTATACAAGGATTTTATACTGCAAACTCAACCCCAGTCTTGTGCAACCAACTACACAAGAACAGAGCTTTTCAATCCTGTTTAAGTTCCTACGAGATTAGGAAATTAGAAATTACATGTTCATAAAAAACTCCACAGCTTGATAAATAAAGCCCTTTATATATTTAAGCCCAACAAAGATGCTAAACACATAGAGGAAGTCCTGCATGGTAGCTGCAAGCAGAAAACGTTTTGTGAGTTGTGGGGTTGTGCGACTGTTGTTCCTGATTGGCTGATTGACTATATCCTGCTAAGAATTTCTGATGGATTGAAATTGGTGCCCTGTAGTTTCGGGTTCTAATAAATAGTACTATAAGAAAATGCCCATTAACATATTTCCTATATTAAAGGGATATAATACCTATATGCTAAATCACTTGATTTAGCATATAGGTATTATTATTATTATGCTGCAGCATTACTGTAAAAAGCTGACAAGAAAATATCACCTGAGCATCTCTATGTAAAAAAGTAAGATATTTTACATAAAAATGACTTCGTCCCACAACAGTAAGTGCTCAGTAAACAGTTATCCTTCAGCTACTGCCCAGCTGCTGGTTAGAAAAAAAAATTGCCAATCAGCATCAGTAGTGCTTATGTCATGCTTTGGTTTACTGTGATCTTCTGAGATGTTATTAAAATCTCACGAGATTTCATAGTAAACTTCCTTAAACTTAGTAAGGAAAAAACATGACTGTAACTGCACACATGCCATATGCACGCTACCTAGCAAGTCCTGGAAGTACCATCCTGATTGGCTGCTGAGAATATTTTGAGGTTAAAAAAAACTTCCTTTTTTACATACAGATGCTTAGGTGTTATAGCTTTTTACAGCTATGCTGCATCACTTTAAAGAGTCCCTTTAATTGTATGCTATTTATTGCAACTAAAGGTGTTAAATATAATATGACAGCAATAACAGAAGATCATAGTGTAATGTTCTATGGAGTCATGGAAGACTAACAATAATAAAAAAAAATCCATGTTGGCACTAGGGTTGCCACTTTTTCTGGAAAAAAATACTGACCATGCTCATTAGCATAAAATTGCATAAATAATTATACCTCATAAATTAGAAACTAAAGCTGCTATGACTAATTTTAAATGATTATTGGTTTATAATTAAATTCTAATATATATTCAGAATTTTTTTTATCATGATAGTGTCTTTATTTCTATATTTAATGTTTATTTTTAGCTTTGACCTGATCCTTAAAAATGCAGAGACCTGTCAGTAAAATACTGGCTGGGGGTAAATTTCTCTCTTTAAAATAGTGCAAGTATTTGACATTCTGAAATATATTACCTATAGTATAGTTCTGCATTCTGCAGTTGCTAAAGCCTGAATAAATACATTTGTGCATGTTTAAATATTGAAATATCATACAATATTAAAGTGAATGTAAAGTTTCATCAATTACTGCCCGTTTTTTAAAAATACTAATTAAAAAAGGGGCACTTTCATTGATGAAACTTTACATTGCACCATAGTTGTAGAAATGCTTACCTCTTGGTCTTGAAAGACGGATCGCTGATGATGTCACTTCCCCCGCCCATCGCAAGCCTCTTCCTACGTCAGAAATGATGAATCCGGCCTTCCTCCAATCACGGCGTTGCTTTAAGCAATGCTTCCCCCGGGGGGGGGGGGCGATATTGAAGAATGCCGGCTTGCTACGGGCTGGTGAAGCGCAGGAGTGACTTTCAAGACAAAGAGGTAAATATTTCTACAAATATTGTGCAATGTAAAGTTTCATCAATGAAAGTGCCCCTGTTTTTAATAGTATTTTTATCATCAGACACTAGGGATGGGTAAAATTAATTTTAACAAATTTGTTCGTATCGAATGTTTGCTTAACATTCTAACATTTGTTTTATATAATAGTATTTCTAATGCTATCTGTAAATGTAATATTCGATTCAAATTTTTCTAATAATTTGATTTTAATTATGCAATATTCTAATCTATATATTTGTAATAGTATTTCTAATCCTCTCTTAAAATTTAATATTCAAATTATGGAATATTCAAAATAGAAACATTAGAATTGGTATATTTGTATCTCATGTTTACATTTACTACATTCCCTACCACATGAACTATTAAACTTCTGAATATTTATTTATTTGTTAAATCGAATGTTACATTCGAAAATTTGAATGTGGATATTCAATTTCATTATGAACATTCGAAAATAAAAGTAACATTCGATTACCGAATGTTAATGGATTTTCATTCTTATCAACATTTGATTGTCCAAACTGAATGTCCACAGGAATATTTGTTCTACCAAACGAATTACTCTTTCAGCACATTCGCCTATCCCTATCTGACACACAATCACTTTGTAGATTATAAGAGGAGAGCAAAAATGCTATCACTATGCTGCACTAACATTGCTAGAGCGCAATCTATATTGCTTCCTTCTTTAATCTCTTATTACAAGTTCAAAATAAAATATAGTGCTCAAGCAAATGTCTGGGACGCTCTAACATCTGGATGTCGGATAGCACTGATGTGCTAAATCTGCACTATCCCTTGAAAGCATAGGGTGCACTAAATAAAAAGCCCGTTTGAAAAGAAAATGGAATAAGGGCGAATTGACCCCTACTTACCTGAGGAATGGATGGCTCCGCTGAAGAGGTGGAGTTGGATAGGAGGGGTTATAAACCCTCCCCTGCTGGAAACGTCAGAAGCCATTTTTCAGGAGCAAGACGGCAGGTGTTGTTGCTGATGGAGAGCCTTTTGCAGGAGTTGTTGGAGGCGGCCAGGAGTCATGGAGAGCAGTGGATCCGGGACCGGTTGCCTGGTGCAGGTGCGGCCGCATCTGGAGTTCCGGCAGGAGGAACGGCATCCCGGAGCGGAGCACGGCCGGCCAGGAGGTCGAGGCCTCCAGAACGGCTCAGTCCGGAGGCGCACGGCAGCAGGCTGAGGAGCGGAGGTGGTGGGCCTGGCAGCCAGGTGACGAGGTCAGCGAGATCGGATGCCGGGAGGAGTCGTCGGACCGGAGCAGTAGCGGAGGTACGGCAGGCGCCGGTACCGGCCGATGACGTCAGGGACGAGCGACGTCGCGAGGAGCCGGGAGCAGCCCGGGGTAGGAGTAGGCCCGGGAGAGCCAGTCGGAGAGGCGGAGGCGGTAACAGGAACGGTAAGTGACGCTGAGTTATCGCAGAGGGGGGCTTATAAAAAAAAAAAAAAAAAAGGGGGGCTTGGTGCAGGCGGCAAGTCTCTGGTGCCGGGAGTGGCCATCCATAAGGCCGGGGGATGGAGGTAGGATGGCGAAGGGAACTTTAAGCAAGGGGCCAGCCGGCAGGAGGTAGAAAAGGGATAAGAGTTAGGGGCATGCCAGTTAAGGCTGTATTAGGGGTGGCCAGCTATAAGGCCTAGGGAGGCGTCAGGCAGCAGCGATAGGGAATTGGTTATCAGGTCAGTAGGCGGCCGGCTGAGAAAAGTACAGAGATGAGGAGTCGGGGGTATGCCGTAACAGGCCTTCTTAGTTAGGGCTGAGTTGAGGACATCGCACGTGGCGCCACGCGGTATGGGCGGGAAATCACTTGTGAGGCTGCAGGACGCCGGCACGGCTTGCGGGGGGGGACCACGTTTAGGCCTCAGTGTGTGGAGGATAGGGCTGTGTGATAACGGGTAGGGGCAAGTTAGGTTACTGGCTCCGCGCAGGGCGGGACAGCAAATGGGAGGCTATCGGGTCACTCGTATGGTGTGCAGGGGAGGCCGCAGCTGGCCCTCAGTAGTTTGGCGGCAGCGACGTGGGGGCCGTGGATGGAACGGGGGAAGGCTTATGGAGGGGTGCCAATAAGAAATGCGGGCTGGGGGTGAGAGGGGCACTCAATAAGGGCACGGCTGGGGTGGGGGGCCTTTACAGTTACTAAAGGGGGTTTTTTGATAGGGGATCACCTGTGCATGTAAGAGTTGAGGGGGGGGGGGGGGGGGGCGGTAGTTGTGGGGCTCAGTACCATGGGAGGCCTAGACGAAAAAGGGGACCCAGCATGAAGCTTATGACGGGTTTTTTTTCTCAGGAGGGAAGAGGGGGGATTGGAGTCGGGGGGGGGGGGGGGGGAGCATGTATTGATGGTTTGTCTCATTTCAGGGCCAGAGGTGGCTGTAGGAAGGGGAGTTGAGGCTCGAGAGGACAGGAGCAATGAGGACACACCACGTCCGGAGCTGTTGGTGGAGACGCCGCTGGTCTTGGAGGCCAGTGGCAATTTCGACGAAGAAGAGGATCCTCTGGAGGACACGTCATCGGGTTCGGCTGGCCAGGTAGGGAATCTTTCTGTCTTGGCGCAGCTTATACAGTTGTTGTCTCCACCACGGAGAATTGGGGGGGAGGGTCAGGGTACAGAGGTGAATGTAACGGGAGTGAGACAGGGCGGGGGCGGGGAGGATTCTAATACTGTATCTCTTCCACAGGCAATAAGGGTGGTGAGCAGGAGGGGGAGTGACGTATCACCCGCAGGTAGAGCAAGGGGGTCTGGCGGACGCCGGAGGTCTAGGTCCCCATTGAGGGGGCCTCGGGGAGGTGGTCGCAGTCCCTCCCCAACATGGGGCCGGGTGGAGAGAGAGCAGGACCGGAGCAGACACGGCAGGGGGCGTTCTCCTGCACGACGTGATGGAGTGCGTAGGAGACTGGACGCGAGTGGAGGCCGGGAGACGGACAGGGAGCGCAGGAGAGACCCGGCGCCGGTCAGGTGCCAGGAGCCAGTATTGGGGCAGCAGCCTGCAGGTGAGGTGGCAACTGGGGGGGCTCCTGTGGGGAGTGTTTCGGGAGGAGAGAGAGAGACTATTGTAGCGAGCTTGAGGGGTATTTTGCTGGCATTAGAGAAACCAGGTAGCAGTGTGGGTACGGTGGCATCGGCCTGGGTGGAGCCGGGGTCAGGAACCCCGGCTCCGGTCCCACAGACGGGAGATGGCCCAGCGGCTGTCGCGGCGGCGACGGGCGGAGGGGAAGTTACTAGAGTGCCGGAAGGGGCCCTTAGAAGACCTTGCTTATGTTCGGTGGGCCCGCTGGGTATCCACCTTACAAGCGAGTTGAGGGAAAAGATAGCTAAGAGGGAATTCGTGGAAATCTTCTCCTTGCTTCCACTAGAGCAAGTATTGGAGGTAAAGGAGGACGAGAAGGAAAAGGGGAAAAAGGAGGAAGAGGAGAGAAAAAAGCGGTGGAGAAAAATTCCCAAAACATCCGGGAATTGGACTCGGGCCTTCCATATCTTGGCTAGCGTGGTTTGTGAAAAAACCCCGGAACAGGGAGCCCATTTGTTTTGTTACCTTGATGAAATATCAAGTGCACACAGGACTTACGGGGGAATGGCGTGGTGGAGATATGATGAGGGGTTTCGTCAGCGGATGGCGGTCCGTCCCGAAATGAGGTGGGACGATAGAGACATGGGGATTTGGTTAGAAATCATGACCCCGTTACGGGGGAGCAATTCCTTTCGTGGCTTTGGGCAAGCAAGTGGGAGTAGTGGGGCAAGTAGTGGGCCGGGAGCGGCCATTAGGAAGGGCCTGTGCTTCCAGTTCAACGAGGGTCAGTGTAGGTTCGGCACCTCGTGCAAATACAAGCACGAGTGTTCATTTTGCGGAGGCATGCATTCTGGGGCAAAGTGCTTCAAGAAGGGAAAATCCGGAACCCGTGCGGGGGACGTGGGTTCACCGAGCACGGACACCGGTGAGGGTAGAAAAGATGGTGCCGTGGTTAGGGGAGTACGCCCTTGAGCGGGGTCACGCGGGGGACGCGGAGTTGATTTTGACCGGTTTTAGTACAGGGTTCGTAATTCCGTGTAAGGAACAGGTTGTTTCGGGAGTTGTGGGTAACCTGAAGTCGGGTAGGGAGTTTCCGGAGATTTTAAGGGAAAAGTTGTGGAAGGAGGTGAATTTGGGCAGGATGGCGGGTCCGTTTCGAGACCCGCCATTGCCGAACCTCAGGGTGTCACCGCTGGGGGTAGTCCCAAAGAAATCGCCGGGGCAATTCCGGATGATCCATCACCTGTCATACCCGAAAGGACTGTCAGTAAACGATGGTATCGACCCTGAGCTAGTTTCAGTCAAATACGCGTCCTTCGATAAGGCAGTGGCGGTGGTAAGGGCAGCGGGTAGGGGAGCATTGATGGCGAAGGCCGATGTGGAATCCGCTTTTCGCCTTTTACCGGTGCACCCGAAGTGTCATCATCTGTTGGGTTGCAAGATGGATGGTCAATATTTTGTGGACATGTGCCTCCCTATGGGCTGTTCGATATCCTGTTCATATTTTGAAAGGTTCAGCTCATTTGTGGAATGGGTGGTGAAGAGGAAGACGGGGAAGTTCTCTGTAGTCCATTATTTGGACGACTTCTTCTTTGTCGGACCCGCGGGTTCGGATGTTTGCGAATCATTGGTTAAGGTGTTCGGGGAGGTGACCAGGGAGTTTGGTATTCCGGTGGCGCCCGAGAAGTCGGAGGGCCCGTCCACAAATTTGACTTTTCTGGGAATTGAAGTGGACTCAGTCAAAATGGAGTGCAGACTCCCGAATGACAAAATCCGGGACTTGCTGATGGTAATCGAAAAGGCGTTGAGGAGTGAAAAGGTGGTGTTACGGGAGGTTCAGTCTATCTTGGGTAAGCTGAACTTCGCGTGCCGCATCATACCCATTGGGAGGGTATTTTGTCGGCGGCTATCTTTGGCAACGGTGGGGGTTTCAAGCCCAAAGTTCCATATTCGGCTGAATAGGGAGGTTAAAGAGGACCTAAAAGTGTGGAAAATCTTTTTGGAAGATTTTAACGGACGGCTATTGATTCAAGAAACAGGGTGGTCGGACGACCAGCTGTGTCTTTATACGGACGCGTCGGGGGCTCATGGCTTCGGGGCATTTTTAGATGGACACTGGTGTGCGGCAGGGTGGCCGCCAGAATGGAGGTCCTGGGGGCTGACCAAAAACTTAACGTTTTTGGAGCTTTTTCCGTTGGTGGTAGCATTGTGGATCTGGCCGCAAAGATTGAGTAATAAGAGAGTTTGTTTTCATTCGGACAATTTGGGGGTAGTGTGGGCCATTAATAGGCTTACGGCTAACTCGCCGGCGGTTATAAGGCTACTCAGGGTTTTTGTACTGGAGTGTTTGCGGTGCAATATTTCCTTTAGAGCAGTGCATGTTCCTGGTCGGTACAATGTGATTGCTGATTCTCTGTCCCGATTCCAGTGGGACAGATTCCGGGAGGTGGCCCCGCACGCGGACAAGGAGGGAGTCGAATGCCCGGGGGATCTGTGGCAGCTCGGTTGTCAGGAGCATTGAATCTGGTGAAGGGGGCGGTAGCCCCGAGCACATGGAGGGCTTACGCCCGAGTGTGGCTGTTGTGGTGGAAAGTTGTGGAACAGGAGATTGCACAGGGATCAGGCGAAGGGGAACTAGGGATACTCCTTCAGTGGATACAAAGTTGGAGGAGAGAGAGGCTATCGCCCTCGGAGTGTCGCAAGAGGATGTCGGCATTAGCGTTTCTGTTTCAGATGCTGGGAGGGGAGGATTGGACTAAGGTGTTCATAGTTCGTATGGCAGTGAGAGGTTTGTGTAGAGGCGGTGTTCGGCCGGATGGCCGGAGACCGATTACTTATGCTATCTTATTGGGGATAGTGGAGAGATTGAGGGAAGTGTGTTCATCACGTCAGGAGGAGCTGTTGTTCAAAACGGCTTTTGTGCTGGCTTTTTTCGGGGCATTCCGGGTGTCAGAGCTGATGGGTAGGAATCGTTGGGACCAAAGTGGTCTGGGGAGGCAGGATGTCGTGATGACGGATGGGTTCGTAGAGCTGTGTGTGCGGAGGTCCAAAACGGACCAGGCAGGGAAGGGGTCTGTCATAAGGTTGCGGGAGATTGGGGGGAGATGTTGCCCGGTGGCTGTAGTACGGGAGTATTTGGGGGAGACCGGTCACCGGACTGGGCCGTTGTTGGTTCATGCAGACGGCTCTTCCCTGTCCAGGTTTCAGTTCACGGCGGTATTGCGGAGGGGACTCGTGTTGTTGGGTTTGGAGGGAGCAGAGTTCGGTTCTCACTCATTCAGGATAGGGGCAGCTACGGAGGCAGCGAACCTGGGTCTGGATAAGGAAATTATTAAGAGGATTGGGAGATGGAGGTCAGAGAGATTCCGGGGGTATGTGAGGCCGGGTTTGGTGTTGCAGTAGGAACTGTCTTATGTGGTGTGATCTCTTTCATTCAACAGGCCCGGTGAAGTGTTGGATTATAGGACATTCATATGTCTTTTGGGCCAGAAAGGCAGCGGCAGTTAAAGATAATGGTTTGCAGTTGGGTTTTTCAGAAGAGAGAATTTCACTGAGATGGTTTGGGATCCGGGGCATGAAGTGGGACCAAGTGGTGGGAACGGTGGTGGACTATGCAAGAAGGTTTGGCCCCCCTAAGGTGTTATTGGTCCACGCAGGGGGGAATGATTTGGGCCTCATGCCCCAGAGGGACCTGGTTGAAAAAATAAAAGGGGATTTTAGGAGGCTCCGGGAATTGTTCTCGGGCATAACAATTATATGGTCCGAGATTGAAACAAGGTTGGTTTGGCGATCTGCTTGGGATTTTAAAAAACTAGAGGCGTCTAGACGCAAGGTGAACAGAACGATCAGTGGCTTTGTTAAAAGGTTGGGGGGCATCGGGCTCCGACACGTTGAATTCGAGGGTGAGTCTGGTAGGTGTTTCTACCTAAAGGACGGGGTGCACTTAAATGAGGTGGGTTTGCACCTTTTCAATTTTACATTAAAAGAGGGGATCGAAAAGGCCTTGGCTTTGGGTGGCGGTACTCGCTGAGGGCGAGTGGTGGCGGGGGTGCTTGCTAAGATCTATTGAGGCTTACGCCTGGTGGATGGTGGATGCACTTTGGTTGGTAGCGAAAAGAAAGGTGATGGGGTACGCCCCGCCCAAAAGGGGTGGGGGCTTAGAGAGATGTCAATTGGCAAGCACTGTTAGTGTTCAAAGTGTAAATAAAGTTGAAAATGTTGAATCAAAGTTCTATTGGTTAATATTCGTTAATAAAATAAGCTGCGGCCTTTTCTTCCCAAGAAATTGTGTGGTGGTCTTTTGTTAAGGTAAAGAAATGAGTAATGGGTAATGTGGGGTCAAGAAAAAGCCCGTTTGAAAAGAAAATGGAATAAGGGCGAATTGACCCCTACTTACCTGAGGAATGGATGGCTCCGCTGAAGAGGTGGAGTTGGATAGGAGGGGTTATAAACCCTCCCCTGCTGGAAACGTCAGAAGCCATTTTTCAGGAGCAAGACGGCAGGTGTTGTTGCCCGCCCTCCCTCCCTGTGGTAGTGTGCATTTGTCGCAGCTAGGCGGGGGTGCTTGCTAAGATCTATTGAGGCTTACGCCTGGTGGATGGTGGATGCACTTTGGTTGGTAGCGGAAAAGAAAGGTGATGGGGTACGCCCCGCCCAAAAGGGGTGGGGGCTTAGAGAGATGTCAATTGGCAAGCACTGTTAGTGTTCAAAGTGTAAATAAAGTTGAAAATGTTGAATCAAAGTTCTATTGGTTAATATTCGTTAATAAAATAAGCTGCGGCCTTTTCTTCCCAAGAAATTGTGTGGTGGTCTTTTGTTAAGGTAAAGAAATGAGTAATGGGTAATGTGGGGTCAAACATATTAGCTGTATTAAAATTTTCTGGTACATTTTTTACAATTCACTTGCAATACCAGATTGTGATAAATTCTATTACAGATTACAGATGGAGAGCTATATATCGCGATATTTGCACTCCACTGAGTAATACCAGCGCACACTAATATGCTCTGTAAATGCAAGCTCATGTTTGCATTGCTGGGAAATATTGCGCTGGTGTAGGCTCCAATGGGAGTTCATTCTGATGCCGTCAGAGACATGATAAGAACTAAAGTGCAGCGAAGGGGGTAAGTAGCGCAGCGATGGCAGAAGTTTGTAAATATATATATGTATATGATTATATGCATGTATATTTATGTGTATATACACATAATAACACATAAATATATATACGTATATAAGCATATACATATATATTTACTAGGAACACACAGCTCCCATAAACCCTAATGTAAAGGCACTTTTCAATGACGTTTTTATTTTTCTAACACCCCTCTCCCACCAACTTTATTCAGCTCCCAAAAACTGCCTAGTGCAGTTGTTTTTTATTTTAAAAAATGCTTTTTTTTAATAAAAAACTAAAATGCCCTCTATTTTGAGTGCATTTGGGGCACTTTTAGAAAATTAGCCAAGGATTGGATCTCTGGTTTATTTCCTGGGTGCTATTTAAAGTACAGTTCACCCAAAAATGTTCTCCCATTTAAATTGTTCCCAATGATTCGTTTTACCTGCTGGAGTGCATTAAATGGTTCACAGGTAGTTCCTTTACCCCTATTTTGGCCTTTGAAATAGCTGATTTAGCTTGTGGTTTCCCAACCTATACTGAAAGTTTTCATACTGGAGTCTCAGCTATTGAATAGCCGAAGTAAACACAGCCAGCAGAATAAATTACACTCTCAGTGGGGTGCAGGCTAGTTAACAAATAAAATGATAGTTTTCCATTGTTCTCTCTAGGAGCGAGATTACATATGCGGCACAGGCTTCAGCACAACTGCTGAAACCCGCGCGGCCCGTAATTTCACCTCACACATCGGGGAATCACATAAACTCCGAAGGCAGTTCATAAAGTGCCGTAAGTCGGATAAACTAGCGATGTCCAGAAATGTGAGTAAATACAAATTTCCTGGAGTCGCCAGTGACTTACAACACTTTAGAAACTGCCGGTGCTTAAGAAAAAAAAAAAAGTTACATCTCCAGTAAAAGTCTAACCCGCCTCCCAAAAATAAAACGGACATGTAAAAACCCCTGTATCCGCAATCCTCCACACATTGCAACTAATAATAAAAGTATTAACCCCTAAACTGACAACCCCCCACAATGCAATATGCCTAATTAAACTATTAACCCCTAATCTGCCATTCATTCACATCGCAATCTACCTAATAAATGTATTAACCCCTAACCACCATTCCTCCACATTGCACTCTACCTAATAAATCTATTAACCCCTAATCCGCCATTCATCCACATCGCGATCCACCTAATAAATGTATTAACCCCTAACCCACCATTCATCCACATCGGGATCTACCTAATAAATCTATTAACTCCTAATCCGCCATTCACTTAAATCACAATCTACCTAATAAATGTATTAACCCCTAAACCGCCAAAGCCCCACATCACAAAGTAACTAATTTACTTATTAACCCCTAAAC
Source organism: Bombina bombina (assembly GCF_027579735.1). Lineage (NCBI taxonomy): Eukaryota > Metazoa > Chordata > Amphibia > Anura > Bombinatoridae > Bombina > Bombina bombina. Next base: position 1,225,749,579 of record NC_069499.1, on the reverse strand, counting down.
CCCCACATCACAATATAAACCTAATTAATCTATTAACACCTAAACCGCCAACCCTCCCACAAAGAAAATAACTCATTTAATTACTAAGCCCTCTAACCTAACACCCCATAAATTAAACCCAAATTACATAAAATACTAAATTAAAATTAAAATTAAAAATCCTAACAGTACTTAAAAAAAAAAAAACTAAGATTAAATTAAATTAATCTAAAATTACAAAAAATAAAAGGTCTAACATTACAGAAAATAATAAACCAAATTATCAAAAATAAAAAAATAAACCTAATCCCTATGGCCTAGATTTAGAGTTTGGCGGTAGCCGTGAAAACCAGCGTTAGAGGCTCCTAACGCTGGTTTTAGCCTACCACCGGTATTTGGAGTCACTCAAAAAAGGGTCTAACGCTCACTTTTCAGCTGCGACTTTTCCATACCGCAGATCCCCTTACGTAAATTACGTATCCTATCTTTTCAATGGGATCTTTCTAACTCCGGTATTTAGAGTCGTGGCTGAAGTGAGCGTTAGAAATCTAACGACAAAACTCCAGCCGCAGAAAAAAGTCAGTAGTTAAGAGCTTTCTGGGCTAACGCCGGTTCATAAAGCTCTTAACTACTGTACTCTAAAGTACACTAACACCCATAAACTACCTATGTACCCCTAAACCGAGGTCCCCCCACATCGCCGCCACTCGATTAATTTTTTTTAACCCCTAATCTGCCGACCGCCACCTACGTTATACTTATGTACCCCTAATCTGCTGCCCTTAACACCGCCGACCCCTGTATTATATTTATTAACCCCTAATCTGCCCCCCACAACGTCGCCACCAACTACCTACAATAATTAACCCCTAATCTGCCGACCGCAAAGCGCCGCTACTTAAATTATCCTTATGTACCCCTAATCTGCTGCCCCTAACACCGCCGACCCCTATATTATATTTATTAACCCCTAATCTGCCCCCCACAACGTCAACTCCACCTGCCTACACTTATTAACCCCTAATCTGCCGAGCGGACCGCACCGCTACTCTATTAAATTTATTAACCCCTAAAGCTAATTCTAACCCTAACCCTAACACCCCCCTAAGTTAAATATAATTTTATTCTAACAAAATAAATGATCTCTTATTAAATAACTTATTCCTATTTAAAGCTAAATACTTACCTGTAAAATAAACCCTAATATAGCTACAATATAAATTATAATTACATTGTAGCTATTTTAGGATTAATATTTATTTTACAGGCAACTTTGTAATTATTTTAACCAGGTACAATAGCTATTAAATAGTTATTAACTATTTAATAGTTACCTAGTTAAAATAATAACAAAATTACCTATAAAATAAATCCTAACCTAAGTTACAATTAAACCTAACACTACACTATCATTAAATTAATTAAATAAAATACCTACAATTACCTACAATTAAACCTAACACTACACTATCAATAAATTAATTAAATACAATATCTACAAATAACTACAATGAAATAAACTAACTAAAGTACAAAAAATAAAAAAGAACTAAGTTACAAAAAATAAAAAAATATTTACAAACATAAGAAAAATATTACAACAATTTTAAACTAATTACACCTACTCTAAGCCCCCTAATAAAATAACAAAGCCCCCCAAAATAAAAAAATGCCCTACCCTATTCTAAATTACTAAAGTTCAAAGCTCTTTTACCTTACCAGCTCTGAAAAGGGCCCTTTGCGGGGCATGCCCCAAAGAATTCAGCTCTTTTGCCTGTAAAAAAAAACATACAATACCCCCCCCCCAACATTACAACCCACCACCCACATACCCCTAATCTAACCCAAACCCCCTTAAATAAACCTAACACTAAGCCCATGAAGATCTTCCTACCTTGTCTTCACCATGCCAGGTATGACCGTCCGTTCCAGGCTCCGATATCTTCATCTAAGCCCAAGCGGGGGCTAGACATCCATCATCCGACGGCTGAAGAAGTCCAGAAGAGGCTCCAAAGTCTTCATCCTATCCGGGAAGAAGAGTAGATCCGGACCGGCAACCATCATCTTCCAAGCGGCATCTTCTATCTTCATCCGATGAGGACCGGCTCCATCCTGAAGACCCCCACCGCGGACCCATCTTCATCCGGCGACGTCCAACTGAAGAATGACGGTTCCTTTAAGGGACGTAATCCAAGATGGCGTCCCTCGAATTCCGATTGGCTGATAGGATTCTATCAGCCAATCGGAATTAAGGTAGGAAAATTCTGATTGGCTGATGGAATCAGCCAATCAGAATCAAGTTCAATACGATTGGCTGATGCGACCAGCCAATCAGATTGAGCTTGCATTCTATTGGCTGATCGGAACAGCCAATAGAATGCAAGCTCAATCTGATTGGCTGATCGAATCAGCCAATCGGATTGAACTTCATTCTGATTGGTTGATTCCATCAGCCAATCAGAATTTTCCTACCTTAATTCCGATTGGCTGATAGAATCCTATCAGCCAATCGGAATTCGAGGGACGCCATCTTGGATGACGCCATTTAAATGAACCGTCATTCGTCGTTCAGTCGTCGGCCAGGATGGATGTTCCGCGTCGGAGGTCTTCAGGATGCTGCCGCTCTGCTCCGGATGGATGACGATAGAAGATGCTGCTTGGATGAAGACTTCAATCGGATGGAAGACCTCTTCTGCCCCGCTTGGATGAAGACTTCTACCGGATCATGGACATCTTCAGCCCCCCGCCTGGGCTTGGATCAGGACATCGGAGGAGCTCTTCTGGACCGATCGGTGAACCTGGTATGGTGAAGATAAGGTAGGAAGATCTTCAGGGGCTTAGTGTTAGGTTTATTTAAGGGGGGTTTAGGTTAGATTAGGGGTATGTGGGTGGTGGGTTGTAATGTTGGGGGGGGGGGGGTATTGTATGTTTTTTTTTACAGGCAAAAGAGCTGAACTTCTTGGGGCATGCCCCGCAAAGGGCCCTGTTCAGGGCTGGTAAGGTAAAAGAGCTTTGAACTTTAGTAATTTAGAATAGGGTAGGGCATTTTTTTATTTTGGGGGGCTTTGTTATTTTATTAGGGGGCTTAGAGTAGGTGTAATTAGTTTAAAATTGTTGTAATATTTTTCTTATGTTTGTAAATATTTTTTTATTTTTTGTAACTTAGTTCTTTTTTATTTTTTGTACTTTAGTTAGTTTATTTCATTGTAGTTATTTGTAGATATTGTATTTAATTAATGTATTGATAGTGTAGTGTTAGGTTTAATTGTAGGTAATTGTAGATATTTTATTTTATTTATTTAATGATAGTGTAGTGTTAGGTTTAATTGTAACTTAGGTTAGGATTTATTTTACAGGTAATTTTGTTATTATTTTAACTAGGTAACTATTAAATAGTTAATAACTATTTAATAGCTATTGTACCTGGTTAAAATAATTACAAAGTTGCCTGTAAAATAAATATTAATCCTAAAATAGCTACAATGTAATTATAATTTATATTGTAGCTATATTAGGATTTATTTTACCGGTAAGTATTTAGCTTTAAATAGGAATAATTTATTTAATAAGAGTTAATTAATTTCGTTAGATTAAAATTATATTTAACTTAGGGGGGTGTTAGTGTTAGGGTTAGACTTAGCTTTAGGGGTTAATACATTTATTAGAATAGCGGTGAGCTCCAGTCATCAGATTAGGGGTTAATAATTGAAGTTAGGTGTCGGCGATGTTAGGGAGGGCAGATTAGGGGTTAATACTATTTATTATAGGGTTAGTGAGGCGGATTAGGGGTTAATAACTTTATTATAATAGCGGTGCGGTCCGCTCGGCAGATTAGGGGTTAATAAGTGTAGGTAGGTAGCAGCGACGTTGTGGGGGGCAGATTAGGGGTTAATAAATTTAATATAGGGGTCGGCGGTGTTAGGGACAGCAGATTAGGGGTTCGTAGCTATAATGTAGGTTGCGGCGGTGTACGGAGCGGCAGATTAGGGGTTAAAAATAATATGCAGGGGTCAGCGATAGCGGGGGCGGCAGATTAGGGGTTAATAAGTGTAAGGCTAGGGGTGTTTAGACTCGGGGTACATGTTAGAGTGTTAGGTGCAGACGTAGGAAGTGTTTCCCCATAGTAAACAATGGGGCTGCGTTAGGAGCTGAACGCAGCTTTTTTGCAGGTGTTAGGTTTTTTTTCAGCTCAAACAGCCCCATTGTTTTCTATGGGGGAATCGTGCACGAGCACGTTTTTGAGGCTGGCCGCGTCCGTAAGCAACTCTGGTATCGAGAGTTGCAGTAGCGTTAAATTATGCTCTACGCTCCCTTTTTGGAGCCTAACGCAGCCATTCTGTGGACTCTCAATACCAGATTTATTTTAGAGGTGCGGCCAGAAAAAAGCCAGCGTTAGCTACGCGGGTCGTTACCGACAAAACTCTAAATCTAGCCGTATGAAAATAAAAAAGCCCCCCAAAATAAAAACACCCCCTAATCTAATACTAAACTACCAATAGCCTTTAAAAAGGGCATTTTGTAGGGCATTGCCCTAAGTTAAACAGCTCTTTTACCTTTAAAAAATACTAATTCCGCCTAACAGTAAACCCCCACATCCACCAAACCCCACAAAATAAAAAATTTACGCTATAAAAAACCTAAGCTACCCATTGCCCCTAAAAGGGCATTTGTATGGGCATTACCCTTAAAAAGGCATTCAGCTCTTTTACCGCGCAATAAAATCCCTAATCTAAAAGCTAAAAAAATTAAAAAATTTTAAAAAAAAGCCTAAATCTAACCAACAGATAGGTACTCATGGTTCCTGAAGTCCAGCAGTGAAGTCTTCTTCCATCGCGGCGACCTCTTCTATCTTCCTCCAGGACCACGGAACTGAAGACTGGCTGATTTGAACGACCAATAGGATTTCAGTAGCTCTCATCCTATTGGCTGATTTGAATTTGAAGATTCAAATCACCCAATAGGAATGCAAGGTACGATATATTTAAACGCATAACTTGCATTCAATAATTAGTGTACGGCGGTGATCATAAAAAAAAGGATCCTCCACACTCCATGGCTATGTGGTTGCTGGTCTTCAGTTCCGCGGTCGCAGGTCTTCAGTTCCGCGGTCCTGGATGAAGATAGAAGAGGTTGCTACGGAAGAAGATGTCGCCGCTAGGAAGAAGACTTCAACTGTGAGTATCTATCTGGGGGTTAGACTTAGGCTTTTTTTTTGGAGGGGCGTGGGTGGTTAGTTTTTAGATTAGGGATTTAATGGACACATGTTAAAGAGCTGAATGCCCCCTTAGGATTTTTTTAGTGTTAGGTTTTTTATTTTGGGGGGTTTGCTGTTAGGGGGAACTTAGTTTTTTTAAATGTAAAATAGTTGTTTAACTTAGGGCAATGCCCTACAAAAGGCCCTTTTAAGGGCTATTGGTAGTTTAGTTTAGATTAGTTTGTTTTTTTATTTGGGGGGGGGGCTTTTTATTTTCATAGGGATTAGGTTTAATTTTTTTTTTTTGATAATTTAATCTATTATTTTCTGTTAGACTTTTTATTTTTGTAATTTTAGATTAATTTAAATTAAGTAATGTTCGTTTTTTTATTTTAATTGTAAATTAGTATTTTTTCATTTTAGGTAATTGGGGTTAATTTAGGGGGTGTTAGGTTAGGGGAATTAGTAATTTAATTAGTAAATTGCATTGTGGCGGGTTGGCGGTTTAGGAGTTAATAGCTTAATTAGGTTAATTGCGTTGTGGGGGGTTGGCGGTTTAGGGGTTAATAGATGTACTAGGTTTATTGCATTGTGGGGGTTCAGTAGATTAGGCGTTAATATACTTTATTAGGTAGTTTTTGATGTGGGTGAATGGCGGATTAGGGGTTAATAGTTTAATTAGGCATATTGCGATGTTGAAGTTGGCAGATTAGGGGTTAATATACTTTATAAGTTATTGTGGTGGGGGTTTGCAGTTGATAGGTAGATAGATATTGCACATGAGTTAGGTGTTAGTTATTATTTTCAGGGAATTACACTGCTTACATTTTCAGCACAAGGCTTGCTGAGTCTGCCTATGTGTGGCGAGGTGAAAATGAAGTAAAATGTCTCTATTTTCGCCTCGTAAGTCCTTGAGCTGAATATGTGATACCGATTTGTTACGTGGCTCTATGTTAGCTTATGGAGTAAAAATAGCGTCCGACGGGTGAAATATACTTGCCGTATATGTGATAGCAAAACTGGACTAAACACTGGCGTTGCCGGCTTTAGTTTTCCAGACAAATATAAGATAAGGAAGCAAGTGTATGTACACAATGTGATAACATAATGAGATATGATATTACCTGAAGCTCAGCCCATTTTAATAGGTTGTGGTTTAAAAGCACAAAACCAGCTACTTCATATACACAAATACACCTGAAGATGCAAATTCTCATACATTTTATACTCTGCAGCTGGTATAACAAGTCATTGAAAATACATTCATATAAAAACAATTTTACAGTGTACTGTCCCTTTAATACCATGAGCTTGCGGTAGCAATAACCAGCCACTTATAATGGATGATAAATTATCACGCACCCGCACACGGGCAAATTTGCCTGTTTGCGGACATGCAATAATTTTGCGCTCCACTTGTAATCTAGCCTTGAGTGGGCAAACATTCATCATTGAGCTCTTGGAATATTCTCATAAAATCCTTCTCCACACATTGCTTTCACACAGATAACAGCACTCGGCCCCTGCACTTATATACCACACGCACCTTCTGCGCACATTCACATACCTCCTGTAAATCTTTGAGGGTATTTCTGAAATCCATCTGAAGCAGATTGCCCACAAAAGGCAGAGCCATTGGACCTGGCGGGAATCCTTTTGGCCTTGACATCTTCCAAAAAAGAAGACCCATTAGGGCCAAACAGAGCAGTAGAGCTGAACAGACTTCCATGATGCTATATACTGAAAGGTAGTGCAGCCCTTTCTGCTTAGTCAGAAGGCTGTGTGATTGTGCAAACCTTTTCATAAAGGCAGCAGGGGTTATTTATACAGGTGGTTAAATTCTTCCCACCTACAAGGGGAGGTTGTGTCAGAGCACAAAATAAGCTTCTTCCTACTGGAAGCTTTTGCATCATGTAAATCATTACATTACATACAGTAAAATTAACATATAGAAAGAACACCCTTACTAAATTAAAATACATTTTGCTAAATACTTGTTTTATCCAACAATTGATGGTTTATACATGTTTGTATTTGTATATGAGTAGTTGATTCCTGAATTTGTAAAACTCTTGTGTCAAACAAGGATCTGTCAAATTTAGAGAGAATACATTTTCTTGAATATTAGAGCAATAACTTCAGAGCACATTTCAGTGGGTGATGGCTATAGCCACTATTGGAATGCTGAGCAATTTGTTTAAATAATTAAAGGGACATGAAACCCAATTTTTTTTTCTCACGACTGTAGGGTTGCCACCCGTCCCTTAAAATACAGAACACTTATAATTACACATGCTGCAGGGTGTGCAGGGAGGAATATGAATAGTGCTGTCCAGAAAACAATACATGTTCCTCCCTAAACACCCTGCAGCATGTGTAACTCATAAGTGTCCAGGAAAACATGGCTGAAGTCGCAACCCTAGACAGAGTACAATTTCAAATAACATTCCAATTTACTTCTATTATTTCATTTGCTTCATTCTTCAGATATCCTTTGTTAAATAGCAATGCATATGTGTGAGAAAATCACACAAGGTATCTATGTGCAGCAACCAAACAGCAGCTACTAAGCCTATTTAGCTATGCCTCCAACAAAGGATATCAAGAGAATGAAGCAAATTAAATAATAGAAGTAAATTGGAAAGTTGTTTAAAATCGCATGTTCTTTCTAAATCATGAAAGAAAAAATGGGTTTATGTCCCTTTAAAGTGAAAAGTACATTTGTTCTGAATACTAAATTAGTGAGGGACCATTTTTATGTCTGGTTAGGTTACTTTTGCCATGGTAAATTAATTAAACCTTCCAAAAGATTCCACAAGCTCTGTGTAAAAGGTATAATTAATATTTTTGGCAGTGTTTCAGGTCCCTTTAAAATAGTACTTGCATTAACATTGCATAAACTTTACTGAGGATGATGTAAGGAAAGCTTCTGAGCAGGGTGTGTTCAAAACAGCAACTGGCGCTGAAAGGGTTTGGTTAAGGTATTTAACTATTTGTAACATTTGTACCTGCTAAGAAGCTCAGTTATCACAAGTGTTTCTAACCTTTAGTCTTCCAGTACTTCTAACAGATCAAAAATTTAGTATATCTCTGCTTATGGTAATTAGTGGCTTTACTGCACACAAGCAGGTAATAATCAATACCTTGACCCCAAGAGTCATCGATTGCCGTCCCCTTTTAATAAAGTTTAAATTACCTTAAATCATCCAACAATTAAAGAATACACAGACACCTGTTGCTTGGTAAAAATACTGGCCACAGCCTGTTTATTAAATAACAAATTTAAAACACCAACCCCTAGATTTAGAGTTCTGCGGCCAAAGGGGTGCGTTAGCTATGCATGCTTTTTTTCTCCTGCACCTTTTAAATACCGCTGGTATTTAGAGTTCACAGAAGGGCTGCGTTAGGCTCCAAAAAGGGAGCGTATAACATAATTTACCGCCACTGCAACTCTAAATACCATCTTACGGACACGGCCAGCTTAAAAAATGTGCTTGTGCACGATTCCCCCATAGGAAACAATGGGGCCGTTTGAGCTGAAAAAAAACCTAACACCTGCAAAAAAGAAGCGTTCAGCTCCTAACGCAGCCCCATTGTTTCCTATGGGGAAACACTTCCTAAGTCTGCACCTAACACCCTAACATGTACCCCGAGTCTAAACACTCCTAACCTTAAACTTATTAACCCCTAATCTGCCACCCCCGCTATCGCTGACCCCTGCATATTTTTTTAACCCCTAATCTGTGTGCTCCGTACACTGCCGCAACCTACGTTATCCCTATGTACCCCTAATCTGCTGCCCCTAACACCGCCGACCCCTATATTATATTTATTAACCCATAATCTGCCGCCGCCAATGTCGCTGCCACCTACCTACACTTATTAACCCCTAATCTGCCGGACCTCACCGCTACTATAATAAAGTTATTAACCCCTAATCCGCCTCACTCCCGCCTCAATAACCCTATAATAAATATTATTAACCCCTAATCTGCCCAGTTATATTAAAATGTGTTACCTCTGTGATTACCTTGTATCTAAGTCTCTGCAAACAGCCCTCTTATCTCAGTTATATTAATATACTATTTACCTTGTATCTAAGCCTCTGCAAACTGCTCCCTTATCTCAGTGCTTTGACAGACATGCAGATTGGCCGATCATTGCAGGCTCCTAAATAACTCCACGGGATTAAGCACAATGTTATCTAATATGAAACACATGAACGAGTTATGTCTAACTGCGAAAAACTTTAAAAATACTCTGAGCTAAGAGGTGGTTCCAACAGTTTAGAAATCAGTTTGAGCCTAGCTAGGTTTAGCTGTAAAAAAAATGCCACCAAGGGAACAAAGCCAATCCAATGATAAAAATTCCACTAGAAAATTGTTTAAAGTTTCAAGCCACATCCGAATCATGAACATTTTTATTAGAGTGGCGGCGATGTGGGGGGGCCTTGGTTTAGAGGTACATAGGTAGTTTATGGGTGTTAGTGTACTTTAGAGCACAGTAGTTAAGAGCTTTATAAACCGGCGTTAGCCCATAAAGCTCTTAACTCCTGGCTTTTCTCTGCGGCTGGAGTCTTGTCGTTATATTTCTAACCCTCACTTCAGCCAAGACTCTAAATACCGGCGTTAGAAAGATCCCATTGAAAAGATAGGATACGAAAAAGGCGTAGGGGGATCTGTGGTGTGGAAAAGTCGCGGCTGCAAAGTGAGCGTTAGACCCTTACCTACAAGGCTCTAAATAGCAGCGGTAGCCCAAAACCAGCGTTAGGAGCCCCTAATGCTGGTTTTGACGGCTGACGCCAAACTCTAAATCTAGGCGCAAATAAATTACCATTTGAACCATATAAAATTCCATTAACTCTGAAGACTTAATTAATTGATCTCCCTTTTCTTGTTGACCAAGCCGTATATAAATTCACCTGGACTTAAATAAGTCTGTTATTTCTTTAAAACCCCAAGCTCCAAGGAACCCCGTGTCCAAGAAGCTACTTAACCTGCTCTCCCACCCTGTGGGGAGGTTAACCCTTTCACTTATGGCCATAGTCCAATTGCAGACTTGAGGGAACTAGCACCCGCCAAAGACTGGACTGACTGACAGGCAGACCAGTCCGCCACCCCTCACGCCAAAGATACCAAAATCTCTTGGAGCCCCAAGAGAAACCACCTTAAACTTAAAACATTAAGGTGTACACCAACCTGCAAATAAAAATTCACCAGTACCAGCATCCTCCAAATCATTGATGCACAACCACTCATTTTACTCCACACATAAGGCTGCAACCAGTTGTTCACCTTTTTCCTCCTGTTAAGTCTATAATGGAGCCATGCCACCCTCCAACCAATCTCATATCCATGGCAGACCATACTACAGTTAATCCCTGGAAAAGCCGACAAAACCTCCCCAAACCTCCTTAATCTTACTCACCACGCTTCTCTGAGACAAGCAACCTAAATCATTACCTCGGCCTGGACCACTAGTACCCCCAAAGACTGGAACAGTTCAGCATAATCCACCACCAGCAGGAACACGCAAGCCAATCTGGGGCCCCATACTCCAAACCCTCCAATAGCATTTTTGAATATCAAAATACCAATAATTTAAAAAATGTCCCACTACCCACATGTGTACCAGAACTACACTTGTATGAACGGAACAACCATAAACACATTAAACACCCAAAATTGAGACGCCCCCAAAAAAGAAGACTAGAATAACCTCAACCTACCCACCTTTAATAACCTTTTGCCACAAAACCCAATACAGCCGCTTCAGCGGCTGCCCAAATTCTCGAGGTAAATGGACACTTGCGAGACCGTGGAACCACATCCCCATAATCCATTCCCCCATGGGGCCATATATTAAGGATGACAAACCCACAGTAGTACCTTCCTCCACAACCCTTATAGCAAAACCCCAAAACATGAATTGCGCCATCCCTAATGTCCCTGACAGAAATCAAACCTTTCCATTCCGCTAAAACTTTCGCATAGGCAGACCACATTTCTGCGCTATGGAAGACCTCCCCAAGGCGGCTGGTCATGCGTACCAAGGTACCCCATCCACACCAGGAATGCTCTCCCCACTCTGTTTACCCATGGCGCAAACACCCAGGAGCGATGCCACCGAAAACACGAAAGGCATTGGCCAGTGAGTTATGAACCCCAGAAATGTGTTTCGCTTCCACCAACGCATGGAAACACAGGTATTGCAACCCAAATGCCCTCAACAATTCAATGACCATGGGATTAGGGGTGGGGGGGCAGATAATATGTCAACTGCTGACACCACCCCCCTGTTGTCAGTGTGGACAACACTGACCGTTCTCAAACGAATCTGCCCACACAAATATGGCCACCAGCACTGGAATAACTCAAGAAAACTAAGTCATTACCAATTCTACCTCCTTCCATTTTGCTGGAAGCGCTATTAAGCTAGACTGTATGCAAGGAGGTAACATTTAAAGAGATCAAATGGCCCGCCCAAAGTTTCACTGCTGCAGTCTGTTCTTAGGAAGGCGATCTACAAACCACTGGGCTCATATGATATAACCGTACCCTTTTAGCATTCCTAGATACTACATAACATAAGGGATGGTGCCGCCGACCGTGCTTTGACTCCCATTGTTATGAAAGAGATTGTAACATTTGCACTCCCATACTCAGTATAGTTGAAAGAATATCCTCCATATCATGATATAAATCATTCAGAGGAATAAAAGTGGAAAAACGTAGAGAAGGATCATTTTCAAACAAGAAATGATTGTATGGACCACATATCCAATGTATATAATAGATACTATAAATTATAGAAATATATTTATATGCCATCACAGACGCATATGAATATGTCTTACATAGGCAACAAACATTTTCATTATTTAAAAAACTAGACAATCCCTTGTTCTCCAGTTTTGCATAACCAACACAGTTATATTAAAATGTGTTACCTCTGTGATTACCTTGTATCTAAGTCTCTGCAAACAGCCCTCTTATCTCAGTTATATTAATATACTATTTACCTTGTATCTAAGCCTCTGCAAACTGCTCCCTTATCTCAGTGCTTTGACAGACATGCAGATTGGCCGATCATTGCAGGCTCCTAAATAACTCCACGGGATTAAGCACAATGTTATCTAATATGAAACACATGAACGAGTTATGTCTAACTGCGAAAAACTTTAAAAATACTCTGAGCTAAGAGGTGGTTCCAACAGTTTAGAAATCAGTTTGAGCCTAGCTAGGTTTAGCTGTAAAAAAAATGCCACCAAGGGAACAAAGCCAATCCAATGATAAAAATTCCACTAGAAAATTGTTTAAAGTTTCAAGCCACATCCGAATCATGAAAATTTCATTTTTTGGCTAAACTGACCCTGAAAGAAATTAGATGCAAAATACAGTTCACCGCCACTAGATGGCAGACAAAACAAAGGGATCCTAGGAAATGAGGGCAAACAACTGTTCTAAGCTCTGAAGGCAGAGCAGAGAGTGAAACCAGCACAGCATGAGAGTTTGTACTAACGTGAAAAATTACACTGTTTATAATATGTATATCTCCTATGGATCCAAACTTTTCCATGAGAAGATAAAACACAAAACCAAAAATTCCCTTCTAAAAAGAGAAAACCTCCTGACAGCATAGCAATCCCCATAAGGAATAACATGTACATCCCCTTAATCCGCAAGGATCTAATGATTTTTACCACTACCTAACTTAATGCAAAATATTAAGCCCTATGTCCCCACTGATCGCATAGAGCGAGATTGCGCCAAAAAGAGCAGTGGCGGGAAGGTTAACCCTGCCACCGGATCTCACATAGATTCTCCCTTTAGAGTCAAGATTAACAATAAACTTGGCATTCAAGTAAGGCGCAGTTTAAACGTTTTCCTTAATATTCAAGACCGTATGACAGTACTATGCCCAGTGTAAAGAAAATCCCCTCACAATACGCACCTACATACACAAGTATAGAAGCAAACATAATATAAGCGCTGTAATAACAGTGAGGGTTTTTTATGGCACCCTGAGAATATAAGGGACATGTATCCAACGTGCCTGAAACAAAACTTTAAGCCAAGAAGTACCGGCACTCTAATGAAAAGGGGGGGCGTTTAAGCATACTCTGTAACTTTAAAAAACAGAACAGCATGAAATAAATTAGGAGCCGTTGCTGTCACTGACCCCTCAGTTAAAATGCGCTGTATCTCCATATAGACATATAGACATATGGCCTGCGCAGCCCTAATACCCCCAGAGTAGGTAGCGCAAATACTTGCGTACCCCTAGCACATATTTAAACACACAGAAACTTCAGTCTGCAAATCATCACCCGCGGTCTATGTCCCCAAACTAATTACCACGTGCACGCAACTAAAATCACTTTACCGCTCTCAGTCTGCGGCTCCAACACTCCAACACTGTGAGAGAAAGAACAGACCCTCTAGAGCCGCAAAGGCTGATGCTGCAGATCCAAGAACGGACCCAGCCGCACCACCCGGTCCCAAAAGCAAACATCTGAGAAAAGGAGCTCTCCAATCCTCTATTCAAAACGAATTCCCTCAATTTTAAAGTAAATTAAAAAAAGGGGGGGGGGAGGGTTGTAACAAGAAACCCCATTGCGTCTCAGGGATAGTAGCATAGACCAATAGTGTTTTCAGGGATATTGGAAAACGGCTGCAGGAAAAAAAAAACACCCTCCTATTTAGATATATCTATACCACTCATACCAACTCAGGATTGAAGGGAAAAAAATTGCAAGTAAGGCAATAATGGCAGAAGATATATTAACTGCCGTGCCTGTGAAGGGAATAACAGCCAGTCATACTACTCTCCTATGTAGAAAATCTTCCCTGCATAAACACCACCGGGCCCCGCATAACCAGCCCGCACTACATCAATAAAATGAGTAGATTTATGATAAGCACCCCGAGCTCAAGGAGTGGGATTAACCCCTAATGTGCTTAGACCCTCTACCTAGAAAGGATAAGCAATTACCTTAAGGGCTCCAGCTGCAGGGGCAGGATCATGACAGACTCAGACAAAAACTTCTAGCTGCCATGAAAATTATTTTCTGGAGATGGGCGCCCTACACTTCCTTATATAACCTTCTCCTGGTACCCACCCCACTCCACCAAATATGGGACTAACTCCTCCCATGGGTCAAAAGCCCCCTCCCCCTACGTTCCTTTGTGTCCGGGGGCTGGCTGCTTCAAGAACACAAATAAATACATCTTTTAACTTTGGCTACCTTTTCATGCTGTATAGGAAATTACCAGCTTATTCAATTATTTATTGGGTAGTTTTAAAGAAAAAAATCACCTAGATTACGAGTTTTGCGTTAACAGGGGTGCGGTGCTAACGAGCAGTTTAAGCTCACCGCTCACTTGCAGACAACTTTGGTATTAGGGGTTTTTACAAACCCGGCATTAGCTGCAAAAGAGTGAGCGTAGAGCAAAATTTTGCTCCACATCTCACCTCAATACCAGTGCTGCTTACGGTAGCGGTGAGCTGGCTAAACGTGCTCATGCACGATTTCTCCATAGGAATCAATGGGGGAGAGCCGGCTGAAAAAAAACCTAATACCTGCAAAAAAGCAGCGTTCAGCTTCTAATGCAGCCCCATTGATTCCTATGGGGAAATACATTTATGTCTACACCTAACACGCTAACATGAACCTGAGTCTAAACACCCCTAAACTTACACTTGTTAACCCCTAATCTGCTGCCCCCGACATCACTGACACCTACATTATATTATTAACCCCTAATCTGACACTCCGGACACCGCCGCCACCTACATTATACTTATGAACCCCTAAACTGCTGCCCCCAACATCGCCGAACCCCACAATATATTTATTAAGCCCTAATCTGCCGCCCCCAATGTCACCGCAACCTAACTACATTTATTAACCCCTAATCTGCCTCCCACAACTGCGCCACCACTATAATAAAGTTATTAACCCCTAAACCTAAGTCTAACCTTAATCCCCCCTAACTTAAATATAATTAAAATAAATCTAAATAAAATTAATACAATTCACTAAATAATTCCTTTTTAAAACTAAATACTTACCTGTAAAATAAACCCTAAGCTAGCTACAATATAACTAATAGTTACATTGTAGCTATCTTATGGTTTATTTTTATTTTGCAGGCAACTTTGTATTTATTTTAACTATGTACAATAGTTATTAAATAGTTATTAACTATTTAATAACTACCTAGCTAAAATAAAAACAAATTTACCTGTAAAATAAAACCAAACCTAAGTTACAATTACACCTAACACTACACTACAATTAAGTTAACTCCCTAAATTAACTACAATTAAATACAAATAAATACAATTATCTAAAGTACGAAAAAAAACACTAAATTACAGAAAATAATAAAATAATTACAAGTGTTTTAAACTAATTAACCTAATCTAATCCCCCTAATAAAATAAAAAAGCCCCCAAAATAATAAAAAGCCCTACCCTATACTAAATTACAAATAGCCCTTAAAAGGGCCTTTTGCGGGGCATTGCCCCAAAGTAATCAGCTCTTTTACCTGTAAAAAAAAGTACAATACCCCCGCCAACATTAACCCTTTAACGACACAGCTTTCAGTTTGCTCAATTGTTTTATGACGGAAAAATTCCAAGCCGGGAAGAAGAGGTCCTCCAGACGGGCAGAAATCTTCATCCAGACGGCATCTTCTATATTCATCCATCCGGCGTGGAGCGAGTCCATCTTCAAGACATCCGACATGAAGAATCCTCTTCTTTCTTCATCGGACAACTGAATGAAGGTTCCTTTAAATTACGTCATCTTGTACCTAGTTAAAATAAAAACAAAGTTGCCTGTAAAATAAAAATAAACCTAAGCTAGCTACTTTGTATCTATTAGTTATATTGTAGCTATCTTAGGGTTTATTTTATAGGTATTTAGTTTTAAATAGGAATAATTTAAGTAATTGTAGTTATTTTATTTAGATTTATTTAATTTATATTTAAGTTAGGGGGGTGTTAGGGTTAGGGGTAGACTTAGATTTAGGGGTTAATAACTTTAACATAGTGGCGGCGACGTTGGGGGCGGCAGATTAGGGGTTAATAACTGTAGGTAGGTGTCGGCAATGTTAGGGACGGCAGATTAGGGGTTAATAAAATGTAACTAGTGTTTGCGAGGCGGGAGTGCGGCGGTTTAGGGGTTAATATATTAATTATAGTGGCGGCTATGTCCTGTTCGGCAGATTAGGGGTTAAAATTTTTATTTTAGTGTTTGCGATGTCTGGGGTCCTCGGTTTAGGGGTTAATAGGTAGTTTATGAGTGTTAATGTACTTTTTAGCACTTTAGTAAAGGGACACTGAACCCAAATTTTTTATTTTGTAATTCAGAAAGTGCATGCAATTTTAAGCAACTTTCTAATTTACTCCTATTATCAATTTTTCTTCGTTCTCTTGCTATCATTATTTGAAAAAGAAGGCATCTAAGCTTTTTTTTGGTTTCAGTACTCTGGACAGCACATTTTTATTGGTGGATAAATTTATCTACCAATCAGCAAGGACAACCCAGGTTGTGTTATATGCAGTAAAAGGGGGACTCAGTATGCTGCAACCTAGGCAGCTATGATATACACTCATACAGGTTCTCTGTACATTACAAAGTATACCCCTAGGCTGTGTCAGTCACTCACACAACACTGTCATGTCGTGGGTCACGTGCACAGCCCCGGACCATGCGGCTAGCACTTCTTATGGCCATTTGCTGCAGGGTGTATATAACAATAAGTTGGGTCTTTAATGACTTTTACTAATAGGCAGCAGACAGCATAATGCATTAAGAACCCTGAGCATAAAGCTCACTATCGTTACTCATGTCTGCAAGTACAATTATTCTAGAATTGGCAAATCTGCAGTTCTTGGTCCATGATCAGTCACATGGTTTGATTACGTTATAGCTTGGTAAGAATAATATTCCTGCCAATCTGAAATAGCAGCTTTGGCCTCATCTGCACCCCCCGAGACTCCCAACCTCCTACCTCTTTAATGTATACTTGAACTTCTTCGGTACCGGCGCCGCTTTCTGGGGACCGGGTCAGGTGTGAGCGTCAGCCGCGACCTCGTCACTCACTTGACTCTTTCACTGTTGAGACCAGTCCTGTCTCACCCAGCAACACGGAAGCCAGCCGCATCTCCCTCACGTTTCTCTCACTGCCGCCGCTCAGTCACAGTTGAGTAAAACATCATGGCACGCAGCCAGTGAGTGACTTCATACGTCACTTAGCATAGATTGATATGCAGGTTTAGCGCGAGAGCCCCACAGCACCAGCACACAAAAATAGTTAACTTACATTAGAAGTTGCAGCAGGCTTCAGGCTGGTTCAGCCAGGGCGCAGATTAATTCTGTGTGCCGTGCGCATTACACTACAGGCAGTCACTGTAGGGCTATACTGCACTGGTTATATTTTCACTCACACGTCACACGCATCATGGCACTGAAGGCAGATTAACCTTCCGCTCTTGGTGGCCCCCTGCAATGGGCGAACTAAGGCGGCTGCCTACTGTGCCTTGCACAAACGCCGGCCCTGTAAATAACCAGCCATTTCAAGTGGCTGGTTATTGCTATTGCAAGCTCCAACTGCCCCCAAATTTCAGTGTAGTGTTGGTAATAATAAAATATAAAATGTAGATTTTTTATTTTTTAAATAACTGAACAAAGCATTTTTTAGGGCTTAAAGTTGGTGGGAGTTGGATGTGTGATAAGGTGGCCGAGCTTTTGGCTTCAGCAAGAAGGAACAGTTCATATGATTCAGAAAAACTATTCATTTGATTCACAGCAGGTTTCACAAAACAAAACAAACCAAAACACATACTCCTAACTCAGGAAGCTAACTAAACTTTAAAGGATTCCTAATTATATTTCTGGGGCATCTAAACTGTCCCCAGTAAACAACAATAGTTTTAAAGTACCTGCTTTGTCTCCCTCTGTGTCTCTTTGCTTGCAGGCAGTCTGTCAGGTGATTTCCTCCTCACAGGAGGAAGAGAGAGAGAGCTTTGCTCTCAGAGCAGCCTTTTAATAGCTAGCTAATTCCAACAACTGAGAGCACTTGAAATGTAACTGTTTTCGTTCTGGATAAACTGAGAGCTCCATTCTCCTGCTAACATAATAATCATCTCTGACCCTGTCACATATCCTCCCCTCCAGCGTAACACAGTAGGGTGAAGCAGCTGCTGAAAAAAGGTTATGTATTCTAGACAAAGCCTCTGCATTAGGTCTATGGGCCACATCAAACTTATAGAGCTGTAAAGAGAGGAACCACCTTGTTACTTTGGCATTTGTTTCTTTTGACTTGTGCATCCATTGTAAAGGAGCATGGTCAGTCAATAGCGTAAAGGACCGGCCTAACAAATAGTACCTTAAGGTCTCAATAGCCCACTTGATAGCCAAGCATTCTTTCTCTACTACAGCATATTTTTGTTCTCTTGGCAGTAATTTATGACTCAAGTAGAGCACAGGGTGTTCTTCACCTGCTACTGTATATATTGAGACAGTACCGCTCCCAGGCCAACTTCGGAAGCATCTGTCTGCAGAAAGAACTGCTTGGAGAAATCAGGGACTATTAAGACTGGATGACAGCATAAAGTCATTTTCAAATCATCAAATGAATGGCCTGCCACCTCAGTCCATTTCACAACATCAGACTCCCTTGCTTTCGTCAAATCTGTTAGTAGGGAAGCCCTGCTGGCAAAATGGGGTATAAACCTTTTATAATTACTATTCCAAGAAAAGTTCTTACTTGTGTTTTTCTTAAGGGCCTGGTCCAGCTTTCAATGGCCACTATCTTACTAACTTGGAGTTTTACCATACCTCTTCCTACAGTATAGCCTCTAAGCAGCCTATTATAAATTTAGTAAGATTGACTGTGAGACCATTTTCTCTCAAAGTGTCTAAAACAGCTTCTACTCTATGCAAATGGGACTCCCAGTCCTGGCTATGAATAACCAGATCATCTAGATAAGCTGAGGCATACTGGCCACGTTGCTTCAACAACTTATTCATTAACCGTTGAAATGTCCCTGGGGCCCCATGTAACCCATAGGGCAAAACAGTATATTGGTAAAGGCCCCCTGGGGTTGCAAATGTTGTCTTCTCTTTAGCTTCCTTAGACAGAGGTATTTCCAATAGCCTTTTGTAAGGTCAAGATAAGTTAGAATTCTGGCTGGTGCCAAATTTTCAATAAGCTCATCTATCCTAGGCATAGGGTATGCATCAAATTTAGAACACTAGTGTTTCCTGAAATCATAACAGAACCACAGAGACCCATCTGGCTTTGACACTAGGATTATAGGACTTGACCACTGACTATTAGATTCTTCAATAACCCATAGTTGTGAAATGTTTACTACATCTGCCTTTATTGCCTCGCTTTTTGCTTCCGGTACCCTGTAGGGTTTTACTTTTACAATTACTCCTGGCTCAGTAACAATATCAGCATTTCTTTTTAACATTTCTTTAACTTCTTTTTGTTGTTCTGGCATAAGTTCAGTAGACACTTGCACCTCAGAGACAAGAGTGGGTGTCATTGCTAACCCCTGTACTCCTACAAACACAAAGGCCTCCCTAGACTTCCAAGGCTTTAAAAGATTTATGTGGTACACTTGCTCTACCTTTCTTCTATCAGGCTGCCTCAACTTGTAATTTACAGGCCATTCTTGGCTAATAATCTCATATGGACCTTGCCACCGAGATAACAGTTTACTTTCAGCCGTGGGGACAAGAACCATGACCCAGTCATCTAGCTGTAAAGTTCGTACAGAGGATTGTCTGTTATAGTGTGCTTGCTGTCTCTGTTAAGGCTCTTCCAAATACTGTTTAACTACGGGAGGGATCTGTTTTATACATTCTTGCATTTGTTCCACATAGGTAATGATATTCTTCCCAGGCACCCTTTGTTTTTCCCATTCTTCTTTAGCTATATCTAATAAGCCTCTTGGGTGTCTCCCATAAAGAAGTTCAAAGTGAGAAACCCCTATTGACGCTTGGGGTACTTCACATATTGCAAACATTAAATACGGTAGAAGTGTATCCCAGTTTTTCCCATCCCTACTTGTAACCTTGCTTAACATATGTTTCAGTGTCCTCTTAAATCTCTCCACCAGTAACAGAAAAGGTTTGGAAAACAGCACACTGCTATTCAGGCTTGTGGGGCACGGGGTATAGGACCCACCAAGTCCAAAGATACAGTCCAAACAACAAAAGGTATTCCAGCCCTCAAGAAATTTAAAACAAACCTTTATTTTCTTACATGGGGTCCTCAGAAAAAAAAACATACAACGAAGCCTGCTATAGGCTCTTAATCATGTATAATTATAAATGATATACATGATTAAGAGCCTATAGCAGGCTTGAAACGTTGTATGTTTTTTTCTGAGGACCCCATGTAAGAAAATAAAGGTTTGTTTTAAATCTCTCCACCAACCCATCTGTTTGGGGATGGTACACTGAAGTTCTCAGAGACTTTATCTGTAGTAATTGACATAGGTCTTTCATTAGATGTGAAACAAATGGGGTACCCTGGTCGGTAAGAATTGGTTTTGGTATTCCTATTTTTGAAAAAACCTGTTCCAGTTCATTAGCTATATACTTAGAAGCTGTGTTACGCAGGGGTATTGCCTCTGGATAGCGTGTGGAATAATCTAATATGAACTGAATATACTGGTTACCTTTGACTGTTTTTTTCCAAAGGCCCCACCAAGTCCATGGCAATTCGTTCAAAAGGAGTGTCAAATATGGGAAGGGGAATAAGAGGAGCCCGTAAATGAGGCTTTGGGGCTGTTAACTGACAATCTGGGCTGGAGGAACAGAATCTTTTTACCTCTTCATAAACCGCTGGCCAAAGAAACCTTCTTAATAGTTTGTCTTGGGTTTTTTCTGTTCCAAAATGTCCCCCAAAAATATGGGCATGCGCTAACTCTAACACCTTTCTCCTAAAAGGCTGAGGTATCAAACAGTTGTTCTATATCTTGCCCTTCCTCTTTGGTTACTCTATACAATTGATCATCTCTTAGAATGAAATGGGGATATACATTTTTAGTCTTTCCTTCTACCCCAGCTCCATTAACAACATTTGAGAATGCATTTTGTAAAGATAAGTCACTAACTTGTTCTCTGCCAAAATTTGTATTAGTGTACAGATTGTCAAGATGCTGTTCAATCTCAACCTCTTTCTTAGTTTCATTAATTAATGCTTCACATGAACCGCTTGTACCCCTGTACTTATCTGTCCTTCTCTCTCTCTCTCTCTCTCTCTCTCTCTCTCTTTGATTTCCGTGGTTTACCACCTTTTGAATAAAAGAGAATACATCTGAGAGGTTTTCAGGTGTAGGCTCTGGATTTTTTACTGTGGTTAGCTCAGTTTGTATATAAGACTGCTGAAACCTGGGAAACTGCATCCCAATACCAGATAATAGGGTAACCTTGGGACTACAGCCGCATCAATATTTATAGGCCTACCAAGGTGTTTTATTTCAATAGCAACAGTGGCATATTCTACTTTAGTGCCATGGACAGAAAGTACACCCACCCTTTTCCCAGGTAGTACTTCTAAAGGTGTGACTAGACTCTCAGAAACTAAATTAATATCACTGCCTGAGTCTACTAGGGCCAGTATGGCCTTTCCATTTAGCTGTACATGTACACTGAAAACACTTGTTTCCCTATTAAACACCACAAGGCCACAAAAGTTTTTATCTACAGAAGCATATCCACATTTCATGGCTTCCTGCAGTTGTGGACAATAAGCTTTGATGTGTCCTAATTGCCCACACTCATAACAGGTAATTAGAACAGTATCATTCTGCAGTTCTTTCTAGGGCTCATTATTCTTTAAGCTCCTTTTGTCAGGTTCTGCCTTGTACAAACCCTCTCTCCTCTTAGTTACACCCACAATTCTCTGATTCGTTCCTCCTTCTTTAAGAGAGCAGCTCTCCTTTCACTCCCTGCTCAGTATTGAAGTCACTACACCTGTGAGGATTTCCAACCTGTTTGCTAAAACCTTTCTCTCGCTGGAGGTAGGATTTCTGAGCCTTTCTACTCGTTACAAATTGCTACTTTGAACTACCTAGAACTTGTCACTCTATCATCAGTGGGGTAAGGTACCTTAATATTTGATGTTTACTTTTTGTTGCTTTTCCATTTCCGCAGCTCATACCCCTGTGTGAACTACTACCTGTCAGCAATCTGCAGCGGAGTTGCGAGTGCAGCGTGATGTCACTTCCGGTCCTGTTCCGGTCTCTGCCAAACCACTCTGAGACATTAACGAAGGTACACAGCCACTATTCCTACTCTTACAAATTATTTGCAAGGTACTCTACTCAGCTAACATCATCCTATGTACACATACAGCTTGAACTTACTACCAAGTATTGAACTGTGCATTAGTTTGTTATGTTATTCTGGGTTTCTACCTTTAATCTACTCCAAGTACAGACGCACTGTTGCCTGAGTCTTTTTCCCTTTCTTATCATTCTTCTGATAGTATCTGAGTGTGATATTATCAGTTAGAAGTCTTCCTCCTTCAGTATCCTATTGAATGAGTATATTCCTAAAGATATATAAATATGTTGAACCACTAGACTGAAGGAATCCTTTTCCAGCAATAGAGGATTCAGACAGTCTGGTGTAACAAATATACATTTACTTTTATACTGCAGTTGTGTTCCACTCCTTTTTCTGGAAACAGATTCTGATACCTTTAGGTCGCCTGGTCCAGTTTACCATTTTCTGAGGTCCACTAGTTCTCCAGTCCTTTAGATCCAGATGCTGTTTCACCTTCGGACTTCTTGCAGGTGGAGAAGAAGATGTAAGGTTGCTCACAGCAGTATAATGCTCCACCATAGCCACCATCTCATCATAGGTAGTGGGGTTACCCTGCCACACCCACTGGAGTAGTCCATTTGGTAAATTTCACACAAACCGGTCCAACACCAGGGTCTCTATAATTTGTGCTGGTGTAGAGTTTTCTGGGGTCAGCCATTTCTTTGCCAAATGTATCAAGTCAAACAACTGGGCTATTGGGGCCTTCTGCTCCTGATATGGCCAAATGTGATATCTCTGGGCATACACTAGAGGGGATATACCAGCCTTGGCCAGAATTTCTGCTTTAAGACTGTCATAGTAATTTGCTTGCCCTTTTGGCCTCTCCTAAGAGAAATTGTGCAAGGATTCCAGCCCACTTTGCATGTGGCCACTGCTCCCTAGTGGCAGTCTTTTCAAAAGCAAGGAGGTAAGCTTCAACATCATCTTATGGTTTCATTTTTTGCAGATACTGACTTGCAGGTGAGCCTGGTCTGTCAATTGGATATTTTGAATCAGGCTGCTCACATGTTGAACCAGACAATAGCAGTTTCTGATTGGCTTCAACAATCTTTAAGAATTTAAGTTTGTGCATATGTTCACTTATGCTGCATTTTGTTTGGAAAAGTCCCAATGATTCCATTAGTTCCCCTGAATATAATTTTAGTTTGGTGTTACTAGGCTGAAGAGGTGCCCTAGGTGCTAGCTTCATCTTGTCTTTTAAACTCATGACATCACACGTTGCACCCGAGTGCAGCTGGCAGGGTTTGGATATATTATTTAGTCTAAGATTTACAAACCATTTTTGGCCCTTAGATTTTACAGCACCAATGCATTTTTTTACGTAACCACATCACTGCTAAGCAAATGTACATCCTCAGGATCACTCGCCTCAATGTTTCAGCTATGTTACTTCATAAGCATTTCCTAGTGTCAGCCTGCTGCTGCTGCTTATTATGAGGCTATATTTCCCTGTATGTATTTATGTATGATACTGCATTAGTGTCCCATTTATGTGTTCATTAAAGGGACACTAAACCCCAAATTTTTCTTTCATGATTCATATAGAGCATGCAATTTTAAGCAACTTTCTAATTTTCTCCTATTATCAATTTTTCTTTGTTCCTTTGCTATCTTTATTTAAATAGCAGGGATGTGATGCATAGGAGCCGGCCCATTTTTGGTTGAGAACCTGGGTTATGCTTGCTTATTGGTGGGTAAATGTAAGCCTCCAATTAGCAAGCGCTATCCATGGTGCTGAACTTAAAATGGGCTGGCTGCTAAGATTTACATTCCTGCTTTTAAAATAAAGATAGCAGGGGGCGTGTCCGGGTGGCAGCCATACTAGGTCACTTTGAGTGAAGCTCTCAGCGTGCCTAGTACTATTCTATTATTATCTGAATGATCTACACTGCTTTGGATGGTGAGAAACAGATATTTAGACAGAGGAAGTAATGCTGAAGAGATCGATATCCATAGCATAGATACTAGGATTGCTAGTCCTAAACCCGGACCATTATAATATTAGGCGATGGCCTTGGGGTGAGATTTCATGCTCCCATCCCCGTGAGCTAGATACTACTAGACTGCTGAATACTACAATAAACAAATATCATGGAGGAGCTATGCACAATTATATGCTCTTTGCTGCTGCAATATGAAAAACTGGATGCTTGTGTGGCTAATATCACTGCGACTATACAAAGTACAAGCTGTGAGGTACTGACTGACCATCGATCTGTCTCAGCCATAACGGTGCAGTTGGTACGAAAGTCCAGGAGTCCCGGCCCTGAGGATGTACCCACGTGTGCACCACCTGTCTGTAATGGATTAGATACCTTTGAAACGATATGCCACTCTTCTGGTTCACCCGTTGGCAGCAACATCACCTGGAATCTCAGCTGCCCCAACTCTAACCTGCAATTTGCAGTGGAGCCATCAGTGAATCCCCAAGATATAGGCCCTTGATGTATGAGCTACTCCATACTTTGTCTTAAGGGAGATGACAATACCCACCACTCATCTCAGACCCCAGGCCAGGGGGGAGAGCGGCCGGCCTCCACGGTACGGCTCATAGATCTACAGAGTTAAGTCTCTTGCCCAAAAACCAGGGGACCATACAGTTGAGATTTCTGTCTACTTTTCCTATGTGGCGCCAGCTATGGGTGAACAAGATTGCTATTTGGGACCCCACATTTCTAGGACTTAAGAGGAAACCAGTATATAGGAAAGGTATTGGGTAAACCAGGGGTTGGTATCAGAGTGAGGCCTGGAGATTGACCATTATGCCCTTATACCTAGTTAAGCTGTTTCTGCGTGCCGGTGCAATATCCTAAGCCTCATTGAACTGAATATAAGCGGCACTGAACTCGGATCCTATTTGATGACTCATTATCCATGCCACTTTGAAAATGTAGCGATATAAATGTCTATTAACTGGTGTTTGACTTGGGGGGCAGAAGGACACTTTGATGTACTGGGCCTACTATAACTCAATTTCCAGATAATTACTATCTACCCATGTTGTTTCGCCACAGATATAGCATTTGCAGCAGCGGTATTGATTAGCTTTATGAAACATGACAAGACCATTTTAACATAATCCCTCAACTAAGGATTATAGAGCCTGATTGCATTCAATCACATCCTTATATTTGGGGTGGCACATTTGTGCTGGGATATGTTGTTTTGATAATTGCTAACTCCCTTTAGGCTTATATCAGATCAAAGGTACTTGTCTTTCTATATGCACGGTCAGACTACAAAACTTGGATTGATTCAGCTGCTAAAGCTCAGCCTAATGCATATGCTAACTGTCTAGATATCCATGTGTACTATTTTTATTATGTTGTCTCAGTAGATAAGTTTAGTTCATCTTGAGCTTGGGCCTATTTGTAGGATGGTGTATTTGTTCTCTAAGCCTATAGTTGTATTCTTATTCTTAAACTTAGTTGTATTTTACACAAAGCTCAAACAACAGCAGTCTATTCTATATTATATGATATTAAAATGTACTCACGTTCCAATTACATTATTAAGAGCGGTGCTTACCCACTGTATATTAAACCATGATTTAACTATTATCTATATAATATGGGGTTCAGAAGCGTCCCCACCGCATTATATACTCAAGTAATTACCTATATCATTGCTTATAACTTAATCGCATCTTGCCCTCAATACGCCACTATCATTATGGCTGATGGTAATTTTGCTTATATGTGCTCCCATAACTTTTATATTAGGAGATCCATATTCTCTACCCTACCCTCATCCGGCGAGGGCGAAAGGGATAACAATTAATAGTTTTGAAGCAACATGCCTCACTTATTCCATAAAATATAATCCTAGATAAAGAGATACTGTCAGATCGATCAGCACCCTATCTTAGCCATTATGGGTACATTTGTTATACTTAAGTGACATTTATTATTTGAAGCTAACTAATCATATTACTTATATGTACTAATCCTCAAAGGTTGTTTGTGTGCTACTCAAATCTACTAAACATGTATATACTATTTCTGTGGTTATATTTCGTATACCTTTGTTCCTATATCAGTTGGTTCATAAGCAACCATTGTATTAGCCACTGTTAATCGCTACTCTTTAAATACTACAAAAAGAGATTCTCATTTTTTTTATAGCTATGCAATGTATTGAACATCATTATCTTTATTTGTAATATGGGTGGGAGGTAACGTCAACTTTGCATGTATATGTTTAGCTATGTTATCTCATTTTTATTTGTACACCAAGGCCCCTATTTAAGAAAGGTTTTGCAGACCTGATCTGACACTGCGAATCAGGTTTGCAAGACCTCGCTAAATGAGGAGAGCAATACGCTCTCCGTATTCAGCATTGCACCAGCAGCTCACAAGAGCTGCTGGTGCAACGCCGCCCCCCTGCAGGCTCGCGGCCAATCGTCCGCCAGTAGGGGGGTGTCAATCAACCCTATCATACTCGATCGGGTTGATTTCTCAGAGCAGGCAGACAGGGTTATGGAGCAGCGGTCTTTGTGACTGCTGCTTCATAACTGCTGTTTCTGTTGAGTCTGAAGACTCGCCAGAAACACAGGCCAGTAAGCTCCTTTCAGAGCTTGATAGATAGGCCCCCAAGAATCTCAATAAAAGATTATTTATAAAAAAAAAAATATATAGCAAGAGAACGAAGAACAATTGATAATAGGAGTAAATTAAAAAGTTGCTTAAAATGTCATGCTCTATCTGAATCATAATATAAAAAATTTGGGTTCATTGTCCCTTTAAGGTGTATTAGTATAGTATCTGTGTCACAGTGCTTACATATGTTGGTATCACATTATTGTGTACATGCATACTTGTGTCATTTTATGTGTATCAAACACTGGTTTATGTGTGTGTGTTACACTTTGGTGTATAATATACCAGCCTGCAACACACACACTTTGTTGTTGCTATATAAGGGATTAAACGCTTACCGGATCCTTCGCAGCTGAGGAGGGAGAATCTTAACCATAACTTAACTTAAATAACTATTTACATGTGCATGTAGTGCAAAATAACGACAGTCAACTATTTATGGGAGAAATTTTTGACCGTCACAGGTCAGAAATTTTATTAACCGATAGAACTGAATATGGCGGCATAGAGACCAACTAACCCAGTACAGCAAGGAGATTTCCGGCCCAACGGGAACAGCAGCAGAGGGGTCTCTGCCCTAAGGAGATGACGCTGAGGGGTTGCAGAGATCACGTGACCATCCCTCAAGAGGGAGGAAGGAGGGTTACCGTCACGTGCACGTGAGGCCTACCCTCCTCCCCAAAATTGTGGTCATTACTCACCCCTAGCGACCTTCTCCTATGCAACAGGACCGGGATCTCCCCGCCGCCGGGGTGCACTAAGACCTTCCACCTGAATAAGGATCTCTCTGTTACCAAGCCGAAATGAACCGCATAACAGAGAGAGTAGATCTATAAACTACAGCATTGGCATAGGGGCCTAGGGTGAGTAGCCATAGCCCTGCCATTGAATTGCCGTCCATTTCGCAAAGAACCAGTAACAAAGGGAAGGGAGGGTGGGACAAAACTGCTTCAGTCAGGATCCGGAGTAGAAGAGGAAGTTGCAAGGGGAGATTCAGCTTTTCTACAGGTAAGGAGGGGCCTACCCTGAATAGCAACAATGTTGCACCCTAACACAGCCCTCTCTCTTCTATCCCACTCTCCTACAGCCTTAACCCTTAGACTGCTCCAGGTTTATACTAAGCCCTACACTGCATTAAGGGATTAAACGCTTACCGGATCCTTCCCAGCTGAGGAGGGAGAAACTTAACCATAACTTAACTTAAATAACTATTTACATGTGCATGTAGTGCAAAATAACGACAGACAACTTTTTATTGGAGACATTTTTTACGTTTCCTACAGCCTATTTGCATAGCTTTGTTATTAATATAAAAGGCCCAGAACTCATTGTACTCTATACAGCAAGTGAAAGGCCTAGAACTAACAGAATTCCACGTGGGTGCTCTATCTGATGTATATGCTTAAGTAACTGAATACAAGCCTCACCGGAGACATAAATGTGAGAGTGATAATCAACAAATAGGGGATTCATTGGATTGAGGTTCTTATTAGTGAGAGTGGACATTTATAACATCTAAAAGTCTGACTGACCTGAAGGGGCAACTACTGAGGCAACTTTAGGATAAACCAGACAGGCAAACTACACACCTCTCAGTGGTCTTCTGACATTAGAACCAGGATCCCCTATATATCAGAACCTAAAATGTTTCTGCAATGCAAGTAGGAGAAATAATATGTTAGTGCTGAAGTAATAATGGTCAACCTGGAATAACTACTAACAGTAATATAAAGATAAAATCATCAGCAATGCTACTATAAAGAGAATGTACTGATATTGTGCCCCCTCATTACTTTACTTTATTTAAGCAGTCTGAATTATACAGCCTTAGAATTGTGTGAGAAATAACTGACATAGTCTCTTGATAAGGCGCGAGCAGCTACAATCAAGATGAAAAGCAGAAATCAATCTGTAAAAGAATGTCTCTCCAAATCTTAATCGAAACTAAAAACACTAGAGAAATCTACGGGCTCACCTAAACATAATACCACAAGTGAAACCTCAGAGGAGGAGAATGGACAACAAGGTGACATCCCAAATAATGAGTTATTGACTCAAATAAAATCCTTTTTTCATGAGGAGTTAAAAACAGCCCTGCATGATCTTAAGCAAGATATCAGAGAGATTGGAGGCAGGACAACAGAGATTGAAAACAGATTGGAAGATATTTCGGAAGAAATCCCACAAATCCAGCATACATTACTAGATCACTCCATCTACATAAAAAAGCTTGAAGATCAAGTTGAGGATCTGGAGAATAGATCTAGACGGTCTAACCTTCGCATTAGAAATCTACCGGAGGACTATAAAAATTTGCAGGCTGATATAACTGAGATTTTCCACCAACTCATCCCAGACACAGAGCCCACAATGTTAATTTTGGACAGAGTGCATAGGGCCTTAACCAAACCCACTCAATCCAAAACAAGAGACATTATTGTTAAGCTACACTATTTCCACATCAAGGAATTAATTATCCAAGCAGCCAGACAGGCTCGCACCATCACATATGAGGGCCACAATATTCAGATATTCACTGATTTATCGCCAATAACACTGAGGAGGCGCAGGGAGTTACGACCAGTGGTCACAGCTCTTATAAAAGAAAATATAAGATACCGCTGGAACTTCCCATTCAAATTGATCTTCACTCATAATAACATCTCCTATTCTTGCTCTACATTGAAAGAAGGACTGATGCTCCTAGCTAAATTGGAGATCCAAGTCGCTGAAGAAGAGCCACAGACCATTCATAAAGCTGCAAGAAAGCCGATACAGAGAGTTTGGACGACAGTAAGCAAGAGTGGCAAACCCAAAAAAGTGAAAACCTCCTCAAATAAGGAAGATGAAGACATCGACCCTCCAGTGGAATCCCTTACAGTACCTTGATTCATCCCTAATTAGCTTTTGGGACTCATTTTACCGCAAGATGGGAAGAAGTGAAGGAGGACTTGCCTTATAGATCACAGGGAGGATGCTAGAGGCAGACTATAAGATTGATGATACCCAAACTGTATGCAGCACTATTACATGAGAGTTCGGGGTCCATGGAAGCCTTCCCTTCTTTGCTCTACATCTACATCTCCTGATCCCTCTTTTCCTTTCTACTTCTTGCTTTAATCCTTTCTATCCTTATCTCTAACGCTAAGTTATTTAGATTTGCTGACAGTATTTAGATTTTATTTATCCATTTGAGTCTAGGTCATTGAAAAAATGCTGTAAGTTCCAGAGCTGACCTAAGTTATGATATTTGTTTTGTTACTGATGCATAATGCTGCGTTAAGTTGTAAGTATTTATTTTGTTTTTGTTTTTATTTAAAGTTATATACAGTCTCAAATGTTCACGCAATACAGATGTATAAAACATGGTCACATAAAATTGACTCTAGGCACAAATGGGGCGATGTTGGCAAATCCACGAAGGGAAAAAAGTTATGCACATTAAATTAATAACACATAATGTAAGGGGGTTGAACTCCAACATAAAAAGGAAAAAAGCAATCTCAGATTATAAATCCCAAAGTGCCCATATAATAATGCTGCAGGAGACACACTTTGTTTCAGAAACCACACCTAAGTACTGGGATAAGAACTATCCGTTGCAGTTTCATGCACTTAATGCTAAAAAAAAATGTGGGGTGGCCATTCTATTACATGCATCCTTAAATTTCAAGAAGGAAGACATTCTTAAAGATAAGGAAGGGAGACTCTTAATTGTAAAGGGAACAATACATAATACTCCAGTAATTCTGGTGAATGTCTATGCACCCAATGATAACCAAGGCCCATTCTTGAGTAGGTTAAGCAGGCTTCTATCGAGCTGGAAAAAAGTAGGATCATCATAGGGGGGGACTTTAATTTGACGCTAAACGATGACTTAGACAGAACCTCAAAGTTAACATGTACAAAAAGAAGGTCAACCCCAGCACAACAGCTGCTCAGAGACCTTCTACTAGATTATAATCTTATTGACAACTGGAGAGCATTTAATAAAGGAGTTAAGGATTATACCTTTTACTCCCCAGTCTATGGCTCATACTCCAGAATAGACCTAATTTTGGTTAGTCAGATACTTCTACCGCTAATAAAATCTGCCTCCATACTTAATAGTGCCTGGTCAGATCATGATATGGTGGCGGTGGAGTTTGAGGGGATGGTTAATATGCATAGAACTAGGTCATGGTCTCTACACCCGAGCATGCTCCAAAATTACATTCTAGTTCAAAAAATACAGAAACACATAAGCGAGTTTACAACTATAAATGAAGGGACCACATCCATCCCAAACTTTGTTTGGAGTGCACTTAAAGCTTCTCTATGAGGAATACTGATAGAGGAGGCAAGCAGAATTAGAAAAACACACAATGCCACTATAGAAACACTGAGGAAGGAAATTGAGATAATAAGAGAACAACTAATTAAGAAAAAGCAACATAAACTAGTGAAACTACTAAATAGCAAAAATGTAGAATTAAATCAACTATTAGACAGAGAGGCGATCCACTCAATTAAATTAGTGGACACCAGGTACTATATTTATGGCAATAAGCCAGATAAGATTCTGGCAAATAAGCTAAAAGAAATTACTAGGGCCTCCACTATCCCACAGATTCAAGGGGCTAATGGCCGAGTAACTAACGATCCCCTCCAAATAGCTAATGAATTTGCAAAATTTTACACTCAGCTATATAATTTACCCAAAAATAAAGAGGGAACTAATAAAAGATGGGATTTAGACACTTTCTTAGGGAATAGCAGATTGAACACAGTCTCAGAAGAAGAGTTGAGTTCCTTAAATGCCCCCATCACGACACAGGAAGTCTTATTTGCCATTCGAGATTTGAAAAGGAATAAGCTCCAGGCCCGGATGGCTTTCCGGGCTCTTTATATAAAGATTTACAAATGTCAATAGCACCCCTTTGGGTGAAATTATACAATAATATTTTGCAGGGAGTTGAGATTCCCCCGGATTTGCTGACTGCGAGGGTGACAGTCATTCCGAAAGCAGGAAAGAATACACAATACTGCCAGAATTACCGCCCAATATCCTTGATTAATCAAGACCTGAAACTGTTCACCAAGATACTAGCGAACCGCCTAGCTGGGCCCATTAGAAACCTGATAGATACATACCAGGTGGGCTTCATCTCCAAGAGAGAAGCCCCAGACAATACACGAAAAGTGATTGACCTAATCAATTATGCGATGGTAAAGAAAGTGCCTTCTCTGTTTCTAGCTTTGGACTCAGAGAAGGCATTTGACAGGGTCAACTGGGAATACATGTTCGCAGTCATTAATAGAATGGGGATAGGAGGACCTTTTACTGATGCTTTAAAAAGAATTTATTCCACACCTGACGCGTATATTCGGCTCTCAGTGTATCAGTCATCGCAAATCCAAATTCGAAATGGAACCAGGCAGGGGTGCCCTTTGTCTCCCCTGTTGTTTGCAATGTGTATTGAACCTCTGGCAGTATTAATTAGAGATAATCCAGATGTGGCGGGACTTAAGGTAGGAGCTAGAGAATATAAAATATCTCTCTTTGCAGATGATGTCATCCTCGCAGTCTTGAAGCCTCTTCTGTCTCTCCCAGTAATTTATTCTACAATAAATAAATTCAGTCTTCTATCAAGATATAAGATTAATGAAAACAAATGTGAGGCCCTTAGCACTCATCTCCCACACACAACAAAAAAACTGATAGAAATAAATTTTGGATTTACTTGGGTCAAATCATCCCTTAAATATCTAGGAGTCAACCTCACCAGTGACGTGAATAAACTGTATAAGGAAAATTATATCCCCATATGCTCGCAGATTAAGGAACTCCTACTTAGGTGGGCTAAATTTAAGTTATCATTTTATGGGAGGATCGTATCAATCAAAATGACAGTACTCCCCAAACTATTATATTTATTTAGAACTCTCCCAATATCCATCCCAATAGCTGAACTACATATTTTACAAAAAGAAATTCTAAAATTTATTTGGCAAGGACAACGAGAAAGAATAAATAAACAGAATCTAATGAGACATAAGAGAAATGGAGGGATTGGTTTAC
The DNA here is from genome assembly GCF_027579735.1 of Bombina bombina. Classification (NCBI taxonomy): domain Eukaryota; kingdom Metazoa; phylum Chordata; class Amphibia; order Anura; family Bombinatoridae; genus Bombina; species Bombina bombina. The sequence goes on along the minus strand of NC_069499.1, from coordinate 1,225,716,385 downwards.
CAAACCTGGTTTCATATTACTATGCAGCAAGAATGGCACAGACCACACAGTGGTACATGATGAGCCAATCACCTCAATAGGTGCAATTAGAAAAATATATATTAGAGGTAGGAAGATTAGACACCATTCTCTGGGCAACAAAACAGCACACACCAGGACATATAAAAGAATATGTCTCGATTAGTCATACGACCTATATCTGGGATAAGTTGACCAAAGCCTTTCCCTTAGTTAATATTAGATCATGATTGACCCCATTGGTTCCTATCACCTCACCCATTAGCACAAATACTCAGAAGAAGTGGGAAAACAAAAGTCTCTAACGCATAGCGGACACATTTATTAACAATTAAATATTGACCTTCTCCCAATACAGAGAATTGGGAACCCCTGAGCAAAACGAATGGTACCACTATCTACAACTTACATCTAGGATAAGAGAAATAATGGGACCCAACATACCCCCTAATAATACTGCATTAGAAATAATATGCCTAGCAAAAAAACTATAAGAGGGGGCTGATTGCTTTACTATTTCCGACATTTAGTGAGGGGACTGGCAATAAGAAAAGTTCTTTTATGACTAAGTGGGAACAAGAATTGAATCAGACATGGATACTAGAGACCTGGTTGACAAATCTCGACAGAGGCTTATCATTTTCTCCAAATGCAATATTAAAAGAGAATTATATCAAGGTGGCATTTAAATGGTACATGTACCCCACCAGATGGACCAAGACACAGGCAGAGGGCTCCCATGGGTGTTATAGGGGATGCAAGGAAGATGGGACATATTTGCATATGTGGTGGTAGTGTGAGAAAGTTAAAAAGTAATGGGATTTAACCTCAGAATTTCTAAGTACTATTCTTGAGACTGAGATCGACTTATCCCCAGAGCAAGCTCTATTACACTTTCCCACAGGAGGCAATATCAAAAGACACCACAAATTGATAGCAATGATATGTACTGTAGTACGGATCTCTATAGCGAGATTTTGGAGGGTAGACCCCCACATTTGATTATGTCAAGAAGAGAATTGAATATCATTATAGTATGGCCAGCGCCTCAGCAACTATACTAAACACTAGAAACCAATTTATCCAACAATGGGAACCTTATATAATGTATATAGAAAAGGTTAATGGAACTAGAACCTTAACCAATTAGTTAACACTAATAGTTATGATATTCATGAATATAGGCTTGAGTTTGCAATGGGTTAGACCAACGAGGTGGTGAGCTAGAGTTTATCCCACGAAATCTAAAGAAGGAATAAAACAAAAATGAATCCATGTGTATTGTATTAATTAAGCACTACTGAAGAAAATACATTTGTAGACTGTATTCTTTATGTATTTAAGTTTTACTGTTGTTGTTGTTGATGAAACTTGTACAAGTTTTACATCTTGTGAAAATAAATAAAAAGATTTAAAAAAAAAAACAACAATTGGCCGGACATACTTTTTGAAGCAATTGGACCGCCTACGCCCAATACGTTTAATGTCCTCGCTCAAGGACCCCGCTTGTGCCCCATCTGTAGCAGCCCCTATCCGGAAGGAGTGTGGGGCCAGTTTGCTAGCATCCAACCCCGGCCTGGCTGCTGCCAGATTCAGAACCCTCCCAAACTGGAATTTTGAAAGGGATTTGCCGTCTGCGTGGACCAAGAACTGACCCTGGACTTGCGGTCTGTGAGCTAAATAAATGTTAACCCATTTAACCGGGCAGCATGCGCTGTCTGCCTGTGGATATAGGGGAATCCAAGTTCCCTTTCCATCCTGGTCCGTTTTTGAACATGGAAGGAAAAGGAGGTGGGACCCAGGAGCGGCCCAAACGTGCTGCAACTGAATCCCTGACCCAGCCTTCTGTTTAGAGGGTGCTACTAATTCACTGACCCTAAGGGCCCCTGCAAAGGCCAAATTAAATGCCGTTTTGAAGAGCACGGCTTCAAATTCCGATAAACAAACTTCATCAAGCGCCTGGACCAAACGTTCCAAGTGCTCGCGAGTAATGGGCTCACGAGAATCAAGTGTACGCAGCTGCAATCTACCCCAACCTTTGATGACCTGCCTGATAAAAAAGGAGTTTGTGGGGTCAGGGATGGATAAGGCCCTGTAGAAAAACGATATTGCTGCTAATTTAGACTGTATTGCCCCTTGACGAACGCCGGAAGTGTGTAAACTCACCAGCCAATCACACAACGTGTCCTGAGATCCCTGAGCAGCCTCAATTCCCCTGGAATTACAGAACTTTTCCCATTCAGTCCACATGCGAACATAGGAGTGCCATGTGGATGGTGCAAGGGAGGAACGAACCAACGGAAGCAAGGCTATCCAGGAAAAACGAGCTGCCAAAGGAAATCAGGACAGCGTAAACCCATTGTAGCCGCCCTTGGGACTAACTGCCTAAATTTTTTCCACTCAAAACGTGACAGTGCGTCGGCCACTACATTGTTCACCCCAGGGACATGACGGGCCTGGAATTGGATGTTAAGCTATAGATAGCGCAACACCAAGTGACGCAACAAAATTATCACCTTCTAAGAGGTGGCTGTTAAGTTATTGATTGCGTATACCACACTGATGTTGTCCGTCCAGAACACAACAGTTCCCTTCGCCAATTTCTTACCCCACAGCACGACGGCCAAGACCATGGGAAATAGCTCCAGGAGAGTTAAGTTACGAGTTAAGCCTGCTGGTGGCCAGGACTTAGGCCAAGGCTCTGCGCTCCACTCACCCTGGAAATAGGCCCCATAGCTGTGCGATCCAGCTGCATCCGTGAAAAGATGTAATAACTGACTTGACATGGGAACTGACCGCCACACTCACACCCCATTGAAATGTGAAAGGAATTTTTCCCAGACTCTCAGATCTGCTACCAAATCATCCCCCAGGGCAATTTTAGAGTTCTGGTTGGACCTACCGCTTAACTGTCTCTCTAGTCTGCGATTAAAAACCCGACCCATGGGGATAACCCTGCAGGCAAAGTTGAGTAGCCCTAGCAACGATTGTAATTGTTTAAGGGAAATGACCGATTGTGAAACGGCCACTCTGACCACCTCTAGCATGGCTTTTACTTTGTCAAATGGCAGACGACTAAGCTGGGCGATGGTATCTATCTCTATGCCTAGGAAAACCAAACACGAGGCGGGGCCCTGTGTTTTTGTCTTCGGCTAGGGGCACCCCGAAGCTGTTCATAATACTGCACATTTTGTTCATAATGTATAAGCATTCGCTAGAACCTGCTCTTCCTATGATGAGAAAATCATCTAGGTAATGCGCTATGGAATCGCCGCCCACTTCTGAGGCTACTACCCAATGTAGGAAACTGCTGAACGCCTCAAACAAGGCGCAAGATAAGGAGCGGGCCCATGGGTAGGCAACGATCCACATAGAACATGCCTGACAACTTGCAACCCATGAGGTGGAATACTGAAGGGTGGAGTGGAAGAAGCCTGAAAGCTGATTCGATGTTGAGTTTCGCTAATAAAGCACCTGGACCCGCCTTCCTAACCAGATCCAGTGCGCTATCAAAGGATTGATAGCGCACTGAACTGAGGTCTGGGTCAATGGCGTCGTTGACTGAACCACCTTTAGGGTATGACAGGCGCTGAATGAGACAAAACTTTCCTGGTTCTTTTTTTGGGACCACCCCAGCGGAGAAATTACCAAATTAGCTAAGGGTGGAGAAGTAAAGGGGCCAGCCATGCGGCCTAAAGCCACCTCCTTATCAATCTTTTCCCTTACAACCGTAGGGTGCTGATAGGCTGAGATAAGATTCCTATTAAATTTCCTTGGTCTTATGAATTCAACAGTTGGAATTTTAAACCCATAAGGAAACCCATCTCACAACATTTGTGCTGCGCCCTGGTCTGGGTATGCCCTTAACCAGGGTGTCATTGCCTCAATCTTAATTGGCGTTTCCACTTTTTTGGCCCAGGCTGGCATTAGTGGGTTTATTGGTTGTGGTATTGTCTCATCGCTTACTACAATCGCTGGCCGGGTGTGGCCCAGAGCAGAATCTGCAGACGTGCCTGAAGGCACATGAGCTGCCCTTTTCACACTTTTTATCCTGAAAAGGCCAGCATGTGCCCCCCCTTTTCCTATTTCTATTGGCACGAAAGGACTGCTGTGGAGGGGTAATAGCAGGGGAGGAACCCCTTTTGGGGTCCATCCGCTGCCATAATTGGTTATCCGTGGAGTCGAAAGTTAGAGTAGGGTTACCTGCCATTTTCCTTCTAAACTCCACATCATACTCCCTCCACACTCCTTCACTGTGATTACGCTGAATCCAGTGAATGGTGCCAGTGTATTTGAGGATTGCCAGGCTCTGAGAGGGGTATATATATAACAAGAGGAGAACACCCTAAAGCATTGCAGCTACTCATCGAAAGTATCGGAGCGCTTACATTTTTTTGGGCCTGTACCTTCAGCAGCCAGTCCTTGTTCCACAGTGCTAGTGACTTGGTCTGGGTGTTGATTGGGAACAGTGATGGTGGCGGAAGAGCCCTGCTGTCCATTTGAAGTGGTAGCGACAGCTCCAGCGTCCCCTGGGTTAATCCCAGTGGCAGGCGGTTGTTGGCCCTTTGTTGGCTCTGTTGAGCGAAGTACTCCCTGTAAAAGAGATAATAATTCGCGAGCACTTTGTTCTTGTGTGTGTGGGTTATCAATAGCAGTAAGTTGGGCAATACTATTAGCATTATGTACCGCATTAGACACAATTGTATTGGCAGTATTGTGGGCAATACCAGTGAAATTCTGCCCTGAATTAGCTGCAATTGCATTATTTGCTGAAGTGGCCCTGGCTGTGTGACACCCGTGACTAACTGCCTTTCCCTGACCTACTGTTTGCATACATCCCTCTTGCAAGCCTGCACTTGCAACCATGGAAGATGAGTCATGATGTTCAGCCACATGTATACCACACTCAGACCTTTGGGGGTTAAGAACTACTGCAGTTGGCTGTGCAGCCGTCTGACATACATTGCCATCATTCAAACTACATTCATACATCTGAGGGTTAAAGAAACCTGATGGCTGTGCAGCCGTTTGTGGTGCGCCACAATCAGCTCCTTGAGGGTTAATAAAACCTCTCGTTGTGGAGGTGTTACTAGAGCGCTACCTATAGCATTTAATACGTTAGTGGATGCAGCCTGCTGCTTGGTTGTTTGCGCTGCAATTGTATTCTGAACTTGAAGCCCCTGAATAAACTCTAAAGGCCTTTTGGTCCTTATAGGGTTAATACTGCGAGCACCTCTTCCCCTACTGTGGCCTGTCTGCCTGGTATTGCCTCTAAACTTGGATCTCCCTCTTTGCGCTACTTTAAAATATTGAGCCTTTTTTTCCGCCCTTTTTTGCTGCACACTCTCACCAATGCTGCCCTTCTCCCCGCCTATTAATACCCCACCCACGGCCAAGGATGGCTCTCGGTGCTCACCTGCATGATGTATCGCACCGTGAGCCGATGTCCTTGCGACCACGTGGGAATACGTCAAACCGGAAGTGCTGACGGGCACTTCCGGTGACGTCACAGACCCGCCATCAGCTCTGGGGATAGGCCGCCCAATGCACGGTTGAAGTTCAACTAGGCCGCAAGACTCCGGAGACACCACCGGAGGCCCCGCGGTCCTAGAAGGGATCCCACGCCTAGTAAGTGTGGCGGTAGGAGTGGCGGTCATTATGGTGCTGTCCCGTCCAGGAATAGCTCTGCCAACTGCCGACTCTGCCTGTGTCTGGGTCCGTTTTTCTGCTTTTGTGGGCCTTACAGGTGTTAATACACCTTTATTAATAATGGGTGGTGTGGCGGTATTATGTTGCCACTGCAACGGAACAATTTGGGGCATAGGTGAACCCTGGGGATTAGTAAGGCAAGGTGACAATGGAGGATTAGGCCTAGGAGCCACATGAATGCTAGGCAGCATAGATGGTTGCTGAGTGCTATGCTGAACCGGCATGCCAAGCTGGCTTAAATTATGTATAACCGGTTCCTGGGGGTTACTTCGGGAAGCAGCCATTGCTGCAATGATATTTTGTAAGAATCCAGACACTGCAGACACTGCTGAGGGAGGAACAGCAGCAATAAGGGAGGCCATGTGGCTAGCTGCTATATTTTCCAAAGGCAAGGTTATCTGCTGTTGTGGGGGATTCACCTGATCTAAATGCTCATTATCTGATTCTAGCTCTTCTATATCATGTACCTGAGCTGTAACTACATTTGAGAATTGAGTTGGAGGAATAATATCTAAATCATCAAAATGATCAGATTGAACACTTATCTGTCTGGTCATATTTGCAGATCCAGATGGAGATGGGTCATTCTGAAAACGTCTGGGAGGCAAAGTAGAACGTCTTGAACGATTCATATCTGCACTGATGAGTACAAAACTCCTTTAGTCAGGATCCGGAGTAGAAGAGGAAGTTGCAAGGGGAGATTCAGCTTTTCTACAGGTAAGGAGGGGCCTACCCTGAATAGCAACAATGTTGCCCTCTCTCTTCTATCCCACTCTCCTACAGCCTTAACCCTTAGACTGCTCCAGGCTTATACTAAGCCCTACACTGCTTTTATGTTAATAGTATAAAGTTTGTATTATGACTTGTTTACTATTTCCCAGCTTTATTCAAACTATTATCGTAAACTCATTGTTGCTTCCAACCCAATACTGTGATATCATGATTTGTGTTTTTAAATCTATGCATTAAATTATTGCATACGTCCTGTAAAAAACTGTGGTGTATGTGTTCCATGGACTCGAATGGATATAGAGCTAGTCTTCAAATTTACCAGGGCGGCTTCTTATTCCCAGTTTGGCCCTGGCAGGACATAACTGTCTAAGATAGCTGTAAATTTGCAACAAAACATATAATTACTGGCAAACACAAAACAAACTGTTGTATGTGATTTCTTAAATAACATGCTCTTTAACATGTGTTCATTAATTATTAATTGCACAGTGGCTGCCATAACTACAATTTTATGTTTTAATCAAACTTTATTTGATTAGGAAGTACTAGATGGTAGGAATTTATGAAAATTGTTTTTGCATGCTAATCACATGTTGTTACATTAATATTGCATTGCAATTTCTCCCTCAAAAGCAACATAGCAGGATATGGCTGTCTAAGATAGATGCAAATTTTGTCCTAAAACCTATGATTAAAGCCAAATCCAAAACAAACTATTGTATGTTATTTCTGATATATGTTCTCATTAATCATCAATTATACATTAGCTGCTATTACTATAATTAACTTTATTTAAGTACTGGAAAGCAGACATATATGGATTTGTTGCTGTTGTGTGCTAATCACATCCTGTTCTGTTAATATTGTATTGCAATCTATTGCAAGTAGATAAAACAAAGGAAGGACAAGTGGAAGTATGTATTTAAAGAAATTCCAAAGATTACAGTTGCTCTGTGTAATCAAATGCTGGAGAGTATAGTGTCTCCTATCAGATATCACTGGGATCATGTGATACCTGCATCACAAGCCTCAGTGTGTTACATTTATTGCATCATTGCAAATATTCAATGAAAGATAATCAGACAGCAATAATAGAGGATTTAAATAGAATGTGCAAAGTCATAATCACAGTATCTACATATCCTAAGCACGTGCATAACTGGTTTTAACTGGAAAAGTGCTGCACCCTTTCACTAACAATACAAAGCACAGACTAGGGCTGACTTGTAGTACTAAATACACGTACATACAAGCATAGAAGCATACCTATAGTGGTTTGTTAAATAAAGGGACAGAAATGTGCATTAAAATTTAATATAGAATCAATTTGCAATATACTTCCATTAGCAAACATACTTGTAGTAAAGGTTATTAGTTTCAGCAGCATACACACATATGCTATGTGTGAGGATCAGAATTCAAACACCATACCTGCTCAGTTAGAGAGAGCTGGGGGAGGGGTGTATTGCATCAGTAAAACATTTGTGTCATATAAGACACTGCTGACTCTCTGTGAAGGTGTGGTGTTTGGTGCACAGGCCTTTACAGCATATGTGCATATGCCGCTGAAAAACAGTAGTAACTTTTACAAGAAGCATTCTTGCTAATGGAAGTTTTATATTAAAAAATGTGTCTATTCAAAACTGAAATGCAGCCCATGCACATTTTAATTTTGACCTTTCTATACATTTAATTCATACAAAAATATAATTTGTCGTTGGTATTTTATGCCCACCCAAATTCAAACAAGGAACTTGTCTCACTTTATAACACGTCATATATAACACTAACCCTGTGTACAAGATGTACTATGGACATCTCATGTAAATGCTAATTTTACATAGTTTGTGTCCAGCGATGCAGTAGAGGGTCTACTAGAGCAAAGACTCAGTTGTAAGCTATAGTTTTAATATACATGCTGCTTTGAGTAATGATTTTCAGGCTAGCTAGAAAGATTGAATGGACCTTCAACCTGCACTAATTAAAGGTATACTCAAGTCAAAAAAAAAATTTCCCCCCCACTTTTTTTTCTCTATTGATTTCTATGAGGGAATACATGCACACGCACGTGGAAAATTACGTTAGTTTTTTCACTCTATACTGGTTAACCCTAGCTCAAAATATGTTTTCTTGAAACTTGTAATACGAACGTAACCCGACTACTACAAAAAGCATACCACTAGCAGAGTTTTTGCAATTGCGAAAAAAATACCGCACCACGGGGGGGGGGGCGGAGTTAGCCATTAACGGTCTGATAGCTCCTGCTATACAAACTCCAAAACCCCTTAATAAGTGCCCAAAAGTGCTAGAATTACCCTAACCCAGCAAGGCTTAAAGTGGACAACTGACCCAGACCTTGGAAAAGTCACAACCGAACAGTCTGTCAGTGCCGGAGTCCTGATTCACCAGATTACCCTGAGGCCTGCAGCCTGTACGTGACCGCTGGGACGCCTATTGCAGACAGCCTCCGTGCCAGATTGCCTTTGCCCAGAGAGGTAGGAAATCCCCCCCCCCTCCTACTGAGCTGCGTACTGAGGGGGGCGAGGTACCTGTGGTGAGAGTAACCGCATCTTTGTGTGACCTGATCTTCCCGCCCTTGCTGCAGCCCTGCAGCGCTCCGATACCAGTCGGTCCTGGTGAAGGGGATCATCCCATGTACCGGCCCTTACATCTGGGCCCCTTGTAAGCAGACACTCTAGTCCGGGTGGCTGAGAACTGTTAAGAGGCACAGCAAGACGAAGAGGTGCGAATTGATTTGATTTGGCACGAGTTGCCATCTTGGAAGACACAGTGACTACGGAGATGCTATAAACTGCAGTATGAATTGCGCTGCAGGTCCTGATAGCTGCAGACTTCATTCAAGCTTAATCCAGGGGCCTAGCACATACGGCCTCTGCAGCTCTTCACGTTAACAAAAGAGGAGGTGATATTTCCCTGAGCCCATTAAGAATAAAGCACTAGGAGAGTACAGAGATAAGGGCAATACAGCCATAGCAACTACCCTTACGAGGACAGTGTTTGACTCTCCACTAGGCCCACCCCAGTAGTGCAGCTATATAGTTCCGAGGCTGCTCTCCATCCATCCTTCCCTGGGCCGGGGATTACTATCCACATTACCTCCATTCTGCTAAGCACCAGGGGAATGGACCCGGGGGTTCCCCTATATAGATACAGGATCACTGACTGGGTCTAGATAAGAGGGGTAATGTGTTTGCAGAGCTTTTGACACAGCCCCACATCAGTTCTCCCCGACTGAAGTTTCCCCTTTAGTGGGAGTGTGACCCACAACATTTTACTGAAAATGGTGACTGGTTGGGCCTAAGACCCTACGCACATACTCCTCCAATGAAACCCAGCATGTGGCTCTAGAGGATACCCTACAAATTCTGGCCTCTATTCTTTCTTACCCTTTGGGCCCACATCTAATTAAACCCACTGGGAATGCTGCTTCTCCCCATCCCCCAGCTAACACCAAAAGTGGGGAATTGAATATCTACACCCTGTAGCGGAGACTCATTTTGATTCAAACCTACCCTTAACTTGGACCTTGATATTGTCTAGACCTCCTGGAGCCACTGGGACTGACTATCCTCCCTGTGAGGAGCTGTTCAATCAATCTAATAGCTGCTGCGTCAGCTTAATTGTCTTTTGGGTAACTTCCCAAAGTGTAGTGTTATTCCATTGTCTAACCTGCAACTTTATTTCCACAGGGGTTTCTTTCAAACTGCATATAGACCCACATGCAGTTTGTCCCGCATTTCTCAGTTTCGAGATTCTCAGAATCAAAAGCTTCCTCACCAGTTGGGGGTTTTGTCCCAACCTTTCCCATCCACTCACCCATGGGAGTCCATCTGGAACAGGGGCCACAAATTAATTAGACCGCTATCACTGCACTACACTTTGATTGATGGAACCATACCTCCAGAAATAGCCCCACACCTACTTAAATGGGAGAGCCTCCTTCACATCCACATTCCACCAAACATTTGGCAACGGGCCCTTACATCGACTAAGAAAACTTTACATTGTATAACAATGTTTGAAACATACTACAATATCCTATCCCACTGGTACCTAGTTCCCACACGTCTGTCGAAAATGTTCCTGGGGACTTCCCTGGCGTGCTGGAGGGGCTGTGGCCTCCCCGGTGACTTGATACATATATGGTGGGAATGCCCAAAAATGAAGGCCCTGTGAAACCTGTGCTTCAGGACCCTTTATGCCCTTGGGATTTGTCATGATTTACACCTGTACCTTTAAGGATACCTGATACCAGTTGCCATCTGTATAAAAACTCCACCCTCAGTTCACTCATTGCTTAGTAATTTTTGACTACATCAGTCATTTACCTTAGCCTCTCCTGGAATTATTTATACAAGTCTTTGGACCTTTGATACAATTCGTTCCTACTTTGTTGCAAATTTCTAAAGTTTCAAGTTACCATCTCATTCCAGTTTTTCACTGAACGATCAGTATTCAGCTTTATCGCAACTGATAGTTTCACAAGCTAATCACGCTGTCTACCGCAGCTGTCTGTGTTACCTTCGAAGCCGGAGTTCGTGGTGACGTCACCCGCCATCTCAGCTGTACCTCTTACCATCGGAAAGCCGCAGCACACGCTTGTTACACACGCTCTCCTAGCGTGTTCCAAAGTCGATCCTCAACTCCTTCAGGCTAAACCAAAGCGGTAACAGTAAGCATTTACCTCCGGTATCGATTCTATTTCTTCCTTGACTCCGGTCTTTCTCTCTCTGGTACAGTTAACCTATTTGGTTTATTTAATGTTTGCCTGCTAACATCCATACTTTCTGCCTTAACAAATTATACTTTATCTTGTAAAACTCATCACAAGGTTTTTATTAATAACATAACCTGCCAATCTTGTTGCCACCTATTGGCTATAGGTTATGATTATGATAAGCTAACCTAATAGTAATGGTAGGATTGTTGTCTTATTAAATGAAACTATTTTCATTTAAATCCATTTCCTTCCTAAGTCAGCAATTCTTCCACACTCCTATAAATTTGAAAGTGATATTATATTTATTACAAGATACTTTTGTCTACAGTTGGATTCACAATCTATCCCTATATCTCTCCCTACAGGGAAATATAGGATCTTGACTGAAACCTGACACTAATTACTAAGCCTACACAATGAATCCAGTAGATATAGTGACGCATGTTCAGACATTAACTGAAAAGGTAGAGACAATTACACAGGCACTAAATACTCTGCAACATGAAAATTCATCTCTTAAAGCCTACATAAAAGAAATTGCTGACAAACAAATAACTACTCATGCTTTAGAACCTAATGTTAGCCCACCTGAGCATTTCCAGGGAGACAGAAAACATTTCAGGGAATTCAAGAATGCTTGTTATTTGCTTTTCTCACTAAAACCTCTCACATACCCCACAGACCAAGTCAAAGTCCTAACAACTATCTCCTATTTAAGGGGGGAACCTCGCATATGGGCTAATACATTTTTTGAAACAAATGATCCAATACTACATTCCTTAGAATTTTTTTTTAATGCCATGTCACAATTCTATGATGATCCCTATAAGCAGCTCACTGCTGAAAATGGTATGAGAGCATTAAAACAACTTAAAAAGCCTGTAGAGGATTATATAACTGAGTTTAAAAAATTTTCTAAGGACAGTGGTTGGAATGATTTATCGTTAAAAAACCAGTTCAGGTTAGGACTATGTGATTCACTTAAAGATGAATTGGCAAGAGTTGAGTTGCCAGACACCTTGGAAGGGTTAATTAATCTCTCAATTAGCCTAGATAGACGTCTTAGAGAACGTAGATCTGAACGTAGTTCCAGTGATTTTACCTTTAGACGTCCAAACCTTACAATACCCTCCTCACAAAATACACGTAGTCAAACATTTTCCACACCTGAGGCTATGGACATAGGATTTATAAAAGGGCCACTTAATCCTCAAGAAAAACTCAGAAGAAGGCAAAATAATCTGTGTATGTACTGTGGAGCTGCACAACACACAGTAAAGGATTGTCCAATATTAGGACGTCAGAAAAGGGGTAAGGAAAAACACATGAATACCTGTTATAATGTACAAAGTTCCAGATCTACAAACTGCTCACTCACACTTATTTTGCAGTGGGAGAACCAACGAGTAACCTCCAAGGCGATCATTGACTCAGGAGCCAGCACTAATTATATGGATTTGAATTTCACTATATTAAATAAAATACCACTTATAAAAAAGACAAATCCAGTGTTGCTCAGAGTTATTGATGGTAGTCAAATATCATCCGGCCCTATCTCACATCACACTATACCTATAAAAGTGTCTATAGGGGGAACACATATTGAATATGTGTCCTTTGACGTTATTCCTTCTCCCATATATCCTTTGGTTTTAGGTTACTCATGGTTAAATTTACATGATCCCACTATATCTTGGAAAAACTCTGATGTTATATTTGCTTCTGATTATTGTAAAACAACCTGTATATCCAGTCATTACATTTTACAAACTGAGCATATTAACATACCATCTGAATACTCTGAATTTTCTGACGTATTCTGCAAGAGAGAGTCAGAAAATCTTCCTCCCCATAGGAAGTATGACTGTCCTATAGACCTTGTTCCTGGGGCAGATATACCATGTGGGCATATTTTCCCTCTTTCCAAAAATGAATTAGAGTATTTAAAAGATTACTTAGAAGAGAATCTTCGTAAGGGGTTTATAAGACCATCAACCTCTCCAGCTGGAGCTGGAATGTTCTTTGTCAAGAATAAAGATGGCACAATTAGACCCATAGTGGATTACAGAGAACTTAATCGTAGAACTATAAAAAACAGGTATCCACTACCCCTAATTCCAGAATTAATCGAAAGACTTGAGGGGGCTTCATACTTTACTAAATTAGACCTGAGAGGTGCATATAACCTCATAAGAGTAAGACAAGGAGACGAATGGCTCACTGCTTTCCGTACGCGTTACGGACTGTACGAATATACAGTGATGCCATTCGGGCTTTACAATGCGCCCGCCACCTTTCAGTATCTAATAAATGATGTGTTTAAAGATCTGTTAGATATATATGTTGTCATTTATTTAGACGACATACTTATATACTCAAAATCTAAGTCAGATCATATAAAACATGTTCGCACTGTACTCTCTAGGTTACGTCAGCACCACTTGTATGCAAAGCCAGAAAAATGTATCTTTAACTCCAATAGTATTACTTTTCTGGGTTATGTAATTTCTCCTGAAGGAATAGATATGGAAAAAAATAAAATAACAGCTATCTTGGAATGGCCTACCCCTACTTCCAAGAAACATATACAGAGGTTTATGGAGTTCGCAAACTTTTACAGAAAGTTTATTAAAAACTTTGCTCATATCTCTAAACCCCTCACTAGCCTCACAAAGAATAACATCAAATTCCACTGGTCTAAGGAAGCACAAAAAGCATTTGAAACATTAAAACATAGATTCACTTCCGCACCTATTCTGTCATATCCTAACCCCTCATTACAATATGTCATTGAAGTAGATGCTTCAGACTACGCTATTGGAGCAGTTCTGTCACAAAGACAGAGTTTAAAACATCCACTACATCCTGTTGCTTTTTTTTCACGGGTGATGTCAGAATCAGAAAACAATTATGCAATAGGAGAGAAGGAACTTCTAGCCATTAAGGCCTCCTTTGAACACTGGAGGCATCTGTTAGAAGGAACCACTTTACCCATTTTAATATACACTGACCACAGGAACTTACAATACTTAAAAACAAACAGAACTCTTACAGCTCGCCAGGTGCGATGGAATCTATTCTTCAATAGATTTAATTATTTAATAACTTATAGGCCTTCTAACAAAAATTTGAAAGCAGATGCACTCTCTAGAATACCAGATAAACCTTTATCTCAAAATGCTCATCACTCAATTATTCCTCATGATAACATCATAGGTCTCACAGAAGATATAACTAGCCTATTAAAAACACATTTAGTATCAGATTCTGAATTACCTAAAACACTAGTAACATTGGGAACCAATGGTCTTTATTATCATGACAACCTTGTATATGTACCACACACATTAAGAGAGAAAATTCTGTATAACTATCACGACACTCCTTTAGCAGGTTATCCTGGAATTTCAAAAACTACAGAATTGATTACCAGGCATTTTTGGTGGCCAAGTATGAAATCTGATATTACTGATTACATAAGTTCTTGTAAAATATGTACAGTCTCCAAGACACAACACCAACGTCCCACAGGGCACTTACTACCTTTACCTATACCATCACGACCTTGGACTGACATAGCACTAGACTTTATAGTAGAATTACCTAGATCTTCCAATCATACAACTATATTGGTTGTTGTCGACATCTTCAGCAAGATGGCACACTTCATTCCTACCACTAAATTACCAACCTCTTCAGAAACAGCTCAGCTTCTTATACATCATGTCATCAAATATCATGGGTTACCACTTAGTATAACATCAGATCGTGGAACCCAATTCACCAGTAAATTTTGGCATGAATTATGTAAAACATTGAAAATACGCCTTCGGCTAAGCACCTCTTTCCACCCTCAGACTAATGGGCAGACGGAGAGGACTAATCAATGGCTTGAGCAGTTCTTACGCTGTTTCATTAACAACAAACAGGATAACTGGTCATCTCTGTTAACATATGCAAAATTTGCATACAACAATTCTGTGAATAGTACCACTAAGTTCTCACCTTTCTATATCAACTACGGGTTCCATCCCATATTTCACCAGGAAGATTTACAGGATAGTTCTTGCCCTCAAGTCAATGACTTAATCAACACCATAGCTGATACGTTCACTACAGTAAAAGACAATATTGCTCACTCTAAGACTTTGCATAAACTCTACAATGATAGAAAACATTTACCATCACCAAATTATCAAATCGGGGACAAAGTCTGGTTATCAACACATAACTTAAGGTTACCATATCCATCCCGTAAATTGTCCTCCTTATTCATTGGTCCCTATTCTATTAAAGCAATAGTGAATCAAAATGCTGTTACTCTTTCATTGACTGACAAATTCCGAATACACCCCACGTTCCATGTATCATTGTTGAAGCCTTACAAGTCTACACGGAATGATGATTCCATACCTAAGGATCCTGATATACTTCATGATGTGGACTTGGAATATGAGGTCGCCTCTATTAAAGATTCTCGTCGTCATGGGGGACAACTTCAATACTTAGTACATTGGAAGGGTTATCCGGATGAGGACGATTCCTGGGAACCTGCTACGAACCTCTCTGCACCCCGTTTGGTTTCTTTGTTCCACAGAAGAAATCCTGATAGACCCAAACCATGATCCCCAGAGTGGATCTTTGAGGGGGGAGTTCTGTCATGATTTACACCTGTACCTTTAAGGATACCTGATACCAGTTGCCATCTGTATAAAAACTCCACCCTCAGATCACTCATTGCTTAGTAATTTTTGACTACATCAGTCATTTACCTTAGCCTCTCCTGGAATTATTTATACAAGTCTTTGGACCTTTGATACAATTCGTTCCTACTTTGTTGCAAATTTCTAAAGTTTCAAGTTACCATCTCATTCCAGTTTTTCACTGAACGATCAGTATTCAGCTTTATCGCAACTGATAGTTTCACAAGCTAATCACGCTGTCTACCGCAGCTGTCTGTGTTACCTTCGAAGCCGGAGTTCGTGGTGACGTCACCCGCCATCTCAGCTGTACCTCTTACCATCGGAAAGCCGCAGCACACGCTTGTTACACACGCTCTCCTAGCGTGTTCCAAAGTCGATCCTCAACTCCTTCAGGCTAAACCAAAGCGGTAACAGTAAGCATTTACCTCCGGTATCGATTCTATTTCTTCCTTGACTCCGGTCTTTCTCTCTCTGGTACAGTTAACCTATTTGGTTTATTTAATGTTTGCCTGCTAACATCCATACTTTCTGCCTTAACAAATTATACTTTATCTTGTAAAACTCATCACAAGGTTTTTATTAATAACATAACCTGCAAATCTTGTTGCCACCTATTGGCTATAGGTTATGATTATGATAAGCTAACCTAATAGTAATGGTAGGATTGTTGTCTTATTAAATGAAACTATTTTCATTTAAATCCATTTCCTTCCTAAGTCAGCAATTCTTCCACACTCCTATAAATTTGAAAGTGATATTATATTTATTACAAGATACTTTTGTCTACAGTTGGATTCACAATCTATCCCTATATCTCTCCCTACAGGGAAATATAGGATCTTGACTGAAACCTGACAGGATTAGAGTATCTAGAGATCCAGCCATAGCTCTTCTTCATTTAAATCTGCACACCCTTCCAAAACACCATAATCTGATATGTCTATATCTTTTCTCCTCTGTTAAAACCAATATTGCCAGGTCTTGGAAAAAAGTGCTACCCCCAAAATGGATGGAGATTACAAATACCATGGCATATATCTATACCATGGAAAAAGATGACTACCATTCCCTAAATAAATTAGACCTCTTTGAATTTCCAATATTGCCAGGTCTTGGAAAAAAGCGCTACCCCCAAAATGGATGGAGATTACAAATACCATGGCATATATCTACACCATGGAAAAAGATGACTACCATTCCCTAAATAAATTAGACCTCTTTGAATTGGCCTGGAGTGATTGGAAAGATAGCCATGATACACTCTGGCAACCGTCGGTTACGACATAAGCTGCAATTCCTGGTATATAGTCAAGTAACCAATTGCTTCCGCCCTAAAGCCCCTTTAAATAGAATACAGGGAGACAACTACAACTTCCTCCCCTAATCTCATCTTCTTCCCCCCCTCCTTCTCCCTCCCCTCCGATGACTATGACCTGAATGTAATGTATTGGCTACACATATGTTTTCATAGACTGAGAAATTCTTTGTTAAAACTCCTTCCTTGATGGCGGAAGGACCTATATTTTTCACATGCAGTTTGTGATTTTTTTTTTTATGTGCAAGAGCCCTGTGAGGCTCCATTTACTATATGTTACTTTTAAAATCTAAATAAAAAAACTTTAAAATAAAAAATACTGCACCACTAGTAATCTAGCCCTTAGGGTGTTAAAGATATAGAGTTGCAGTATTGCTAGCGCTAAAATGACATTTTCTAACAAATTAGAACATATCTTTTCCCCACTATAATGGCTCTTTAATTGAAAACACAACATACTTTCTTGGGATCCCTAACATTATAATACAACACTTGTCAGATGTACAAATAGCAAGAAATCACTGTCATGGATTACGTTTTCAGTCAAAAATATATCTAAGTGATGTCTACTGTATCTGCAGTCACTACCCACCTCCCTGCACAGTAGGTCCAAAAGCTTAATTATTGTCACAAGGGAAACATTTTCATTGGACAAGAAGAAATCCTTGTCACATTCAATGTTCTTGTTATAAACAATGCACCTGCTAGCTCTGTATGTATTGGGTACTTGTAAAGCACGGCCAATCACCCGTAAGTGTCGCAAGGCGCTGCTCATTTTATCGACCTCGGCTGAGTGGACCTTGCCGGGGATCGAAAACTGCAACCCTTGGGTTGCTATAGAGCTCAGCCACAGTGCCTTAGCATGCAGAGCTATCTGTCCAGCATTTCCATACAAATTTTATATAAATTTATATAAGGTAATTTTATTACCTCCCAAACACCTAATTTCTAGAGACAGAAAACCTAATTTGACAAACCTTTACTTATAGCTTACACTATTTCTTTATTAATATTATTCATTTTTATATTGTGGAGTCTTTTTTTTTACTAAGTGATTCCCAAAACAGTATTCAGTATTCAAAGTATAGCCACTGTATGAATCTCACATAATAGCAGAAATATGCTTTTTTCATTATGTCTATGCTCCTTTTTTGTATGTTAATGGTGTTTAATTTGCTGCTTGATCTTGAGCACTGTTTCCCTATAGGGAATTGCCCTAAAGCTAACAGCTCTTTTGCATAAAAAATTAAAACAATTATCCCCTAACATTATAACCCCCAAAATAAAAAAATCTTAACTAAAAATACCATAATCTACCCTTTGCCCCGAAAAGGGCATTTGGATGGGGATTCCCCTTCAAAATGGAATTCAGCTCTTTTTCTGCCCATTAAAAATAAAAAAGCCCACTAACCCCAAACTTGGTACTCACCAATGATAAAGGGCGGTGCTCCATCTTCACCCAGGCAGCGCTCCATCTTCATTCATAGCGGACCATCTTCTTCAACATTCATCCAGGTCACGGTACCCTTGCATTCCTATTGGCTAATTTGATTCTTCAAATTCAAATCAGCCAATGGGATGAAAGCAGCTTTCATCCTATTAGCTGATTTGAATTTGTTCAGCCAATAGGAATGCAAGGGTATCCCTATATAAAAGGGGTACCATGCAGTCAATCTTCAGTGTGTGGCTGGAGACCACATGAAGAGGAGCTCCCTGTCGATGCTCTGAAGGGGAACACTGACATCGCTGACTACCTCAATGAAGACTTCACAGCTGCCACCGGGATGAATATAGAAGATGGACCGGGCCTGAATGAAGATTGAAGAAGATGGTCCCGCAATGGATGAAGATGGCGTGCAATGGTGAGTATCAATTTTGGGGTTAGTGTTAGTTTTTTTGTTTTGTTTTTTTTTGTTTTAGATCAGTGCTTTTTCTTATTTTTAATGGCAGCAAATGAGTTGAATGCCCTTTTAAGGGCAATGGCCATCCTAATGCCCTTATTATATGCAAAAACATAAATTATGCTTACCAGATAATTTCATTTACTTCTGTATAATGAGAGCCCACGTCATCATTCCTTACTGTTGGGAAATACTGAACTGGCCACCAGGACGAGGCAAAGACACCCCAGCCAAAGGCTTACATACCTCTCCGACTTACCCCATCCCCCAGTCATTCTGCCCAGGGAACAAGGAACAGTAGGAGAAATATAAGGGTATAAATGGTACCAGAAGAAAAATATAATTCAGAGGGCCGCCCATCGGAGAACACCATGGGGGCCATGGACTCTCCTTATACAGAAGGAAATTAAATTATCTTGTAAGCATAATTTATGTTTTCCTTCTTAATATACGGAGAGTACACAGCATCATTCCTTACTGTTGGGAAAACTATACCCAAGCTCTAGAGGACATTAAATGATAACGTGAGGAACAAAAAGAGAGGCGGACCCTAATCTGAGGGCACCATAGCCTGCAAAACCTTTCTCCCAAAAACATCAAACTTGTAAAATTTAGAAAAAGTATATAAGGAGGACCAGGTAGCCGCTGTACAAATCTGATCCATAGAGACCTCGTTCTTAAAGGGCCAAGAGGAAGCCACTATTTTAGTACAATGAGCCATAATCCTCTGAGGAGGGTTATGTCCCACTGTCTCGTAAGCTAAGCGGATAACACTCCTTAACCAAAAAGATAAGGAAGTCAAAGAGACCTTCTGACCCTTACGCTTCCCGGAATAGACAACAAACAAGGAAGAAGTTTGTCTAAAATCCTTAGTAGCCTGAAGATAGAACTTCAAGGCTTGAACCATGTCAAAATTATGAAGCAAAGGTTCCTTTGAAGAAGGATTGGGACACAAGGAAGGAACCACAATCTCTTGATTGATGTTGCAGTCTGACACGACCTTAGGAAGAAAACCTAACTTAGTACGGTGGACAGCCTTATCAGAATGGAACACCAGATAAGGAGGCTCATATTGAAAGGCAGCAATCTCAGATACTCTGCACGCAGAAGCAATAGCCAGTAGAAAAAGAACCTTCCAGGACAACAATTTAATGTCAACTTCATGTGTAGGCTTAAACGGAGCCCATTGCAAAACCTTAAGAAAAAGATTTAGACTCCAAGGAGGAGCATTAGATCTAAACACAGGTCTGATCCTAGTCAGAGCCTTAACAAAGGACTGTACATCTGGGAGCTCCGCGAGCCTCTTGTGCAGTAAAACCGGAACAAAATCTGTCCCCTCAGGGAACTGGTAGAAAAGCCCTTCTCCAGTTCATCCTGGAGAAACGATAGGATCCTGGCAACCTTAACTTTATGCCAGGAAAATCCACCCTCTTCACACCAGAATAAGTAGGTTCTCCACAAATTATGATAGATGCGACGAGTAACTGGTTTATGAGCTTGAATGAGAGTATCAATAACTCAGAAAAACCTCTCTTGGCTAGGACTTAGCATTCAATCTCCATGCAGTCAGCCTCAGATAATCTAGATTATGATGAACAAAAGGACCTTGTCCAAGCAGATCCCTGTGACAAGGTAACTTCCACAGAGGGGATGATGACATCCCCACCATATCCGCAAACCACATCCTTCACGGCCACGATGGAGCAATCAGTATAACTAATGCCTGCTTCTGCTTGATCCGGGCCACTACACGAGGAAGGAGTGCTAACGATGGGAAAAGGTAAATTAGACTGAAGACCTCCAAGGCACTGCTAATGCATCTATTAGCTCCGCCTGAGGAGTCCTGAACATCAACCCTTATCTGGGTAGCTTGGTATTGAGACGAGATGATATGAGATCTATCTTCAGCGTCCCCCACCTGTTGCATATCTCTGCAAACATTTCGGGATGGAGAGACCATTCCCCCGGAATAAAAGGATTGTATGCTCAGAAAATCCGCTTCCCAGTTGTCCACACCCGGAATGTGGATTGCTGACAGGGAACAGCTGCGGCCCTTCGCCCACTCCAGAATCCGAGATACTTCCCTCATTGCTAGGGAGCTTCTCGTTTCACCCAGATGGTTGATGTAAGCCACCGAGGTTATATTGTCTGATTGGAATCTGAAGAACTGGGACGAATCCAGAAGGGGACAAGCTTTCAGAGCATTGAAGATTGCCCGAAGTTCCAGAATGTTGATCGGGAGGGAGCATTCCTCCTGAGTCCACAGGCCCTGTGCCTTCAAGATCGTGTCCCATTCCAATTACTAAATTTAGTCAAAGACAATAATGGTATATACATAATAGCCACCGGCCTTATCTACGGCCGATCAATAACATTGGTGAACATATATTCCCCCAACACACTTCAACACACCTTCCTTAAGAAAATAATCAATGTGGTTCTACTCAATCTAAAAGGAACATTGATATTAGGGGGCAATCTCGATGTTCCCATACATCCAGTGATCGATACATTAAGAGGCACAACTCATGTCTCTCACACAGCCCTTAAAAATATCCAATCCCAATTATGAGAACTATATGTCCATTATGCAAAGCTTACTCTTCATCCTTACACCAAATACTTTACGTTCTTCTCCCATCCCCACACTGTGTACTCCCATATTGATTACTTCTTCCTTGATCAAGTTAGAATGTCCCTGTTAGAATCAGTTACAATCATGCCAATTACCTAGACTGACCATGCACCAGTGCTTTGCACTATATCATGGCCAGAATCGCCAGTCATTCCTTTACAGTGGAGATTAGATGACTTCATACTAGAAGACAAGCTACACCACCAACATCTAGAAAAAACACTATAGAATATTTTACCTTAAACACCACTGACCAAATACCCATAACAACCATATGGGAGGCACACAAGTGCATCATGCACAGGGAGTTCATAAAAATCAAAGCTAGACAAAGAAAGAAACAGAGAATTTATCATAATTCCCTGCTCACTAAGAGAAGCCATAAAAACTTATTTTACTAAAGAATACCAAAAAAAAGCTTATTGCATGAAAAGACAGTTCTATGAAAGTGGAAAAATCAGGCAAATGACTAGCTAGACTCCTTCAACACAAACGGCTCAAATATTTTGTTCAAACCCCAAAGTCGACAGCAAGGAAGTAGCTGCAGTTTTTCGTCAATACTATTTGTCTCTATATAACCTAAAAGAAACTACCACATCGCTAGACTCATCACAGCACACACTAAGTTCCCTCCTACTCTCTAACAGACTACATCAAAGAAACAAACACACCTAGACAAGACTCCACAGACTCCAAAACTCTGGATTTACCAATCACAAATGAAGAAATCGGCAAAGCTATAAAAAAATGATGCAACAGGCAAAAGCCCAGGCCCTGACAGTTTTAACATCAAATATTATAAACTATTTACCAAATACCTATCCCCGTATCTAGCCCAAATCTTTAATTCCCAATCTGACGCCATGGGATTCCCAACATCTATGTTGTAGGCTCATATAGCGGTACTCCCCAAACCCCGGTAAAAATGCACAGAAAACCGGAAAACTATCGACCAATATCTCTTTTAAATATAGATATGAAAATATTTGGTATGATTCTGGCCGACCGACAAAACAAATACATGCCGCAATTAATAACACCAGATTAGGCAGGATTTATTCCAGACCGGCAGGCCAGGGATAATACCTTGCAAACCATATAACTAATTTCATACGCCCGTATACATAACATCCCCTCACCGTAATATCTACAGACACAAAAAGGCATTTGATAAGATGACCCTATCACACCTGAACATAGAAAATAATTACATCAACATATTCTTCTCCTTATGTTCCAATCCAACAGAAAGAGTAAGCGTTAAAAGCTTACTCTCCAAACCATTCCAAATAAGAAATGGAACCCGTCAAGCGTGCCCACTGTCCCCCCTCCTATTTGCTCTCTCCTTAGAAATATTTGCACAAAAGATCAGCAACAATCCCAACATTATATGCATTAAAACCACAAACAAAGAACAGAAACTAGCGATGTATGCGGACGACATCCCTATCAGAAATAGATTAGTCTCTCCCAGCCCTTCTGAATGAATTTAAAGAATATGGGAAATATTCCAACTTCCATCTCAATCTGGACAAATCAGAGATAATGATTTTCACTACCCCAGTAGAAATACTAACAAACATAAATAACTCATGCCATCTGAGGGTCCAACAAAAAAAGATGAAATACCTAGGCATCTACCTTATACGGACATGCTTTTTGAATATAATTACCAACCCTTATACACAGCTATAACAAACGATCTTTCCAATTGGCGTAATAAACCCCTATCGTGGATGGGACAGGTGAACTCCATAAAAATGAACAGATTACCTAGAATATTATATATATTTCAGACTCTTCCCATCCCTTTACCTGCTCTATATATATCCAAATTACAAGCAGCACTAAATCAATATGGTTACGAATTAAACCCAGAATACAAAGATGCTCTCTTTATCTTCTCAAAAACAAAAGTGGTCTGGTCTCAATATAGATTAGCATCTATTTTCCAATGTATAATCGAATGGAGCCACAAAACCACACAGAAAATATGGGTACAACTAGACACAGAGATCCTGGCTGTCCCGAATGTCAGATCCTTAGCCTGGATCCCTAACAACAAAAGACCCCTCACAATACAAAGATATCCCCTATTAACACATTTTTTCACCAAATGGGATAAAACCCTCAATACAAACACCACTATTTCTTCACACAAATCACCTTTGACCCCTTTCAGAGGAAACCCTGATAAACCCTTTTATAACTCCAAATTGACAAACTTTCCAAAACCCTCAATCCGTGACTGTTCTTTCTACAACTTCACAGAGGGAAAAAAAACTTAAAACACTACCAACACTACAGGACTTAAACACTAATATTTTAATATCATGGCTTGACTATGCACAACTATCCCACTTTTTTCATATCATTGCTAACAAACAGGTACTAACGCGTACACCTTCCCCACTTGAATTCCTATGCATAATGACCACCCTCCCCACACACACCATTTCTATTATATATAAATTACTCTTCCTACAAGACGAGGACTCTCTTCCATCATATTCTTATAAATGGAACAAAAAATTGGGTGCACGCCTTAACCAGAAAGCCTGGCAAACAATCTTCCTCGCCCATAAGCGATCCTCCATATCTGCACAAGAAAGTATTTAAAATTTCTATCACACTGATATATCACACCTACTGGGCTCAAACATATTTACAAACATACCAGTAACCTGTGCCACTCTACTCCACATATGGTGGTCTTGGCCACTATAACGTCCTTCTGGGACACTTTACTATTAACCATGTCTAAGATTCTAGAATTACCTTTAATGAAAACCTCAAATGTCCTTCTCTTTCATTCACTACCCGTACTAAAGGACAAATCAAAACAAGCCTTCTCATAATGCTAAACGGGGCCAAATATCTCATCCCCCAACATTGCAAATCCCCTGAGCTTCCAATTATAGAAAATGGAAAACCCAAGTTGACACATACCTATGCCTTAAAAGATACCACTACCTTACAACAGGCCAAATAGGAACACATGAATTGATGACGGATCACTGGAAATGTACACAACCCTAAATAGGATCTGAAACACTTAATACCCATCCAACCATTCGAGGGGAAGACTTCTCCTCCAGACTTATCAAACCATGAACAAACCTCATATACCTACCCTTCATTTACCCATTCTCTCCCCTCCCCCTTCCTTCCCTACCCTCTTCAGGGCATCTTTCCATTTACTTCCTCCCTCCTCCAATCCTCTGCCCCCACCACCAGGTACCAAATCACCATATTCCTACAAACTCATTACACTAATTTAGATAAATAAGTCTACTTATTACTGAACACACTAAGGAGTCGATTTATCAATATCTGGCGGACATGATACGCTGTAGCGTATCATGTACACCAGACATTGCTGAATGTCGACAGCAATGTCAAAAGCAGGGGGTGTCAATTAACCTGATCGTATGTGATTGGGCGGAATGAGGTCCGCAGCCTCAGAGGCAGCGGACAAGTAAAGGAGCAGTGGTCTTAAGACCGCTGTTTCTTAACTCCTGTTTCTGGCAAGCCTGAAGGCTCGCACAAAAACATGGGTATTTGGCACCATTCAGGTCATGATAAATTGGCCCCTAAATATTATACAGTTTTGCAAGTGAGGAGATGATGGTCAGAAAGAGGAAAAGGGGAGTTTGTGAAGTTTGAAATAGTCCATCGATAGCTGAAATCAGATCAAGGGATTGACCATCTTTGTGAGTGGGAGAGTCAGTCCATCATGACAGACCGAAAGAGGAAGTGAGTTGCAGAAGTTGTTTTGCAGAGGAAGCAGTGGGATTGTCAAGAGGGATGTTGAAGTCACCAAGAATGAGGGCAGGGGTGTCTAAGGAAAGGGAATAGGTAGCCAGGTAGCAAAGTGATCTAGAAATTGAGTTGAGAAGAAAGGGGGCAGTGTATGACTGCAACACGTATAGAGAGGGGAGAGAATAAGCAAATCATGTGAGTTTCGAATAAGGAAAACGTGAGGAAGAGATGGGATGTATTTGTTGAATGGTGAAATGAGAGGAAAGGAAAATACCTACACCCCCTCCTTGTCTATTACCAGACCTAGGAGTGTGGCTGAAGTGGAGAGAGTGTGCAGCAGTGGGTGCTGTGTCTAATGGAGAGAGCCAAGTTTCTGTGAGAGCCAGAAGGTTGAGGGAGTGGGATATAAAAAGGTCATGGATAGGGAAGGCGGAGTTTAGCCGTTCTGGAAAATGGCTGTGTGAGAAGACAGCTCCCAGGCCCACGCCACCTAAGCCCAATAAATAAAAATAGCCAGCAATCTTTAAAAACCCCTCAGGGAGCCAATACTCACTGCGGGTACTGGAGGACCCCACAACAGCTGTAGAGAGGAGAAGCGGTGCCCGGCAAACACTACAGGGTATCGGCAGGCCAACACCCGGAGAACAGGCAGCAAGCGGAGGGGTAGTGAGGACTCGGCAACAGCCACAATAGAGACCGGATCGCACGCAGGGTCTAAACACCAGCCGACCACACCACAGCAGGTCTGTTGTGCCCAGACCGCAACCGCAGTACATAAATCCCGGAGCTCAGGGAGGCAATAGAGCGCAAGAGGGGATAATATACAGACCTGTGTTAAAGGCTTTAAATAAACGCAAGCACCCACAGGAGGAGCTGATCTGACCACAGCTTGCACATAAAAATGCCCGCCATAAAACAGGAGCTGCGTAGCACACAAACACAAGCGCAGCACATAGAGAGGTCAGAAAGGGTATGTAGCAGAAGCATACAGAAAAGGTCTGCAAGCAACAAAAAGGGACATATTAAATTGTACAACATTAAGCCACAAATAAATACCCATCCCTACAGAGAAAATACTGTCCTGAAGCCCCCATAAAAGACCCTAATAGATTTTTCCAAATAGGCCTCTCTATGCAGGGTGATTAAGACTCACAATAAAGCACGCAGCTACTGCTGGTTGTACAGCAGTAAAAACATAGTTAACACCATAGACTCAGCACACCCTAAGTAAAAGGGGTAGCACATAGAAAGAGTACAAAGAAAGCTCAGCACAACGCCCTGCTAGCTTTATCAGCACTAGCCATAAAATACTAGGCCAGACAAACCCACGCTGGGGATATATAGTCTGAGATTACCACCTGCACAGACAGGCCTGCTCACAGCCCCACCGCATCAATCATTAAAGCATGCCAGCCCACACACAAAGCAAGCCAGACGGAGCTACAAACCCAAAAATGCTGCAGCAATATCTGAAACCTGTGGACTCACACACACCTCCATCTACTCCTAATGCTACTGCATCAGCAGAGGGGCCACAGGCTACACAACAAACATCCTCCAGCCCTGCCGGCTTCACAAAGGAAGATTTAAGACCTCTCTGTACCAAAGATGATGTAAAAGAGATCATGTCAGAAGTTAAAACTTGGTATACTGATCTGAAGCGTGATCTGTCCAGAGTGACTCAAAGAGTAACAACTCTAGAGGAGAATCACAACACAACCTATAATGATATTCAACATATGTCACGTTTGGCATATGAGCAGGAGGAGACCATACACCACCTTTTGGAAAAGGTGGAGGATTTGGACAATAGGGGAAGGAGGAACAACCTCCGGATACATGGCATTTCTGAGACCATACAACTGGCGGCCTTAGAGGGCTGTGTACAAGACCTATTTCGGACCCTCAAAGGGGATAGCAGTGAACCTGATGTATCCATTGAAAGAGCTCACCAAGCTTTGAGAGCCAAACCACCACCTAAAGCACCCCCAGAGATGTCATCCTCAAATTCCTTCATTTTAAGGACAAGGAAGAAATCCTCAAATATACCAGACAGAAACAGGACTTTAATCATGCGGGTAGCCGCATCCAGATCTTTGCCGACTTGAGTCCAACAACCCTACAGAAATGGAGAGATCTCAACTACATCACCACTGCCTTACGGGCACAGAAAATACCCTACAGATGGGGATTTCCAGTCAGCATCATCGCCACAAGAGACGGAACCACTGCTGTTTACAGAGCCAGGGAGGATCTACCACACCTCTGCGAATCTCTGCAGATCAACATCCAACACCCAGATAACACAGATGACGTGAATATGGTAACGCAGAGATCACACAGCAGGCATTTGCCGCCCTCAGAAGTTAGAACAAGAACAGTCTCCAAAAACCGCATGTCCAAATCAAGCTGACTCTTGTAGGCACCCAGATAATGTGCATTCACTGGCTCGAGGGGACTCGCAATCACTCTAGATGGCTACAGGTTGCCTCATATGTTATATACTAATATTTAAATTAACGGGCTTAGGGGTAGGGATACTGCCCTAAATTGTTATATTATATTATTCTTTATTTGTTGATTGACACTGTTACTTTGTTGCTACATTGCAAATATTATTTTTTTTACCTTGCTCTAGGTTCACCTGTGAGATTGATTGAGCTCCATTTGCTTTCTAGCCACTTAGCTGCAACACACCTCCTTAATCCGATAGTCTAATTATCACATACACATACTAAACCCATCTGACTCTGTGATAGGGCTCTAGCGACAGATACTCACCTTAGTAAGACGCACAACACTCTTCAGCCGTAGGTGACACTTACCGCATCCCAATGCTCCAAAACATCCCAGAACAGGGGAAATATCATTATGACAGACCAGCGAGAGCCACAGAGACAAACCCTCTCACTTATATCAATAAACGCTAAAGGACTTAACAGTCCTGAAAAAAGATCAATAGCATTCCACCAACTACACAAAGCTACAGGGGACTTACTTTTCGTACAAGAGACCCATTTCAAAAAGGGAAGGGAGCCTAAGTTTATAAATAATAAGTACAAGACCTTCTTCTTAGCCTCTGGGCCATCCAAGAAAGGGGGAGTAGGTATATTTTTGAAAAATTCTGTACAGTTTCAACCAAAGTATGTCATAAAAGACCCCACGGGAGCGTACCTAATACTTATAGGGCTTCTCTTCAATACATATGTTACGCTGGTAAATGTGTACTTGCCCAACCAGGGACAACATCTAATCTTTAAGCAAGTGACTCAGTTACTACTTGAGCACATGAAGGGAGTGATGTTTATCGCGGGCGACCTTAACTTGCCATTGGACCCCACACGAGACACTTCAACAGGGCGGACAAGTTCACCATTGAAAGTCATAAAATCCATAAATTCTCAATTACAGCTACTAAAACTACACAATATATGGAGAACAAAACACCCAGACACCACAGACTTCACATTCTACTCACATCCACATCATACATACACTAGGATTGACTATATCGTGGCGGACCAGATAGGACTGTCCATGGTAGAGGCAGCCGACATACTACCAATAACGTGGTCTGACCATGCCCCAGTGAATGCTCGGTCGACTGGCCGAGTGCGCCACCACACTCCTTCCTGTGGAGACTTGACGAAGCTGACCTAACCAACCCTTTGGTCCAGACAGACATTGACGGGACACCAGGACACTATTTTAGGGAAAACACTCCAGCTGACACATCAGCATCCACATCATGGGAAGCACACAAATGTATGGTTAGGGGGGAGTTCACCAAACACAAGGTGAGGAAAATTAAAAAACGATAGACTGTTTGTGAATTCCACCCTTTCTCAAATAAGATATTGGGAGGCGCAACACAAACAAACCCCAACCTCTCCAACCTTCTTAAAGAACTTAACCAAGGCAAGAAACGAGCTCAATAACCATTACATTAGGGAATACCAACACAAAGCTACGATGTTGAAACAAAAATATTTTGATGTAAATAATAAGTCAGGTTCCTCACTGGCCAAGGTGTTGAAACGCCAACAATTAACCACACACGTACACACGCTAGCAGATGCAACAGGAGACACACACAGAGATAGCATCAAAATAGCGGAGACATTTAGGCAATACTACGGAAAACTATATAACATACGGAACGACTGCGGCCAACAAGAAATAGACAGCTACTTGGAGGGGGTGACCTTACACATGCTCGACACAGAAGACATTGAGGCCCTAGACCTGCCGATCACACAAGACGAAATCATAGCTGCCATTAAATCTATGCCAAATGGCAAGAGCCCAGGACCAGACTGGTTAGGAATTAGCTACTACAAAACCTTCATTCACCGCTTGTGCACACCTCTGGCATCATTATTTAACTCATTATTAAAAGAAGGGGCTTCTCAGAACGCATGTTAGAGGCCAATATTACAGTCCTACCCAAACAAGGCAAAAATCCAAATAAGCCAGAAAATTTCCGCCCCATCTCTCTCCTAAACTCAGACATCAAGATCTTTGCTAAGATCTTGGGCACCAGAATTAACAAATACTTACCCAAACTGATACATCAGGAGCAAGTGGGGTTTGTCCCTGGGAGGGAGGCGAGGGATAATACATTAAAAGTCCTACAATTGATGACATATGCCCAACAACACAAAATCCCGTCAATCTTTGTGTCGACAGATGCAGAGAAAGCCTTTGACTGGGTTCACTGGCATTTCCTAAAGGCAGTTCTACATAAAATGAAATTTAGTGATTCCTTTATAGCCCAAATCTTCACACTATATAGACATCCGACAGCACGGGTCAATGTTAACGGACTGTTTTCCGACAAGCTATACATTTATAATGGCACGAGACAGGGCTGCCCCCTCTCACCGATCCTCTTTGCTATAACCATAGAGGTACTGGCCCAAAAAATAAGAGAGGACACACAGATCTCAGGGATCCCCATGAACTCAAGTGAGCACAAGCTTGCACTTTAAGTGGACGACGTACTGCTTACACTGACTAAAATAGAAGTCTCTCTGCCCAGAGTCCTAGTAATGTTTGGGTAATATGGTCGGGTATCCAATTTCCACCTTAATATAACTAAATCCGAGTTACTGAACATTTCATATGACCCTGACATACTCCCGGAGATCCTACAAGACTGCCCACTTCGAACACAACAGACTAAAATGAAATACCTGGGCATTAACATATCACTAGACCCGCAGGTACTATTCCAGGCTAATTACAAAACATACTAGAGCAATATATATGGGGGAATATTAAGCCCAGGATAGCGAAGAGAACTCTGTACCGCCCCAGGGATAGAGGGGGCCTTGGGGTCCCCACATACCCACCTACAAACAGGCTATTAAACTACAGAGATTAATGGACTGGTGCCACAATGACCCCAACAAGGTGTGGGTGCAACTAGATTGTGACATCTTGGTTAAAAGAAACGCTGGCCTCCAGGCTTGGGTTTCAGAGAAGCATAGGTCCACAGCTGTCACCACATATCCCCTATTACTAGACTTTTATACGCATTGGAACAAAATCCAACGCAAATCAACAAACATCTCCTCCACGCATGCACCATTAACCCCCATCTATCAGAATCCTGAAATGCCTTGGAACTACAGGGGGAAGGATGAAGACCCAGGGTCTTCCTTCGGCGACCTGGCGCTCTTGGCCCTCCTAGATGGAGATAAACTTGCACCATTAGCAGACATACAAGAAATGACACTAGGCACACATATGAACTGGCTATCATACTCACAGATCAACCATTTCCTCGCAACTCATCACAAGACAGACGACAGCTTTTGAAAACCTGTGTTTGCAGGATACTCCCACGGCTCACGCCGTTTCACTAACTTATAATCTCCTACTAGTGGAGGACACACACACCCTTCCTACATAAGTAAGGGCATGGGAGAAAGAATTACAAATAGAGATAGATAACATGGAGTGGCAGGCTGCATTCCAGATCACCAAAAAGGCTTCAGTCTCTGTGAGAGTGCATGAGGCAAGCTACAAATTTTTATCAAGATGGTACCTCACACCTAGCAGGTTACACCGCATATACAAGACAGCATCGGGAAAGTGTTGGAGAGACTGTGGGGGTGAGGGCACTCCAGCACATATCTGGTGTTTCTGCCCCAAGCTAGACTCATATTGGGTGGACATCTTCCACCACATTGCACGTACGCTAGGGAAACCACTGCAAAACAGTCCCAAAATGATTCTATACTTCTCACTACCCAAACTAGAGACCAAACAGAGCAGGGCCTTGCTTCTGGTTATGCTGAATAGTGCTAAAATGCTTATTCCAAAATATTGGAAAACAAGGACAATACCATCCTCAGTGGAATGGAGGAAACAGGTAGACATATTGCTGCAGCTTGAAAGGTACCACCATCTCCAACAGGGAACAGCAGACATACATGACCTTATGCTGCAGCAATAGACATTGAGCAACACTGACCACCAACAATAGCTCATACTAGAGTATTGCACTATAAAAGGGAGGTATGAATGCTGACATAACACAACCCCACGCCTACCAAACATAGAAAAGAGAGGCCCGACACACGTAAACATTTGCTTGGGAAGCGGGGAGCATTAATCTAATTATAATTAGGAAACCGAGACATTGTATTAATAGGTGAACCTATAATTCTTTCTTCTGTTAACCCTACTTTAAAGTTACAAACAATGAATTTTCATAAGATTCAATTTGTAAATGTCTATATGTTGTTCATACTGTTAAATATTATTGATTATACTTGAATGGCCGGAGAGCCTATATGGACATGGACTTTATAAAGGTGCTGCGAAATTCCGCAGTAACCACAAACATGGCATAAGTTGCCAAGAAAACTCTGGAAAATTGAAAAATGTGATGTTTTAAATGTTATGCATAATGTATTAAGTTTTTCAATAAAAACAACTTAAAAAAATAAATAAAAAAAATAAAAAAAAGGTCATGGATAGAAGTAAGCTTGTTGCAAACAGAGCAAGAGTTCCAGAGTGCACAAGTAAAGAGGATAGTGGCTTTAGAAACAAGAGGAATGTGAGTAAGGTTACCAGAGTTTTGTTTTCTGAGTCTAAGGAAAGGTACACATGGATATGCATGGCTAGGGAGTTGTTGGGGACCAGGATTAGGGGAGATGTCACCAGCAGCTAGTATGAGCAAGAGGGAGAGTGACATGAGATGAGATGCAGATTTGCAGTAATGAGATGAAGTGTAGAGATACAGTGCAGGGGGAAGAGAGGGTGTTTATGAATGTGTAAAGTTTATGAGTACAAAAGTAAGGTGAGTTTAAGAATATGTGTGTATTCGTTTTCAATAAGGGATACAAAGAGAACACAGCACATTTTAAAATAGAAGTTAGTTTAAAAATGTCTTAAAATTACATGCTCTATCTGAATCATTTAAGATTAATTTTGACTTTCCTATACCTTTAATAAAACTATCCACTCTTTTTTTGAGGGGGGGCGATTTTCCCCAAGAAAACAAGAAAATGGTCTCTTGTGTTTATTGTTATTTAGGTTTTTTTCACCAGGCACTTGTCATGTATTTACTAAAAAAAGATACCCTTATTAACTTTAGTTACACCTACTAAAATGCATCTGCACGGTTATACATAACTTTTTGGTGCATACATACAGAAAATGTATTTTTTTATATAGTAAACAGGATTATTTCTTGCAATAACTGAAAATGTCTAACACTCACAAAACATTGCACAGTGCAGGTAACTGATTATTTTATTATGCATCATATTTATACAGAATCATTGAAACAACTCTGGAAATTAAATGGGCAAAATGGTTACATTCAGTTCTTATTTAAATGTAAGCAAAGACTAGAAATTCCTGGATTTATGTCCTCAGACACCTCACACACTAATGCTCTTTTCTTTTCCAAATGTTAATGTTTGCGGGACACCAACTTCATTCTAAAGGGTTTAGGAGTCTGGGAGATACCAAACTGTGGTTCAAGGTCAGGAGATAATGAAGGATCTGGCCAATGAAATTCAAAGTTAATCATCAAAGCTGTGAAAAACAAAAAAATCTCCATACGGGCAAGATTCTCCCCGAGACAACTTCGTGGCCCTGATAATAAAAAAGAAAAGAAAGAAATTTAGAAGTGAAAAAAGAGAACCCCTTAGACAACAAACCTCCATTACAAATGCAGACACATAAACATTCTATGCTAACAAGAAAACATGATTAGACATATCTAATCAACATTTTTGCTGATCATTAAAGATAATTAAAGAAATCATTAGCTGTTAATTAGCTGTCTACATGTTTTAATGTCCCTTTTTTCTCACATAATTTTGAAGTTTCTATATTCTTTCTCCCCTCCCAGATGATCCTTTTTATTCCCTTCCATTCCTAATTAATTCACCTTTCTCCAAACTCTCCACAGGGTATTTCACACTAACTTCACCCTAGTCTTTTGTTACCTCCTCACATTCCCATTTACAAGACTTTCCCAGACTGGCTCCCATCTTATGGAACTCTTTGCCTCGCTCCACAAGACTCTC
This sequence comes from Bombina bombina, assembly GCF_027579735.1. Lineage (NCBI taxonomy): Eukaryota > Metazoa > Chordata > Amphibia > Anura > Bombinatoridae > Bombina > Bombina bombina. Next base: position 1,225,682,317 of record NC_069499.1, on the reverse strand, counting down.
CCCTAGTTTTGAAAGCTTCAAGCACTCCCTAAAGACTCTACTGTTCAGGGATGCATAGAACCAACACTAACCATCCTATCTCCACTGCTATCCCCTTGAACCCCTTAGCATGTAAGCCTATGAGCCCAGCTATTTGAAGGTCACCTTCATAAGCCTACTACAACAATGCAACTCTCGGCAGGGCCCTCTACCCATTTGATCCCTGTAAATGTTATCTTGTATACTGCCTATGTTTATAGCGCTGCAGAATCTGTTGGCGCTCTACAAATACCTGATAATAATAATAACCTCAACGTGACAAAAATATGATCACAATCGGGGGCTTGGACATAGAGTGTAGCACCTCAGCTTCAAAATATACTCTATTCTTACAACCACAATTCTTCTTGGTATTTCTCAGGGAGTTTTATTGTACAGTGCTGTGTATGCAGTCTGGTGCCAGAGTAGAGCTACCAGCTGGCCTCTAACAAATTCTAGCAAATATGTTGATGATTTGGCACAATGGTAGATGGGGTCACACAATCCCCCCCACCCCAAAGCTCTACCTTAGCCTCCACTCTTGGAGGCCTATTTATCAAAGGTCTGGCGGACCTGATACGACAGTGCTGATCAGGTCTGACAGACCTCGCTGAATGCGGAGAGCAATACACTCTCCATATTCAGCATTGCACCAGCAGCTCTAGTGAGTTGCTGGTGCAATGCCGCCCCCTGCAGATTTGCTGCCAATTGGCCGTCAGCAGGGAGGTGTCAATCAACCCGATTGTACTCGATCGGGTTGAATTTTGGCGATCTCTGTCCGCCTCCTTAGAGCAAACGGACAGGTTATGGAGCAGCGGTCTTTAGATCGCTGCTCCAAAACTTGCGTTTCTGGTGAGGCTGAAGACTCGCCAGAAACACGGGCCCTCAAGCTCCATTTGGAGCTTGATAAATGGGCCTCATCATCTCAATAAGTATATTTTTAACAACAGAGCATTCATTTTACCCCATGGCTGCCAGTAACATGCAGATCAATAATTGTACCTCTTGCTTGTCAGTAACACACATAAACAGAATTTTATGACTGCCCCTCACTTCTTACTGCTGAGTGGGTGGATCTTTGTGGGTTAGTGTTAGGTTTTTTTAAAATCTTTTTGGCTGTTTTTTTTTTTAGACTAGGGTTTAGGCTTTTTGTAAAAGAGCTGAATGCCCTTTTCAGGGCAATGTAAAAGAGCTGAATGCCCTTTTAAGGGCAATGCCCATACAAATGCCTTTTTCAGGGCATTGGGTAGCTTAAGTTTTTGTTAGAGTTAGGTTTTTTTATTGGAGGGGTTGGTTGGGTGGTGGGTGTTACTGTTGGGGGGAACCTTTTAAGGGCTATTGGTAATTTATTGTAGGCTAGGGTTTTTTTTATTTTGGGGGGGCTTTTTTATTTTTATAGGGCTATTAGAGTAGGTGTTATTGTTTTTATTTTCGTTTATTATTTTATTTCGTTTGTTATTTTTCGTAATTTTAGTGTTCGTTATTTTTTGTAATTTTAAACTTTTTTAAAATTTTTTTAGTAGTGTTAGTTTTTTTTTAATGTGTATTTTAGTTTTTTTAATTGATAGTTATTTTAATTTTAGTATAATAGTTTAGTATAATAGTTATGTTAGGTTAATTGTTAGTTTAAACTTAGGTTTTTTTAAATTTCACAGGTAAGTGTTTATTTTAAGATAGGGATTTTGTAATTTTAATATAAAGTTAGGGGGTTGTTAGGTTTAGGGGTTAATAGTTTAATTTAGTTTTTTTGCGATGTGGGGGGCTGGCAGTTTAGGGCGTTAATAGGTTTATTTAGGGGCAGTGATGTGGGAGGCCAGTGGTTTAGGGGTTAATAACTTTATTTAGTGGAGGCGATGTCAGGGAGCGGCGGAATAGGGGTTAATAGCTTTATTATAGTGTCGGCGATGTTGGGGTGCGGGGAATAGGGGTTAATAACTTTGTTATAGTGAGGGCGATGTCGGGGAGCAGCGACATTGGGGTTAATAACTTTTATTAGTGGCGGCGATGTCGGGGACAGCAGATTAGGGGTTAATAACTTTATTTAGGTGGCAGCGATGTCGAGGGCAGCCGATTAGGGGTGTTTAGACCTGGGGTTTATGTTAGGGTGTTTAGGGGTTTAAACGTAACTTTTTTTCCCCATAGACATTAATGGGGTTGCGTTACGGAGGTTTTCATTCCGCGCTTCAGGTGTTTTTTTCTAACACTATCTCCCCATTGATGTCTATGGGGAAAGCGTGCACAAGCACATATTCTCAGCCCTTGGATTTTGTGCGGTATGGAGCTTATCACCACCATATCGCACGCACAAGAAGGCTTTTCAGAAACTTGTAATGGCAGCGCTATGGGTGGTGAAATAACCCAACTTTTGCTGCGTTCGTTTTGCACCCTCTATAGTGCAAAACTCGTAATCTGGGCAAATGTTTGTAAAACAAATTAACATCATTTTCAATAGCCAAACTCCCCTGAGCATTTCCTTTATTTGGAGGAGCAAATCTGGGCTTTAGTCTGTATACAACAAAGCTAGCCACTGGTTTAAAGTTAGTATAGAGTGAATAGTTTTGCAGTTGTTATAAGTTAAAGCCAATGAGGAACATATATGTAGCAGGATTAGCCTTGATAAATCTGCAACTTGCATTTGAAGGTCTAAGATATACAAATTTCTCTATTGTCAGAGCTAATTTACATGAAAGGAGGTTAAATAAATAATGACAATATATTGCAAAGCTGTTTCATTATTTATAACTAAACATGGTATGTAGCAATCTCAATGTGCTTACTGTCCCTTTAAGTGATTAACAACTTGTGCTCAAGCTTGTACTCTAATCTCAGCAATTCAGTTTGTTGTGAAAACTAGGTTAGGAACTGTTCACCTTGATGGTAAATTATATCTAAGAAAAGTGCAGATCTATTAAACAAGAAAACAGTGAGGGTAATCAGACCTAAGGCCATTTCCTTATCCAGCCTCTTTCTGTTCCTATGTGCAACATGCTGAATGACCACTAGGTGTATGAAGGTTTGTGGCACCAACATTGCTGAAGAACTGATCAGATGAAACTTGTTTTGCTTTGATAATATAACTTTATTCTTTTTCCATCAACCCTACAAGATATACAAATTCAATTGTTGCCTCTCATTTGTTGGACAGCAATGGTCTAAACAGTAGATAATGTAAAAAAATGTAATGACACTTTGTGAGAGATAGTACAGTGTCTGTGTTGGTTATCTGAATGCAATACATTTTACTAGTGACACAATAAATATACTGGTTTATACCTGCAGAGAAGGGCAAAAAGCTTTCCACCTTAATCAGCTCCCCATCCTCGTTCAGAAAGTTCCTTGGATTAAACTCATGTGGATACTTCCAGTGATCTTCATCATAGTGCACAGACGATAAGTCTGTGATAATGACTGTGCCCTAGATAGAAACAAAAATAATTTTATTGACAAGACTAGAAGGCAGAGTGATAAAAACTCTGATTAAGTCATGAAAGATGTGTTTGGAAATTCACGCTGTTATGTACTAAAAATGTTTGCATGTACTGAAAATTGCAGAGTAGAATGGGGTATAGAAATAACTGAAATCAAAGTACAGCTAAGTAAATTACTTTCATGCACAGTGTTACTGTAAATCAGTGCAATGCACAATACATTTGTGACTATAAATTAGTACTATGTACTGTACATCTGATGGTGTAAGATAACAATATGCACACATAGCTGGGTGTATGAACTAATAAAATACATCATAAAGTTGTGTCTAGGTAAATTAATAAAAGGAAAAATACATTTGGGAGAATTAATTAGGAAGGTGCACAGCACAAGAGAGTGTAAAAATCTGTAAAACAAACACTACAAATGGGTGTGACTGTAAAATAAAAAGCACAATTGAGTCTAAAAAATAAATATAAATAAACAGGAGGGCAAATCTGTAAAATACATATTACAGACTGTAGTTAAAATTAATATAATGTATGGTACAGCAGGGTGTATACATTAGTAAATTACATGGTGCAGCAAGGTGTATACATTAATAAATTACATGGTACAGCAGGGTGTATAAGTTAATAAATTGCATGGTACAGCTGGGTGTAAAAATTAGTACATTGCATGGTACATAACAGATGGGTGTATAAATTAGTAAATTATATAGTACAGGTGGGTGTATAAATTAGTAAATAATATAGTACAGCCCGGTGTATAAATTAGTAAATTACATGGTGCAGGTGGGTGTATAAATTAGTAAAATGTATGGTGCAGCAGGGTGTATAAATTAGTAAATTACATGGTGCAGCAAGGTATATAAATTAGTAAATTACATGGTACAGCTGGGTGTATAAATTAGTAAAATGTATAGTGCAGCAGGGTGTATAAATTAGTAAATTGTATGGTACAGCAGGGTGTATAAATTAGTAAATAACATAGTACAGCTGGGTGTATAAATTAGTAAATGACATGGTACAGCTGGGTGTATAAATTAGTAAATGACATGGTACAGCAGGGTGTATAAATTAGTAAATTGCATGGTACAGCAGGGTATATTAATTAGTAAATGACATGGTACAGCATGGTGTATAAATTAGTAAATAATATAGTACAGCAGGGTGTATAAATTAGTAAATTGCATGGTACAGCAGGGTGTATAAATTAGTAAAATGCCTGGAACAGCTGGGTGTATAAATTAGTAAATTGCATGGTACAGCTGGGTGTATAAATTAGTAAATTGCATGGTACAGCAGGGTGTATAAATTAGTAAATTGCATGGTACAGCAGGGTGTATAAATTAGTAAAATGACTGGAACAGCTGGGTGTAAACATTAGTAAATTGCATGTTACAGCTGGGTGTATAAATTAGTAAAATGACTGGTACAGCTGGGTGCATAAATTAGTAAATTACATGGTACAGCTGGGTGTATAAATTAGTAAATTGCATGTTACAGCTGGGTGTATAAATTAGTAAATTACATGGTACAGCAGGGTGTATAGATTAGTAAATTGCATGGTACAGTTGGGAGTATAAATTAGTAAATTGCATGTTACAGCTGGGTGTATAAATTAGTAAATTACATGGTACAGCAGGGTGTATAAATTAGTATATTGCATGGTACAGTTGGGTGTATAAATTAGTAAATTGCATGTTACAGCTGGGTGTATAAATTAGTAAATTACATGGTACAGTTGGGTGTATAAATTAGTAAATTGCATGGTACAGCTGTGTGTATAAATTAGTAAATTACATGGTACAGCTGGGTGTATAAATTAGTAAATTGCATGGTACAGCTGGTGTATAAATTAGTAAATTACATGGTACAGCTGGTTGTATAAATTAGTAAATTGAATGGTACAGTTGGGTGTATAAATTAGTAAATTGCATGTTACAGCTGGGTGTATAAATTAGTAAATTACATGGTACAGCTGGGTGTGTAAATTAGTAAATTGCATGGTACAGCTGTGTGTGTAAATTAGTAAATTGCATGGCACAGCTGGGTGTATAAATTAGTAAATTACATGGTACAGCTGGGTGTATAAATTAGTAAATTATATGGTACAGCTGTGTGTATAAATTAGTAAATTGCATGGTACAGCTGGGTGTGTAAATTAGTAAATTGCATGGCACAGCTGGGTGTATAAATTAGTAAATTACATGGTACAGCTGGGTGTATAAATTAGTAAATTACATGGTACAGCTGGGTGTATAAATTAGTAAATTGCATGGTACAGCTGGGTGTATAAATTAGTAAATTGCATGGTACAGCTGGGTGTATTAATTAGTAAATAGCCTGGTACAGCAAGCAAGCCTTTATATTTGCACAGTAACTCTGTTGAGCCTGCTCTAATTGGGTCTGTTGTATTGATTCTCTGTTAAAGTAAGATTGTCTGTTTAAGTATAATAGTTAGCTAACCAAGTTAATGTTTAAATAATAAATTGTTTTAATTTATTTCTACAATTCCATTTTTTTTTCTGTCTGTGTGGGTAATTAGGGGTATAATTATTTTCACCTGTGTGGGCCTATCAAGCCTGTATATTTAGCACAGTAACTCTGTTGAGTCTGCTCTAATTGGGTCTGTTGTATTGATTCTCTGTTAAAGTAAGATTGTCTGTTTAAGTATAATAGTTAGCTAACCAAGGTAGTTAGGCAAACAAGGATTTGGAGTAACCAAGGGGAAATATAATTATTTTATATTTTTAAGTTAAACCTTTTATTAAGAATGTGTGAGAATCTCATTCAGTGTACAGCTTGCCACATGTTTGCAACACTGGAGCAGCGACTTCTGGGATTATATGTTTGTGGCAAGTGTGAGCATATTGTCTCTTAGAAACTCGTATTGGGGATCTGGAGGAACGAATTGCAACACTGCATGAAATTCAGACACTTGAAAGGGAAATGGATAGGACTGAGCTGGTTGTTAATGGTTCCAGCAGTGGGAATGGGGAGGATTCAGATGAGGAGACTCCAGGATGTAGCTGGGTCACAGTTAGGGGGCGAAGTAAAGGTAAGCGGAAGAGACAGGCCAGTTCTGAGCTGGTACACCCCAATAGATTTGCCAGATTAAGTGAAGATGTTGGGGATATCAGTTCGGGGGTGGCAGTGTCAGAGACGGCTGTTTTGCCTAGTATAGTGAACAGTCCTTTAGTTGTGGAAGAGCAGCATACTATGGTGGGCAGTCCTTCAGTCATGGAAGTGGGGCATACAAGTCAGGGACTGAGGCAGATGTTGGTGGAAGGAGACTCTATTATTAGGAAGGTTGATATGGTAATTTGTCATCCAGACCCTTTACATAGAACAGTTTGCTGTCTTCCAGGGGCTCATGTTAGGCATATTGTGGAGCATATTGATAGATTGTTAGAGGGATGTGGGTCTGATCCTGCAGTCATGGTGCATATTGTTACTTAAGGAATCAGCGGGAGATGGAGAGTCCTAAAAAAATGACTTCAGGGAGTTAGGTAGCAAGCTTAAAGCAAGGACCTCCAAAGTAATATTTTCTGAGATATTACCAGTGCCGTGTGCTAACTCAGTAAGGCAGAAGGAGCTAAGGTCTGTTAATTCATGGTTAAAAACATGGTGTAAAAATGAGGGGTTTGACTTTTTAGAACACTGGGCTGATTTTTCACTAGGGTACAATTTGTACAGTAAGGATGGATTGCACCTGAATGAAATGGGTGCAGGTATGTTGGGGGAAAGGATGGTAGCACGTTTAGAGAACCTTTTAAATTAGGCAAAGGGGGGGAGGGTCAGTTAGAACACAATAGAACAGAGAGATCAGTCTGTGAATATGTCACTCCCTTAATATCTCAAGGAAGGGATGACTTAAGAAATGTCACATTAGAAAGTATAGAGGAAAGCACACCAAGTAGCAGCAGAAAACACATGAAAATTAAATGTATGACAACAAATGCAAGAAGCATGACAGGTAAAATGGGGAAGCTGACGATCTTAGTTGCAGAAGAGGACTATGATGTTATCAGTATAACTGAAACTTGGTGCGATGATTCACATGACTGGGCAGTTAACTTAGAGGGGTATACTTTATTTAGGAGGGACAGGAATAATAAAAGGGGTGGAGGAATCTGCATGTATATTAAACCTAACCTTAAACCTACAATAAGGGAAGATATTTATGATACAAGTGACAATGTAGAGACCCTGTGGGTTGAAATAAAGAGTGTGGGGGGGAAATCCTAAAAAAATATTACTAGGAACATGCTACAAGCCCCCCAACATTAGTGACCCGGAGGAAACTCAACTACTTATCCAAATAGGTAAGGCTGCTAATAACAGTGCTGTATTAATGGGAGATTTTAACTACCCTGATATAAACTGGGCCAATGAAACTAGCAATTCAGCTAAGGGGGATAGATTTTTAAATGTTCTCAGGGATAACTTCTTGTCACAATTAATAGAGGAGCCGACTAGGAGTAAAGCTATATTGGATTTAGTGCTATCAAACAATACAGATATAATATCAAACATAGAAGTCAAAGAACATTTGGGTAACAGTGATCATAACATGGTCACATTTGAAATCTCTTTTCATATGCAGTGTCTTAAAGGTTTAACTAAGACCTTTAATTTCAATAAAGCAAAATTCAACGATTTAAGGAAATCATTAAATAATATAAATTGGGAAAATGTTTTCTCTAATAAAATACAGAGGATACATGGATAATATTTAAACATTTGTTAAATAAATATACATATAAACAAATACCATATGGTTATATAAATAAAAATAAAAAATTAAAGCTGTTATGGCTAAATAAAAATGTGTTAAGAGAAATTAGGAAAAAACGTAGGGCATTTAAATTATTAAAAGAAAATAGTACAGACTCAACATACAATATTTATAAGGAATGTAACAAAACATGCAAAAAAGCTATCAAATTAGCCAAAATTGAAAATGAAAAATTAATTGCCAAGGACTCTAAGTCTAACCCTAAAAGGTTTTTTAAGTACATAAATAGCAAAAAATCTAAGAAGGATAATATAGGTACATTAAAATGTGTGGAGGGTAGCATGATAAATAATGACAGGGAGAAGGCTGAGGTACTAAACCAGTTTTTTTCTTCAGTATACACAAGAGAGGAACCATTGGATGATACTTTGGAACAAAATAGAACATGCCAGTCCATATCATTAACTGGGTTATGTTTAGAGGATATCAGGAAAAACTGGATAATATTAAGGTAAATAAAACTCCAGGCTTAGATGGAATACACCCAAGGGTGTTAAGGGAACTTAGCACTGTTATAGAAAAACCTCTACTTAATTTTTCAAGACTCATTATCCTCAGGCATGGTACCCCAGAATTGGTGTAAAGCTGATGTGGTGCCACTCTTCAAAAAGGGAAGCAGGGATGATCCAGGAAGCTATAGACCAGTTAGTCTGACATCAATAGTGGGGAAGATATTTGAAGGGATTATAAAGGATTATATTGATGAGCATATTCGTGTAAACAAGATTATGAGTTCTAATCAGCATGGCTTTAGGAGAAATAGATCATGTCAAACTAATCTAATTAGATTCTACAAGGAAGTAAGTAAAAATATAGATAAAGGGGAATCAGTTGATGTGATATACTTAGATTTTGCAAAGGCATTTGATACAGTGCCACATGAGAGATTAATGCACAAAATTAAGGGACTGGGAATAGCTGAAAATGTTAGCTCATGGATAAATAACTGGATAAAAGATAGGGAGCAACGAGTAGTAGTAAATGGATCATACTCAGATTGGACAAAGGTAATCAGTGGCGTCCCCCAGGGATCAGTACTGGGCCCTGTTCTTTTAAATATTTTTATAAAGCAAGGATTAAATAGCAACATCTCTATTTTTGCAGATGATACTAAGTTAAGTAAGGTCATTAGGTCAGAGCAGGACGAACTCTCATTACAAAGGGATTTGCAAAAATTAGAACTATAAGCAAGTAAATGGAAAATGAGATTTAATACGGAAAAATGCAAGGTTCTAAATTTTGGATGTAAAAATAAGCAGGAAACTTATTTTTTATATGGGACAAGACTTAGCCAAACACAGGAGGAAAGGGATTTGTGAGTAGTAATAGATAACAAGCTAAAGATGGGTGCACAATGCAGGGTAGCGGCTTCAAAGGCTAATAAGATACTAGCATGTATTAAAAGAGGCATTGATTTAAGGGAGGATAGCATAATTATGTCACTATTTAAAGCCCTGTAATACCTCACCTTGAGTTTGGAGTGCAGTTCTGGGGACCGATCGCTAAAAAAGATATTGCAGAACTAGAAAAAGTTCAGAGAAGGGCCACAAAGCTAATAAGGGGATTGGAGAAATTAACCTATGAGGAGAGGCTAGCCAAACTGGGTCTGTTTTCTTTAGAAAAAAGGCGCTTGAGAGGTGACATGATTACTTTATATAAATATATTCAAGGCCCATATACAGAGATGGCAGAAGCTCTGTTTATACCAAGAACATTGTTTCTGACAAGAGGTCATAATTTAAGGTTGGAGGAAAGAAGATTTAATCTCCTGCAACGGAAATGTTTTTTCACTGTAAGAGCAATAAAATTGTGGAACTCATTACCAAAGGAGGTAGTGAATGATAATACCATAGATGCATTTAAAAATAGCCTGGATACATTTCTGTATATAAACAAAATTCATGGATATGATTGCTAGTATTAAATGGGGTTATTTAAGCTTAACTGGAGCTTTTTGTAAGTATTTTAGATTTGTATAGGTTGAACTCGATGAACTTCAGTCTTTTTTCAACCTTATCTACTATGTTACTATGTTACAGCTGGGTGTATAGATCAGTAAATTGCATGGTACAGTGTGTATAAATTGTTAAATCACACAGCTAGGTGTAAAATGACTGAACTGCAAGTACTGTACACATAAAACAGTGTACAAAATAGCTAGATAGATAAACTAATGGATTACAGGATCTGTATCTTTAAAAGTCCACTTACTCTACACCCCAGAGGTCTCACCTTTGGGATGTTGAAGCCATTCAGCTGCACATCTTTTATGGGTGAGTGAGCTACTCCTAGAGGGACTACACTGGTGAAACGCTGCACCTCTTGTAAAACAGCTTGGGTGTATGGCATGCTTGTTCGGTCCTCATAATCCAGCTGATCTCTGTCTCCCCGAATTCTGTCTATTTCCTCATGGCATTTTTCTGAAATACAAGTTAAAAAAGTATCACCACCCAGTTCCTGCAATAACCACACAAGTCCACTGTGGTTAGCATTATCCCAGCAAACTGAGAAGTATTTTGTACATTGACTTTCTGGATCAGCAAACTGAGAAGACATATGACACCATGTTTTTCAGCACCAGCAACATAAGAGTATAAATATTGTACCTTGCATTTCTGGATGTGCCATCATGTAAAGCAAACACCACTCAAGGGATGCAGATGTTGTCTCTGTGCCAGCTATAAATAGGTCACCTACGCAAGTGAACAAATTATGTTCATCAAAGGTCTTCTTCTGGTTTCCAACTCTTGCCTCCTAAACATAAAGAAATGAGATAACAGATTATGGAACAGCTGGATGTGAAGTTTGCAATCAAACACCTATTAGTTTCCCCCAGGCCTAATATTATTGATATTTCAGCTAATGTCAAGGACCATAGTTTCTATAGTATGGAGCCATTTACTGGTTTTCACCTTATTATCCCCTGCACACACACACACACACACACACACACACACACACACACACTCTGACTCACACAACCTCATTTGTCTACATGCACTACCCATTACTACACTCTTAATATAAATATATTCACATGCCTGGTCCAGTTCTTCCAGATAGCAGTCTATGAAATCTCGTGGTTCACCAGGTATCACAGTCTTTTTGTGCTCCTCAAGAATCGTTTTTAGGAATCCAAAAACTGTGTTTACATTCTTGAAAATCTTCCGATGTGGTAGTGGGAGATACTGAACCACCGCAAATGCATTGTACAACTATGATAAGGATGTAAACAATGAGTATTCAAGAAGATGCATAGTGAAATGTTCTGATCTACCAAATAAATATATAATGGAACTGTTGGGGCTTTGAGGAGATTATACAATTATATTTATAGTAACCTGCTTTATGTGAATATATTAATCATCATTATAGGGACATGAAACCCACATATTTTTTCTGTCATGGTTCAGATAGAACATACAATTTTAAACAACCTTTAAATTTACTTCTATTACCAAATTTTTTTGTTTCTTGGTATCTTCTGTTAAAGGAGCAGCAATGCACTGCTGGAAGCTAGCTGAACACATCAGGCAAGCTAATGACAGGAGGCCTATATGTGCAACCACTAATCAGCAGCTAGCTTCCAGAAGTGCACTGCAGCTCCTGAGCCTAACTAGGTGTTCTTTTCAACAAAGGATAGCAAGAGTACAAAGCAAATTATAAAATAAAAGTTATATGCTATATCTGACGATTATGGGTTTCATATCCCTTTAAGGAAGACATGATATGTAAAGCTCCCAAATATCTCACATTATGCTGATAGGGTTTCAAAACTTGGTCTTACAAATGTCCCAATTTCACAAAGTGAACAGGAGAACTACCTAGACATGCCCATGGAATAACCTCATGTCTCCAACATTTGCCCATGTCCCAC